>NC_090830.1:20776006-21124720 GCF_028021215.1 Eschrichtius robustus | reverse complement strand
CTAGTCAGATATACTCTTGGGCGGTGAATAGGGGGTGTTGAGTCCAGTTCCCTGAGCAAGGAGTAGGTCTTGTCTATTACGTATTGGGTTTATGGAACGTTATCTGAGCTAATTTGAAACCCTTGTTTTATGCATCACCCCACATCACCTTTGCCGTTATGCAGCCATAGTGTGTTTTCTAAGCGTGTGACTATGTTCTGTTTTGTAATTCAGTTCAAGGGCAGCGGTTTTTACAATCCCTCTATAGGTGATATTTTATGATAAGTGTCTTTTTCTGTGTGACTTATTTGACTTAGAATCGTCGTACCTAAATCCACTCATCATGCTGCTACTAGCCTTATGACGTTGATTTCATGGCTGAGTGATATTCCATTGTACATAAGGACCACAACTTCTTTATCCATTTTTCTCTTTCCTGGGATATTTAAGGTGTAACGAAGTGGAGGTTCTTGTCAACAGAGCAGCCCTAAACTTTGGGGTGCTTGTGTCTTGCTGATTTTTAGTTTTCCCAATTTATACGCCCATGAGTGGAAGTGCCCTATGCTCTCTAAGCTGAGTTTTGTAAATGTTTCAGGACACACCGTACACTTCTCCAGAGTGGCTGTTGGCAATTTACATCCCGCCCATCAGCGTAGCAAGGCTCCCGTTTCTCCGTGTCCTGTCCTGCATTTCTGGTTTTGACACTTTATTCAGCATGGCCCTTTTGACCGATGGGAAGCGAGACTTCTTTGTAGCGCTGATTTGCCTTTCCAGGTTGCTTGGTTGGCCAAAAAGGGCGTATGCGTTTTTTCCTGAATATATTCAGGAAAAAACGCATACGCCCTTTTTGGCCAAGGGCATCATTGTCGAGGTTTTGCCGCTTTTCCTGTGCTTTAAAGGCGATTCGAATCTGCCTCCTGAAATCTGTTTCCTGCAATTCTGCCTTGCTTTCAAATCCTCTTTGTTGCCTTCCCTCAATATATTTGTAGACGAGAGTTATCATTTATAAGTCTGCAGGTTTGTGAATTGCAGTGCCCCCGAGCTCCATTTTTCAACTCGCTCTCTTGGGAGCTGGCCGCAAAAGCGCAGGATTGCTTTAGGCCCTATTCTGCTTCCGGGCGGCAGACTGAGCCTGTGGTTAATTCTTCTTCCTGATGGGAAAATAGAGTGACCTGTGCCTGTCCCAACACCTAGAGCTAGTCTCTCATTGGTTCCCCGTCTTCCCGTTCACCCTCAGTTCAAATTGCCACCTGTATGGAACAGGAGGTTAAAGGTGCTGATTCTCCAAGGAGGGAGATTGCTAGTAAAGCGGCTGGAATGGCGAACCCGAGCACAAGGAGACGAGAAATGAGGTGCGTTTTAGAAACCTTTCCCAATCACTCGTTGGACCGTCTTCTGGGTTTCTCATGCATGTTTTCGTTGTAGGAAGATGCCCTTGAACCTGGAGATTTGGGACCCATGGGATGGGTACCACGCAGTATTACTTTAAAGCATCTGCGTTTGCTCACCGAACCTCACCAAACCTCTCAGCCCCAAGAGTGTCCACCCTTATGTCTCAATCAGCTGCGGGTCTAGATATGGTCAATCCAGGTGGCATCACAGCGCCTGAACGAATTTTGTAAGAATTTATCTCCCTTTCACTGTCTTTGTTTCACGGGTTTTTAAAATTAATTGAGTTTTATAATGGGGTTTAGCTGCTTTTCACTGCTGTGTTTATGCAGCTTTACACCCACTTGACTCACTTACAGAGAGATATCAATACATAGGTTTTAAGATTCTTACTAGTCAGATATAATCTTGGGCGGTGAATAGGGGGTGTTGAGTCCAGTTCCCTGAGCAAGGAGTAGGTCTTGTCTATTACGTATTGGGTTTATGGAACGGTATCTGAGCTAATTTGAAACCCTTGTTTTATGCATCACCCCACCTCACCTTTCCCGTTAGGCAGCCATAGTGTGTTTTCTAACCGTGTGAATCTGTTCTGTTTTGTAATTCAGTTCAAGGGTAGCGGTTTTTACATTCCCTCTATAGGTGATAACTTATGATAAGTGTCTTTTTCTGTGTGACTTATTGCACTTAGAATCGTCGTACCTAAATCCACTCATCATGCTGCTACTAGCCTTATGACGTTGATTTCATGGCTGAGTGATATTCCATTGTACATAAGGACCACAACTTCTTTATCCATTTTTCTCTTTCCTGGGATATTTAAGGTGTAACGAAGTGGAGGTTCTTGTCAACAGAGCAGCCCTAAACTTTGGGGTGCTTGTGTCTTGCTGATTTTTAGTTTTCCCAATTTGTACGCCCATGAGTGGAAGTGCCCTATGCTCTCTAAGCTGAATTTTGTAAATGTTTCAGGACACACCGTACACTTCTCCAGAGTGGCTGTTGGCAATTTACATCCCGCCCATCAGCGTAGCAAGGCTCCCGTTTCTCCGTGGCCTGTCCTGCATTTCTGGTTTTGACACTTTACTCAGCATGGCCCTTTTGACCGATGGGAAGCGAGACTTCTTTGTAGCGCTGATTTGCCTTTCCAGGTTGCTTGGTTGGCCAAAAAGGGCGTATGCGTTTTTTCCTGAATATATTCAGGAAAAAACGCATACGCCCTTTTTGGCCAAGGGCATCATTGTCGAGGTTTTGCCGCTTTTCCTGTGCTTTAAAGGCGATTCGAATCTGCCTCCTGAAATCTGTTTCCTGCAATTCTGCCTTGCTTTCAAATCCTCTTTGTTGCCTTCCCTCAATATATTTGTAGACGAGAGTTATCATTTATAAGTCTGCAGGTTTGTGAATTGCAGTGCCCCCGAGCTCCATTTTTCAACTCGCTCTCTTGGGAGCTGGCCGCAAAAGCGCAGGATTGCTTTAGGCCCTATTCTGCTTCCGGGCGGCAGACTGAGCCTGTGGTTAATTCTTCTTCCTGATGGGAAAATAGAGTGACCTGTGCCTGTCCCAACACCTAGAGCTAGTCTCTCATTGGTTCCCCGTCTTCCCGTTCACCCTCAGTTCAAATTGCCACCTGTATGGAACAGGAGGTTAAAGGTGCTGATTCTCCAAGGAGGGAGATTGCTAGTAAAGCGGCTGGAATGGCGAACCCGAGCACAAGGAGATGAGAAATGAGGTGCGTTTTAGAAACCTTTCCCAATCACTCGGTGGACCGTCTTCTGGGTTTCTCATGCATGTTTTCGATGTAGGAAGATGCCCTTGAACCTGGAGATTTGGGACCCATGGGATGGGTACCACGCAGTATTACTTTAAAGCGTCTGCGTTTGCTCACCGAACCTCACCAAACCCCTCAGCCCCAAGAGTGTCCACCCTTATGTCTCAATCAGCTGCGGGTCTAGATATGGTCAATCCAGGTGGCATCACAGCGCCTGAACGAATTTTGTAAGAATTTCTCTCCCTTTCACTGTCTTTGTTTCACGGGTTTTTAAAATTAATTGAGTTTTATAATGGGGTTTAGCTGCTTTTCACTGCTGTGTTTATGCAGCTTTACACCCACTTGACTCACTTACAGAGAGATATCAATACATAGGTTTTAAGATTCTTACTAGTCAGATATACTCTTGGGCGGTGAATAGGGG
Source organism: Eschrichtius robustus (assembly GCF_028021215.1). Taxonomy (NCBI): domain Eukaryota; kingdom Metazoa; phylum Chordata; class Mammalia; order Artiodactyla; family Eschrichtiidae; genus Eschrichtius; species Eschrichtius robustus. The sequence goes on along the minus strand of NC_090830.1, from coordinate 21,121,166 downwards.
GTGTTGAGTCCAGTTCCCTGAGCAAGGAGTAGGTCTTGTCTATTACGTATTGGGTTTATGGAACGTTATCTGAGCTAATTTGAAACCCTTGTTTTATGCATCACCCCACATCACCTTTGCCGTTATGCAGCCATAGTGTGTTTTCTAAGCGTGTGACTATGTTCTGTTTTGTAATTCAGTTCAAGGGCAGCGGTTTTTACATTCCCTCTATAGGTGATATTTTATGATAAGTGTCTTTTTCTGTGTGACTTATTTGACTTAGAATCGTCGTACCTAAATCCACTCATCATGCTGCTACTAGCCTTATGACGTTGATTTCATGGCTGAGTGATATTCCATTGTACATAAGGACCACAACTTCTTTATCCATTTTTCTCTTTCCTGGGATATTTAAGGTGTAACGAAGTGGAGGTTCTTGTCAACAGAGCAGCCCTAAACTTTGGGGTGCTTGTGTCTTGCTGATTTTTAGTTTTCCCAATTTATACGCCCATGAGTGGAAGTGCCCTATGCTCTCTAAGCTGAGTTTTGTAAATGTTTCAGGACACACCGTACACTTCTCCAGAGTGGCTGTTGGCAATTTACATCCCGCCCATCAGCGTAGCAAGGCTCCCGTTTCTCCGTGGCCTTTCCTGCATTTCTGGTTTTGACACTTTATTCAGCATGGCCCTTTTGACCGATGGGAAGCGAGACTTCTTTGTAGCCCTGATTTGCCTTTCCAGGTTGCTTGGTTGGCCAAAAAGGGCGTATGCGTTTTTTCCTGAATATATTCAGGAAAAAACGCATACGCCCTTTTTGGCCAAGGGCATCATTGTCGAGGTTTTCCCACTTTTCCTGTGCTTTAAAGGCGATTCGAATCTGCCTCCTGAAATCTGTTTCCTGCCATTCTGCCTTGCGTTCAAATCCTCTTCGTTGCTTTCCCTCAATCTATTTGTGGACGAGAGTTAACATTTATAACTCTGCAGGTTTGTGAGTTGCAGTGCCTCTGAGCTCCATTTTTCAACTTGCTTTTTTGGGAGCTAGCCGCAAAAGCGCTGGATTCCTTCAGGCCCTATTCTGGTTCCAGTCAGCAGACAGAGCTTGCGGTTAATTCTTCTTCCTGATGGGAAAATAGAGTGACCTGTGCCTGTCCCAACACCTAGAGCTAGTCTCTCATTGGTTCTCCCTCTTCCCGTACATAGTCAGGACAAATTGAAACCTGTATGGAACAGGAGGTTAAAGGTGCTGATTCTCCAAGGTGGGAGATTGCTAGTAAAGCGGCTGGAATGGCGTACCCGAGCACAAGGAGATGAGAAATGAGGTGCGTTTTAGAAACCTTTCCCGTTCACACGGTGTAACTTCTTCTGGGTTTCTCATGCATGGTTTCGATGTAGGAAGATGCCCTTGAACCTGGAGATTTGGGACCCATGGGATGGGTACCACGCAGTATTACTTTAAAGTGTCTGCGTTTGGTCACCCAATCTCACCAAACCTCTCAGCCCCAAGAGTGTCCACCCTTATGTCTCAATCAGGTGTGGGTCTAGATATGGTGAATCCAGGTGGCATCACAGCCCCTGAACGAATTTTATAAGAATTTCTCTCTCTTTCATTGTCTTTGCTTCACGGGTTTTTAAAAGTAATTATTTTTTATAATGGGGTTTAGCTGCTTTTCACTGCTGTGTTTATGCCGCTTTACACCCACTTGACTGACTTACAGAGAGATATCAATACATGGGATTTAAGATTCTGACTAGTCAGATACATTCTTGGGCGGTGAATAGGGGGTGTTGAGTCCAGTTCACTGAGCAAGGAGTAGGTCTTGTCTATTACGTATTGGGTTTATGGAACGGTATCTGAGCTAATTTGAAACCCTTGTTTTATGCATCACCCCACCTCACCTTTCCCGTTAAGCAGCCATAGTGAGTTTTCTAACCGTGTGACTCTGTTCTGTTTTGTAATTCAGTTCAAGCGTAGCGGTTTTTACATTCCCTCTATAAGTGATATCTTATGATAAGTGTCTTTTTCTGTGTGACTTATTTCACTTAGAATCGTCGTACCTAAATCCACTCATCATGCTGCTACTAGCCTTATGACGTTGATTTCATGGCTGAGTGATATTCCATTGTACATAAGGAGCACAACATCTTTATCCATTTTTCTCTTTCCTGGGATATTTAAGGTGCAACGAAGTGGAGGTTCTTGTCAACAGAGCAGCCCTAAACTTTGGGGTGCTTGTGTCTTGCTGATTTTTAGTTTTCCCAATGTATACGCCCATGAGTGGAAGTGCCCTATGCTCTCTAAGCTGAGTTTTGTAAATGTTTCAGGACACACCGTACACTTTTCCAGAGTGGCTGTTGGCAATTTACATCCCGCCCATCAGCGTAGCAAGGATCCCGTTTCTCCGTGGCCTGTCCTGCATTTCTGGTTTTGACCCTTTATTCAGCATGGCCCTTTTGACCGATGGGAAGCGAGACTTCTTTGTAGCGCTGATTTGCCTTTCCAGGTTGCTTGGTTGGCCAAAAAGGGCGTATGCGTTTTTTCCTGAATATATTCAGGAAAAAAGGCATACGCCCTTTTTGGCCAAGGGCATCATTGTCGAGGTTTTGCCGCTTTTCCTGTGCTTTAAAGGCGATTCGAATCTGCCTCCTGAAATCTGTTTCCTGCCATTCTGCCTTGCTTTCAAATCCTCTTTGTTGCCTTCCCTCAATAAATTTGTAGACGAGAGTTATCATTTATAAGTCTGCAGGTTTGTGAATTGCAGTGCCCCTGAGCTCCATTTTTCAACTCGCTCTTTTGGGAGCTGGCCGCAAAAGCGCAGGATTGCTTTAGGCCCTATTCTGCTTCCGGGCGGCAGACTGAGCTTGTGGTTAATTCTTCTTCCTGATGGGAAAAAAGAGTGACCTGTGCCTGTCCCAACACCTAGAGCTAGTCTCTCATTGGTTCCCCCTCTTCCCGTTCATCCTCAGGACAAATTGCAACCTGTATGGAACAGGAGGTTAAAGGTGCTGATTCTCCAAGGAGGGAGATTGCTAGTAAAGCGGCTGGAATGGCGAACCCGAGCACAAGGAGACGAGAAATGAGGTGCGTTTTAGAAACCTTTCCCAATCAGTCGGTGGACCGTCTTCTGGGTTTCTCATGCATGTTTTCGATGTAGGAAGATGCCCTTGAACCTGGAGATTTGGGACCCATGGGATGGGTACCACGCAGTATTACTTTAAAGCGTCTGCGTTTGCTCACCGAACCTCACCAAACCCCTCAGCCCCAAGAGTGTCCCCCCTTATGACTCAATCAGCTGCGGGTCTAGATATGGTCAATCCAGGTGGCATCACAGCGCCTGAACGAATTTTGTAAGAATTTCTCTCCCTTTCACTGTCTTTGTTTCACGGGTTTTTAAAATTAATTGAGTTTTATATTGGGGTTTAGCTGCTTTTCACTGCTGTGTTTATGCAGCTTTACACCCACTTGACTCACTTACAGAGAGATATCAATACATAGGTTTTAAGATTCTTACTAGTCAGATATACTCTTGGGCGGTGAATAGGGGGTGTTGAGTCCAGTTCCCTGAGCAAGGAGTAGGTCTTGTCTATTACGTATTGGGTTTATGGAACGTTATCTGAGCTAATTTGAAACCCTTGTTTTATGCATCACCCCACATCACCTTTGCCGTTATGCAGCCATAGTGTGTTTTCTAAGCGTGTGACTATGTTCTGTTTTGTAATTCAGTTCAAGGGCAGCGGTTTTTACAATCCCTCTATAGGTGATATTTTATGATAAGTGTCTTTTTCTGTGTGACTTATTTGACTTAGAATCGTCGTACCTAAATCCACTCATCATGCTGCTACTAGCCTTATGACGTTGATTTCATGGCTGAGTGATATTCCATTGTACATAAGGACCACAACTTCTTTATCCATTTTTCTCTTTCCTGGGATATTTAAGGTGTAACGAAGTGGAGGTTCTTGTCAACAGAGCAGCCCTAAACTTTGGGGTGCTTGTGTCTTGCTGATTTTTAGTTTTCCCAATTTATACGCCCATGAGTGGAAGTGCCCTATGCTCTCTAAGCTGAGTTTTGTAAATGTTTCAGGACACACCGTACACTTCTCCAGAGTGGTTGTTGGCAATTTACATCCCGCCCATCAGCGTAGCAAGGCTCCCGTTTCTCCGTGGCCTGTCCTGCATTTCTGGTTTTGACACTTTACTCAGCATGGCCCTTTTGACCGATGGGAAGCAAGACTTCTTTGTAGCGCTGATTTGCCTTTCCAGGTTGCTTGGTTGGCCAAAAAGGGCGTATGCGTTTTTTCCTGAATATATTCAGGAAAAAACGCATACGCCCTTTTTGGCCAAGGGCATCATTGTCGAGGTTTTGCCGCTTTTCCTGTGCTTTAAAGGCGATTCGAATCTGCCTCCTGAAATCTGTTTCCTGGAATTCTGCCTTGCTTTCAAATCCTCTTTGTTGCCTTCCCTCAATATATTTGTAGACGAGAGTTATCATTTATAAGTCTGCAGGTTTGTGAATTGCAGTGCCCCTGAGCTCCATTTTTCAACTCGCTCTCTTGGGAGCTGGCCGCAAAAGCGCAGGATTGCTTTAGGCCCTATTCTGCTTCCGGGCGGCAGACTGAGCCTGTGGTTAATTCTTCTTCCTGATGGGAAAATAGAGTGACCTGTGCCTGTCCCAACACCTAGAGCTAGTCTCTCATTGGTTCCCCCTCTTCCCGTTCACCCTCAGGACAAATTGCCACCTGTATGGAACAGGAGGTTAAAGGTGCTGATTCTCCAAGGTGGGAGATTGCTAGTAAAGCGGCTGGAATGGCGAACCCGAGCACAAGGAGATGAGAAATTAGGTGCGTTTTAGAAACCTTTCCCGATCACTCGGTGGACCATCTTCTGGGTTTCTCATGCATGTTTTCGATGTAGGAAGATGCCCTTGAACCTGGAGATTTGGGACCCATGGGATGGGTACCACGCAGTATTACTTTAAAGCGTCTGCGTTTGCTCACCCAACCTCACCAAACCTCTCAGCCCCAAGAGTGTCCACCCTTATGTCTCAATCAGCTGCGGGTCTAGATATGGTCAATCCAGGTGGCATCACAGCCCCTGAACGAATTTTGTAAGAATTTCTCTCTCTTTCACTGTCTTTGTTTCACGGGTTTTTAAAATTAATTGAGTTTTATAATGGGGTTTAGCTGCTTTTCACTGCTGTGTTTATGCAGCTTTACACCCACTTGACTCACTTACAGAGAGATATCAATACATAAGTTCTAAGATTCTTACTAGTCAGATATATTCTTGGGCGGTGAATAGGGGGTGTTGAGTCCAGTTCCCTGAGCAAGGAGTAGGTCTTGTCTATTACATATTGGGTTTATGGAACGGTATCTGAGCTAATTTGAAACCCTTGTTTTATGCATCACCCCACCTCACCTTTGCCGTTAGGCAGCCATAGTGTGTTTTCTAACCGTGTGACTCTGTTCTGTTTTGTAATTCAGTTCAAGGGCAGCGGTTTTTACATTCCCTCTATAGGTGATATCTTATGATAAGTGTCTTTTTCTGTGTGACTTATTTGACTTAGAATCGTCGTACCTAAATCCACTCATCATGCTGCTACTAGCCTTATGACGTTGATTTCATGGCTGAGTGATATTCCATTGTACATAAGGACCACAACTTCTTTATCCATGTTTCTCTTTCCTGGGATATTTAAGGTGTAACGAAGTGGAGGTTCTTGTCAACAGAGCAGCCCTAAACTTTGGGGTGCTTGTGTCTTGCTGATTTTTAGTTTTCCCAATTTATACGCCCATGAGTGGAAGTGCCCTATGCTCTCTAAGCTGAGTTTTGTAAATGTTTCAGGACACACCGTACACTTCTCCAGAGTGGTTGTTGGCAATTTACATCCCGCCCATCAGCGTAGCAAGGCTCCCGTTTCTCCGTGGCCTGTCCTGCATTTCTGGTTTTGACACTTTACTCAGCATGGCCCTTTTGACCGATGGGAAGCGAGACTTCTTTGTAGCGCTGATTTGCCTTTCCAGGTTGCTTGGTTGGCCAAAAAGGGCGTATGCGTTTTTTCCTGAATATATTCAGGAAAAAACGCATACGCCCTTTTTGGCCAAGGGCATCATTGTCGAGGTTTTGCCGCTTTTCCTGTGCTTTAAAGGCGATTCGAATCTGCCTCCTGAAATCTGTTTCCTGCAATTCTGCCTTGCTTTCAAATCCTCTTTGTTGCCTTCCCTCAATATATTTGTAGACGAGAGTTATCATTTATAAGTCTGCAGGTTTGTGAATTGCAGTGCCCCCGAGCTCCATTTTTCAACTCGCTCTCTTGGGAGCTGGCCGCAAAAGCGCAGGATTGCTTTAGGCCCTATTCTGCTTCCGGGCGGCAGACTGAGCCTGTGGTTAATTCTTCTTCCTGATGGGAAAATAGAGTGACCTGTGCCTGTCCCAACACCTAGAGCTAGTCTCTCATTGGTTCCCCGTCTTCCCGTTCACCCTCAGTTCAAATTGCCACCTGTATGGAACAGGAGGTTAAAGGTGCTGATTCTCCAAGGAGGGAGATTGCTAGTAAAGCGGCTGGAATGGCGAACCCGAGCACAAGGAGACGAGAAATGAGGTGCGTTTTAGAAACCTTTCCCAATCAGTCGGTGGACCGTCTTCTGGGTTTCTCATGCATGTTTTCGATGTAGGAAGATGCCCTTGAACCTGGAGATTTGGGACCCATGGGATGGGTACCACGCAGTATTACTTTAAAGCGTCTGCGTTTGCTCACCCAACCTCACCAAACCCCTCAGCCCCAAGAGTGTCCACCCTTATGTCTCAATCAGCTGCGGGTCTAGATATGGTCAATCCAGGTGGCATCACAGCGCCTGAACGAATTTTGTAAGAATTTCTCTCCCTTTCACTGTCTTTGTTTCACGGGTTTTTAAAATTAATTGAGTTTTATAATGGGGTTTAGCTGCTTTTCACTGCTGTGTTTATGCAGCTTTACACCCACTTGACTCACTTACAGAGAGATATCAATACATAGGTTTTAAGATTCTTACTAGTCAGATATACTCTTGGGCGGTGAATAGGGGGTGTTGAGTCCAGTTCCCTGAGCAAGGAGTAGGTCTTGTCTATTACGTATTGGGTTTATGGAACGTTATCTGAGCTAATTTGAAACCCTTGTTTTATGCATCACCCCACATCACCTTTGCCGTTATGCAGCCATAGTGTGTTTTCTAAGCGTGTGACTATGTTCTGTTTTGTAATTCAGTTCAAGGGCAGCGGTTTTTACAATCCCTCTATAGGTGATATTTTATGATAAGTGTCTTTTTCTGTGTGACTTATTTGACTTAGAATCGTCGTACCTAAATCCACTCATCATGCTGCTACTAGCCTTATGACGTTGATTTCATGGCTGAGTGATATTCCATTGTACATAAGGACCACAACTTCTTTATCCATTTTTCTCTTTCCTGGGATATTTAAGGTGTAACGAAGTGGAGGTTCTTGTCAACAGAGCAGCCCTAAACTTTGGGGTGCTTGTGTCTTGCTGATTTTTAGTTTTCCCAATTTATACGCCCATGAGTGGAAGTGCCCTATGCTCTCTAAGCTGAGTTTTGTAAATGTTTCAGGACACACCGTACACTTCTCCAGAGTGGTTGTTGGCAATTTACATCCCGCCCATCAGCGTAGCAAGGCTCCCGTTTCTCCGTGGCCTGTCCTGCATTTCTGGTTTTGACACTTTACTCAGCATGGCCCTTTTGACCGATGGGAAGCAAGACTTCTTTGTAGCGCTGATTTGCCTTTCCAGGTTGCTTGGTTGGCCAAAAAGGGCGTATGCGTTTTTTCCTGAATATATTCAGGAAAAAACGCATACGCCCTTTTTGGCCAAGGGCATCATTGTCGAGGTTTTGCCGCTTTTCCTGTGCTTTAAAGGCGATTCGAATCTGCCTCCTGAAATCTGTTTCCTGGAATTCTGCCTTGCTTTCAAATCCTCTTTGTTGCCTTCCCTCAATATATTTGTAGACGAGAGTTATCATTTATAAGTCTGCAGGTTTGTGAATTGCAGTGCCCCTGAGCTCCATTTTTCAACTCGCTCTCTTGGGAGCTGGCCGCAAAAGCGCAGGATTGCTTTAGGCCCTATTCTGCTTCCGGGCGGCAGACTGAGCCTGTGGTTAATTCTTCTTCCTGATGGGAAAATAGAGTGACCTGTGCCTGTCCCAACACCTAGAGCTAGTCTCTCATTGGTTCCCCCTCTTCCCGTTCACCCTCAGGACAAATTGCCACCTGTATGGAACAGGAGGTTAAAGGTGCTGATTCTCCAAGGTGGGAGATTGCTAGTAAAGCGGCTGGAATGGCGAACCCGAGCACAAGGAGATGAGAAATTAGGTGCGTTTTAGAAACCTTTCCCGATCACTCGGTGGACCATCTTCTGGGTTTCTCATGCATGTTTTCGATGTAGGAAGATGCCCTTGAACCTGGAGATTTGGGACCCATGGGATGGGTACCACGCAGTATTACTTTAAAGCGTCTGCGTTTGCTCACCCAACCTCACCAAACCTCTCAGCCCCAAGAGTGTCCACCCTTATGTCTCAATCAGCTGCGGGTCTAGATATGGTCAATCCAGGTGGCATCACAGCCCCTGAACGAATTTTGTAAGAATTTCTCTCTCTTTCACTGTCTTTGTTTCACGGGTTTTTAAAATTAATTGAGTTTTATAATGGGGTTTAGCTGCTTTTCACTGCTGTGTTTATGCAGCTTTACACCCACTTGACTCACTTACAGAGAGATATCAATACATAAGTTCTAAGATTCTTACTAGTCAGATATATTCTTGGGCGGTGAATAGGGGGTGTTGAGTCCAGTTCCCTGAGCAAGGAGTAGGTCTTGTCTATTACATATTGGGTTTATGGAACGGTATCTGAGCTAATTTGAAACCCTTGTTTTATGCATCACCCCACCTCACCTTTGCCGTTAGGCAGCCATAGTGTGTTTTCTAACCGTGTGACTCTGTTCTGTTTTGTAATTCAGTTCAAGGGCAGCGGTTTTTACATTCCCTCTATAGGTGATATCTTATGATAAGTGTCTTTTTCTGTGTGACTTATTTGACTTAGAATCGTCGTACCTAAATCCACTCATCATGCTGCTACTAGCCTTATGACGTTGATTTCATGGCTGAGTGATATTCCATTGTACATAAGGACCACAACTTCTTTATCCATGTTTCTCTTTCCTGGGATATTTAAGGTGTAACGAAGTGGAGGTTCTTGTCAACAGAGCAGCCCTAAACTTTGGGGTGCTTGTGTCTTGCTGATTTTTAGTTTTCCCAATTTATACGCCCATGAGTGGAAGTGCCCTATGCTCTCTAAGCTGAGTTTTGTAAATGTTTCAGGACACACCGTACACTTCTCCAGAGTGGTTGTTGGCAATTTACATCCCGCCCATCAGCGTAGCAAGGCTCCCGTTTCTCCGTGGCCTGTCCTGCATTTCTGGTTTTGACACTTTACTCAGCATGGCCCTTTTGACCGATGGGAAGCGAGACTTCTTTGTAGCGCTGATTTGCCTTTCCAGGTTGCTTGGTTGGCCAAAAAGGGCGTATGCGTTTTTTCCTGAATATATTCAGGAAAAAACGCATACGCCCTTTTTGGCCAAGGGCATCATTGTCGAGGTTTTGCCGCTTTTCCTGTGCTTTAAAGGCGATTCGAATCTGCCTCCTGAAATCTGTTTCCTGCAATTCTGCCTTGCTTTCAAATCCTCTTTGTTGCCTTCCCTCAATATATTTGTAGACGAGAGTTATCATTTATAAGTCTGCAGGTTTGTGAATTGCAGTGCCCCCGAGCTCCATTTTTCAACTCGCTCTCTTGGGAGCTGGCCGCAAAAGCGCAGGATTGCTTTAGGCCCTATTCTGCTTCCGGGCGGCAGACTGAGCCTGTGGTTAATTCTTCTTCCTGATGGGAAAATAGAGTGACCTGTGCCTGTCCCAACACCTAGAGCTAGTCTCTCATTGGTTCCCCGTCTTCCCGTTCACCCTCAGTTCAAATTGCCACCTGTATGGAACAGGAGGTTAAAGGTGCTGATTCTCCAAGGAGGGAGATTGCTAGTAAAGCGGCTGGAATGGCGAACCCGAGCACAAGGAGACGAGAAATGAGGTGCGTTTTAGAAACCTTTCCCAATCACTCGGTGGACCGTCTTCTGGGTTTCTCATGCATGTTTTCGATGTAGGAAGATGCCCTTGAACCTGGAGATTTGGGACCCATGGGATGGGTACCACGCAGTATTACTTTAAAGCGTCTGCGTTTGCTCACCCAACCTCACCAAACCCCTCAGCCCCAAGAGTGTCCACCCTTATGTCTCAATCAGCTGCGGGTCTAGATATGGTCAATCCAGGTGGCATCACAGCGCCTGAACGAATTTTGTAAGAATTTCTCTCCCTTTCACTGTCTTTGTTTCACGGGTTTTTAAAATTAATTGAGTTTTATAATGGGGTTTAGCTGCTTTTCACTGCTGTGTTTATGCAGCTTTACACCCACTTGACTCACTTACAGAGAGATATCAATACATAGGTTTTAAGATTCTTACTAGTCAGATATACTCTTGGGCGGTGAATAGGGGGTGTTGAGTCCAGTTCCCTGAGCAAGGAGTAGGTCTTGTCTATTACGTATTGGGTTTATGGAACGTTATCTGAGCTAATTTGAAACCCTTGTTTTATGCATCACCCCACATCACCTTTGCCGTTATGCAGCCATAGTGTGTTTTCTAAGCGTGTGACTATGTTCTGTTTTGTAATTCAGTTCAAGGGCAGCGGTTTTTACAATCCCTCTATAGGTGATATTTTATGATAAGTGTCTTTTTCTGTGTGACTTATTTGACTTAGAATCGTCGTACCTAAATCCACTCATCATGCTGCTACTAGCCTTATGACGTTGATTTCATGGCTGAGTGATATTCCATTGTACATAAGGACCACAACTTCTTTATCCATTTTTCTCTTTCCTGGGATATTTAAGGTGTAACGAAGTGGAGGTTCTTGTCAACAGAGCAGCCCTAAACTTTGGGGTGCTTGTGTCTTGCTGATTTTTAGTTTTCCCAATTTATACGCCCATGAGTGGAAGTGCCCTATGCTCTCTAAGCTGAGTTTTGTAAATGTTTCAGGACACACCGTACACTTCTCCAGAGTGGCTGTTGGCAATTTACATCCCGCCCATCAGCGTAGCAAGGCTCCCGTTTCTCCGTGTCCTGTCCTGCATTTCTGGTTTTGACACTTTATTCAGCATGGCCCTTTTGACCGATGGGAAGCGAGACTTCTTTGTAGCGCTGATTTGCCTTTCCAGGTTGCTTGGTTGGCCAAAAAGGGCGTATGCGTTTTTTCCTGAATATATTCAGGAAAAAACGCATACGCCCTTTTTGGCCAAGGGCATCATTGTCGAGGTTTTGCCGCTTTTCCTGTGCTTTAAAGGCGATTCGAATCTGCCTCCTGAAATCTGTTTCCTGCAATTCTGCCTTGCTTTCAAATCCTCTTTGTTGCCTTCCCTCAATATATTTGTAGACGAGAGTTATCATTTATAAGTCTGCAGGTTTGTGAATTGCAGTGCCCCCGAGCTCCATTTTTCAACTCGCTCTCTTGGGAGCTGGCCGCAAAAGCGCAGGATTGCTTTAGGCCCTATTCTGCTTCCGGGCGGCAGACTGAGCCTGTGGTTAATTCTTCTTCCTGATGGGAAAATAGAGTGACCTGTGCCTGTCCCAACACCTAGAGCTAGTCTCTCATTGGTTCCCCGTCTTCCCGTTCACCCTCAGTTCAAATTGCCACCTGTATGGAACAGGAGGTTAAAGGTGCTGATTCTCCAAGGAGGGAGATTGCTAGTAAAGCGGCTGGAATGGCGAACCCGAGCACAAGGAGACGAGAAATGAGGTGCGTTTTAGAAACCTTTCCCAATCACTCGTTGGACCGTCTTCTGGGTTTCTCATGCATGTTTTCGTTGTAGGAAGATGCCCTTGAACCTGGAGATTTGGGACCCATGGGATGGGTACCACGCAGTATTACTTTAAAGCATCTGCGTTTGCTCACCGAACCTCACCAAACCTCTCAGCCCCAAGAGTGTCCACCCTTATGTCTCAATCAGCTGCGGGTCTAGATATGGTCAATCCAGGTGGCATCACAGCGCCTGAACGAATTTTGTAAGAATTTATCTCCCTTTCACTGTCTTTGTTTCACGGGTTTTTAAAATTAATTGAGTTTTATAATGGGGTTTAGCTGCTTTTCACTGCTGTGTTTATGCAGCTTTACACCCACTTGACTCACTTACAGAGAGATATCAATACATAGGTTTTAAGATTCTTACTAGTCAGATATAATCTTGGGCGGTGAATAGGGGGTGTTGAGTCCAGTTCCCTGAGCAAGGAGTAGGTCTTGTCTATTACGTATTGGGTTTATGGAACGGTATCTGAGCTAATTTGAAACCCTTGTTTTATGCATCACCCCACCTCACCTTTCCCGTTAGGCAGCCATAGTGTGTTTTCTAACCGTGTGAATCTGTTCTGTTTTGTAATTCAGTTCAAGGGTAGCGGTTTTTACATTCCCTCTATAGGTGATAACTTATGATAAGTGTCTTTTTCTGTGTGACTTATTGCACTTAGAATCGTCGTACCTAAATCCACTCATCATGCTGCTACTAGCCTTATGACGTTGATTTCATGGCTGAGTGATATTCCATTGTACATAAGGACCACAACTTCTTTATCCATTTTTCTCTTTCCTGGGATATTTAAGGTGTAACGAAGTGGAGGTTCTTGTCAACAGAGCAGCCCTAAACTTTGGGGTGCTTGTGTCTTGCTGATTTTTAGTTTTCCCAATTTGTACGCCCATGAGTGGAAGTGCCCTATGCTCTCTAAGCTGAGTTTTGTAAATGTTTCAGGACACACCGTACACTTCTCCAGAGTGGCTGTTGGCAATTTACATCCCGCCCATCAGCGTAGCAAGGCTCCCGTTTCTCCGTGGCCTGTCCTGCATTTCTGGTTTTGACACTTTATTCAGCATGGCCCTTTTGACCGATGGGAAGCGAGACTTCTTTGTAGCGCTGATTTGCCTTTCCAGGTTGCTTGGTTGGCCAAAAAGGGCGTATGCGTTTTTTCCTGAATATATTCAGGAAAAAACGCATACGCCCTTTTTGGCCAAGGGCATCATTGTCGAGGTTTTGCCGCTTTTCCTGTGCTTTAAAGGCGATTCGAATCTGCCTCCTGAAATCTGTTTCCTGCAATTCTGCCTTGCTTTCAAATCCTCTTTGTTGCCTTCCCTCAATATATTTGTAGACGAGAGTTATCATTTATAAGTCTGCAGGTTTGTGAATTGCAGTGCCCCTGAGCTCCATTTTTCAACTCGCTCTCTTGGGAGCTGGCCGCAAAAGCGCAGGATTGCTTTAGGCCCTATTCTGCTTCCGGGCGGCAGACTGAGCCTGTGGTTAATTCTTCTTCCTGATGGAAAATAGAGTGACCTGTGCCTGTCCCAACACCTAGAGCTAGTCTCTCATTGGTTCCCCCTCTTCCCGTTCACCCTCAGGACAAATTGCCACCTGTATGGAACAGGAGGTTAAAGGTGCTGATTCTCCAAGGAGGGAGATTGCTAGAAAAGCGGCTGGAATGGCGAACCCGAGCACAAGGAGATGAGAAATTAGGTGCGTTTTAGAAACCTTTCCCGATCACTCGGTGGACCATCTTCTGGGTTTCTCATGCATGTTTTCGATGTAGGAAGATGCCCTTGAACCTGGAGATTTGGGACCCATGGGATGGGTACCACGCAGTATTACTTTAAAGCGTCTGCGTTTGCTCACCCAACCTCACCAAACCTCTCAGCCCCAAGAGTGTCCACCCTTATGTCTCAATCAGCTGCGGGTCTAGATATGGTCAATCCAGGTGGCATCACAGCCCCTGAACGAATTTTGTAAGAATTTCTCTCTCTTTCACTGTCTTTGTTTCACGGGTTTTTAAAATTAATTGAGTTTTATAATGGGGTTTAGCTGCTTTTCACTGCTGTGTTTATGCAGCTTTACACCCACTTGACTCACTTACAGAGAGATATCAATACATAAGTTCTAAGATTCTTACTAGTCAGATATATTCTTGGGCGGTGAATAGGGGGTGTTGAGTCCAGTTCCCTGAGCAAGGAGTAGGTCTTGTCTATTACATATTGGGTTTATGGAACGGTATCTGAGCTAATTTGAAACCCTTGTTTTATGCATCACCCCACCTCACCTTTGCCGTTAGGCAGCCATAGTGTGTTTTCTAACCGTGTGACTCTGTTCTGTTTTGTAATTCAGTTCAAGGGCAGCGGTTTTTACATTCCCTCTATAGGTGATATCTTATGATAAGTGTCTTTTTCTGTGTGACTTATTTGACTTAGAATCGTCGTACCTAAATCCACTCATCATGCTGCTACTAGCCTTATGACGTTGATTTCATGGCTGAGTGATATTCCATTGTACATAAGGACCACAACTTCTTTATCCATGTTTCTCTTTCCTGGGATATTTAAGGTGTAACGAAGTGGAGGTTCTTGTCAACAGAGCAGCCCTAAACTTTGGGGTGCTTGTGTCTTGCTGATTTTTAGTTTTCCCAATTTATACGCCCATGAGTGGAAGTGCCCTATGCTCTCTAAGCTGAGTTTTGTAAATGTTTCAGGACACACCGTACACTTCTCCAGAGTGGTTGTTGGCAATTTACATCCCGCCCATCAGCGTAGCAAGGCTCCCGTTTCTCCGTGGCCTGTCCTGCATTTCTGGTTTTGACACTTTACTCAGCATGGCCCTTTTGACCGATGGGAAGCGAGACTTCTTTGTAGCGCTGATTTGCCTTTCCAGGTTGCTTGGTTGGCCAAAAAGGGCGTATGCGTTTTTTCCTGAATATATTCAGGAAAAAACGCATACGCCCTTTTTGGCCAAGGGCATCATTGTCGAGGTTTTGCCGCTTTTCCTGTGCTTTAAAGGCGATTCGAATCTGCCTCCTGAAATCTGTTTCCTGCAATTCTGCCTTGCTTTCAAATCCTCTTTGTTGCCTTCCCTCAATATATTTGTAGACGAGAGTTATCATTTATAAGTCTGCAGGTTTGTGAATTGCAGTGCCCCCGAGCTCCATTTTTCAACTCGCTCTCTTGGGAGCTGGCCGCAAAAGCGCAGGATTGCTTTAGGCCCTATTCTGCTTCCGGGCGGCAGACTGAGCCTGTGGTTAATTCTTCTTCCTGATGGGAAAATAGAGTGACCTGTGCCTGTCCCAACACCTAGAGCTAGTCTCTCATTGGTTCCCCGTCTTCCCGTTCACCCTCAGTTCAAATTGCCACCTGTATGGAACAGGAGGTTAAAGGTGCTGATTCTCCAAGGAGGGAGATTGCTAGTAAAGCGGCTGGAATGGCGAACCCGAGCACAAGGAGACGAGAAATGAGGTGCGTTTTAGAAACCTTTCCCAATCACTCGGTGGACCGTCTTCTGGGTTTCTCATGCATGTTTTCGATGTAGGAAGATGCCCTTGAACCTGGAGATTTGGGACCCATGGGATGGGTACCACGCAGTATTACTTTAAAGCGTCTGCGTTTGCTCACCCAACCTCACCAAACCCCTCAGCCCCAAGAGTGTCCACCCTTATGTCTCAATCAGCTGCGGGTCTAGATATGGTCAATCCAGGTGGCATCACAGCGCCTGAACGAATTTTGTAAGAATTTCTCTCCCTTTCACTGTCTTTGTTTCACGGGTTTTTAAAATTAATTGAGTTTTATAATGGGGTTTAGCTGCTTTTCACTGCTGTGTTTATGCAGCTTTACACCCACTTGACTCACTTACAGAGAGATATCAATACATAGGTTTTAAGATTCTTACTAGTCAGATATACTCTTGGGCGGTGAATAGGGGGTGTTGAGTCCAGTTCCCTGAGCAAGGAGTAGGTCTTGTCTATTACGTATTGGGTTTATGGAACGTTATCTGAGCTAATTTGAAACCCTTGTTTTATGCATCACCCCACATCACCTTTGCCGTTATGCAGCCATAGTGTGTTTTCTAAGCGTGTGACTATGTTCTGTTTTGTAATTCAGTTCAAGGGCAGCGGTTTTTACAATCCCTCTATAGGTGATATTTTATGATAAGTGTCTTTTTCTGTGTGACTTATTTGACTTAGAATCGTCGTACCTAAATCCACTCATCATGCTGCTACTAGCCTTATGACGTTGATTTCATGGCTGAGTGATATTCCATTGTACATAAGGACCACAACTTCTTTATCCATTTTTCTCTTTCCTGGGATATTTAAGGTGTAACGAAGTGGAGGTTCTTGTCAACAGAGCAGCCCTAAACTTTGGGGTGCTTGTGTCTTGCTGATTTTTAGTTTTCCCAATTTATACGCCCATGAGTGGAAGTGCCCTATGCTCTCTAAGCTGAGTTTTGTAAATGTTTCAGGACACACCGTACACTTCTCCAGAGTGGCTGTTGGCAATTTACATCCCGCCCATCAGCGTAGCAAGGCTCCCGTTTCTCCGTGTCCTGTCCTGCATTTCTGGTTTTGACACTTTATTCAGCATGGCCCTTTTGACCGATGGGAAGCGAGACTTCTTTGTAGCGCTGATTTGCCTTTCCAGGTTGCTTGGTTGGCCAAAAAGGGCGTATGCGTTTTTTCCTGAATATATTCAGGAAAAAACGCATACGCCCTTTTTGGCCAAGGGCATCATTGTCGAGGTTTTGCCGCTTTTCCTGTGCTTTAAAGGCGATTCGAATCTGCCTCCTGAAATCTGTTTCCTGCAATTCTGCCTTGCTTTCAAATCCTCTTTGTTGCCTTCCCTCAATATATTTGTAGACGAGAGTTATCATTTATAAGTCTGCAGGTTTGTGAATTGCAGTGCCCCCGAGCTCCATTTTTCAACTCGCTCTCTTGGGAGCTGGCCGCAAAAGCGCAGGATTGCTTTAGGCCCTATTCTGCTTCCGGGCGGCAGACTGAGCCTGTGGTTAATTCTTCTTCCTGATGGGAAAATAGAGTGACCTGTGCCTGTCCCAACACCTAGAGCTAGTCTCTCATTGGTTCCCCGTCTTCCCGTTCACCCTCAGTTCAAATTGCCACCTGTATGGAACAGGAGGTTAAAGGTGCTGATTCTCCAAGGAGGGAGATTGCTAGTAAAGCGGCTGGAATGGCGAACCCGAGCACAAGGAGACGAGAAATGAGGTGCGTTTTAGAAACCTTTCCCAATCACTCGGTGGACCGTCTTCTGGGTTTCTCATGCATGTTTTCGATGTAGGAAGATGCCCTTGAACCTGGAGATTTGGGACCCATGGGATGGGTACCACGCAGTATTACTTTAAAGCGTCTGCGTTTGCTCACGCAACCTCACCAAA
Organism: Eschrichtius robustus; assembly: GCF_028021215.1. Lineage (NCBI taxonomy): Eukaryota > Metazoa > Chordata > Mammalia > Artiodactyla > Eschrichtiidae > Eschrichtius > Eschrichtius robustus. The sequence goes on along the minus strand of NC_090830.1, from coordinate 21,103,860 downwards.
CCCCTCAGCCCCAAGAGTGTCCACCCTTATGTCTCAATCAGCTGCGGGTCTAGATATGGTCAATCCAGGTGGCATCACAGCGCCTGAACGAATTTTGTAAGAATTTATCTCCATTTCACTGTCTTTGTTTCACGGGTTTTTAAAATTAATTGACTTTTATAATGGGGTTTAGCTGCTTTTCACTGCTGTGTTTATGCAGCTTTACACCCACTTGACTCACTTACAGAGAGATATCAATACATAGGTTTTAAGATTCTTACTAGTCAGATATAATCTTGGGCGGTGAATAGGGGGTGTTGAGTCCAGTTCCCTGAGCAAGGAGTAGGTCTTGTCTATTACGTATTGGGTTTATGGAACGGTATCTGAGCTAATTTGAAACCCTTGTTTTATGCATCACCCCACCTCACCTTTCCCGTTAGGCAGCCATAGTGTGTTTTCTAACCGTGTGAATCTGTTCTGTTTTGTAATTCAGTTCAAGGGTAGCGGTTTTTACATTCCCTCTATAGGTGATAACTTATGATAAGTGTCTTTTTCTGTGTGACTTATTGCACGTAGAATCGTCGTACCTAAATCCACTCATCATGCTGCTACTAGCCTTATGACGTTGATTTCATGGCTGAGTGATATTCCATTGTACATAAGGACCACAACTTCTTTATCCATTTTTCTCTTTCCTGGGATATTTAAGGTGTAACGAAGTGGAGGTTCTTGTCAACAGAGCAGCCCTAAACTTTGGGGTGCTTGTGTCTTGCTGATTTTTAGTTTTCCCAAATTATACGCCCATGAGTGGAAGTGCCCTATGCTCTCTAAGCTGAGTTTTGTAAATGTTTCAGGACACACCGTACACTTCTCCAGAGTGGCTGTTGGCAATTTACATCCCGCCCATCAGCGTAGCAAGGCTCCCGTTTCTCTGTGGCCTGTCCTGCATTTCTGGTTTTGAAACTTTATTCAGCATGGCCCTTTTCACCGATGGGAAGCGAGACTTCTTTGTAGCGCTGATTTGCCTTTCCAGGTAGCTTGGTTGGCCAAAAAGGGCGTATGCGTTTTTTCCTGAATATATTCAGGAAAAAACGCATACACCCTTTTTGGCCAAGGGCATCATTGTCGAGGTTTTGCCGCTTTTCCTGTGCTTTAAAGGCGATTCGAATCTGCCTCCTGAAATCTGTTTCCTGCAATTCTGCCTTGCTTTCAAATCCTCTTTGTTGCCTTCCCTCAATATATTTGTAGACGAGAGTTATCATTTATAAGTCTGCAGGTTTGTGAATTGCAGTGCCCCCGAGCTCCATTTTTCAACTCGCTCTCTTGGGAGCTGGCCGCAAAAGCGCAGGATTGCTTTAGGCCCTATTCTGCTTCCGGGCGGCAGACTGAGCCTGTGGTTAATTCTTCTTCCTGATGGGAAAATAGAGTGACCTGTGCCTGTCCCAACACCTAGAGCTAGTCTCTCATTGGTTCCCCGTCTTCCCGTTCACCCTCAGTTCAAATTGCCACCTGTATGGAACAGGAGGTTAAAGGTGCTGATTCTCCAAGGAGGGAGATTGCTAGTAAAGCGGCTGGAATGGCGAACCCGAGCACAAGGAGACGAGAAATGAGGTGCGTTTTAGAAACCTTTCCCAATCACTCGTTGGACCGTCTTCTGGGTTTCTCATGCATGTTTTCGTTGTAGGAAGATGCCCTTGAACCTGGAGATTTGGGACCCATGGGATGGGTACCACGCAGTATTACTTTAAAGCATCTGCGTTTGCTCACCGAACCTCACCAAACCTCTCAGCCCCAAGAGTGTCCACCCTTATGTCTCAATCAGCTGCGGGTCTAGATATGGTCAATCCAGGTGGCATCACAGCGCCTGAACGAATTTTGTAAGAATTTATCTCCCTTTCACTGTCTTTGTTTCACGGGTTTTTAAAATTAATTGAGTTTTATAATGGGGTTTAGCTGCTTTTCACTGCTGTGTTTATGCAGCTTTACACCCACTTGACTCACTTACAGAGAGATATCAATACATAGGTTTTAAGATTCTTACTAGTCAGATATAATCTTGGGCGGTGAATAGGGGGTGTTGAGTCCAGTTCCCTGAGCAAGGAGTAGGTCTTCTCTATTACGTATTGGGTTTATGGAACGGTATCTGAGCTAATTTGAAACCCTTGTTTTATGCATCACCCCACCTCACCTTTCCCGTTAGGCAGCCATAGTGTGTTTTCTAACCGTGTGAATCTGTTCTGTTTTGTAATTCAGTTCAAGGGTAGCGGTTTTTACATTCCCTCTATAGGTGATAACTTATGATAAGTGTCTTTTTCTGTGTGACTTATTGCACTTAGAATCGTCGTACCTAAATCCACTCATCATGCTGCTACTAGCCTTATGACGTTGATTTCATGGCTGAGTGATATTCCATTGTACATAAGGACCACAACTTCTTTATCCATTTTTCTCTTTCCTGGGATATTTAAGGTGTAACGAAGTGGAGGTTCTTGTCAACAGAGCAGCCCTAAACTTTGGGGTGCTTGTGTTTTGCTGATTTTTATTTTTCCCAATTTGTACGCCCATGAGTGGAAGTGTCCTATGCTCTCTAAGCTGAATTTTGTAAATGTTTCAGGACACACCGTACACTTCTCCAGAGTGGCTGTTGGCAATTTACATCCCGCCCATCAGCGTAGCAAGGCTCCCGTTTCTCCGTGGCCTGTCCTGCATTTCTGGTTTTGACACTTTACTCAGCATGGCCCTTTTGACCGATGGGAAGCGAGACTTCTTTGTAGCGCTGATTTGCCTTTCCAGGTTGCTTGGTTGGCCAAAAAGGGCGTATGCGTTTTTTCCTGAATATATTCAGGAAAAAACGCATACGCCCTTTTTGGCCAAGGGCATCATTGTCGAGGTTTTGCCGCTTTTCCTGTGCTTTAAAGGCGATTCGAATCTGCCTCCTGAAATCTGTTTCCTGCAATTCTGCCTTGCTTTCAAATCCTCTTTGTTGCCTTCCCTCAATATATTTGTAGACGAGAGTTATCATTTATAAGTCTGCAGGTTTGTGAATTGCAGTGCCCCCGAGCTCCATTTTTCAACTCGCTCTCTTGGGAGCTGGCCGCAAAAGCGCAGGATTGCTTTAGGCCCTATTCTGCTTCCGGGCGGCAGACTGAGCCTGTGGTTAATTCTTCTTCCTGATGGGAAAATAGAGTGACCTGTGCCTGTCCCAACACCTAGAGCTAGTCTCTCATTGGTTCCCCGTCTTCCCGTTCACCCTCAGTTCAAATTGCCACCTGTATGGAACAGGAGGTTAAAGGTGCTGTTTCTCCAAGGAGGGAGATTGCTAGTAAAGCGGCTGGAATGGCGAACCCGAGCACAAGGAGACGAGAAATGAGGTGCGTTTTAGAAACCTTTCCCAATCACTCGGTGGACCGTCTTCTGGGTTTCTCATGCATGTTTTCGATGTAGGAAGATGCCCTTGAACCTGGAGATTTGGGACCCATGGGATGGGTACCACGCAGTATTACTTTAAAGCGTCTGCGTTTGCTCACCGAACCTCACCAAACCCCTCAGCCCCAAGATTGTCCACCCTTATGTCTCAATCAGCTGCGGGTCTAGATATGGTCAATCCAGGTGGCATCACAGCGCCTGAACGAATTTTGTAAGAATTTCTCTCCCTTTCACTGTCTTTGTTTCACGGGTTTTTAAAATTAATTGAGTTTTATAATGGGGTTTAGCTGCTTTTCACTGCTGTGTTTATGCAGCTTTACACCCACTTGACTCACTTACAGAGAGATATCAATACATAGGTTTTAAGATTCTTACTAGTCAGATATACTCTTGGGCGGTGAATAGGGGGTGTTGAGTCCAGTTCCCTGAGCAAGGAGTAGGTCTTGTCTATTACGTATTGGGTTTATGGAACGTTATCTGAGCTAATTTGAAACCCTTGTTTTATGCATCACCCCACATCACCTTTGCCGTTATGCAGCCATAGTGTGTTTTCTAAGCGTGTGACTATGTTCTGTTTTGTAATTCAGTTCAAGGGCAGCGGTTTTTACATTCCCTCTATAGGTGATATTTTATGATAAGTGTCTTTTTCTGTGTGACTTATTTGACTTAGAATCGTCGTACCTAAATCCACTCATCATGCTGCTACTAGCCTTATGACGTTGATTTCATGGCTGAGTGATATTCCATTGTACATAAGGACCACAACTTCTTTATCCATTTTTCTCTTTCCTGGGATATTTAAGGTGTAACGAAGTGGAGGTTCTTGTCAACAGAGCAGCCCTAAACTTTGGGGTGCTTGTGTCTTGCTGATTTTTAGTTTTCCCAATTTATACGCCCATGAGTGGAAGTGCCCTATGCTCTCTAAGCTGAGTTTTGTAAATGTTTCAGGACACACCGTACACTTCTCCAGAGTGGCTGTTGGCAATTTACATCCCGCCCATCAGCGTAGCAAGGCTCCCGTTTCTCCGTGGCCTGTCCTGCATTTCTGGTTTTAACACTTTATTCAGCATGGCCCTTTTGACCGATGGGAAGCGAGACTTCTTTGTAGCGCTGATTTGCCTTTCCAGGTTGCTTGGTTGGCCAAAAAGGGCGTATGCGTTTTTTCCTGAATATATTCAGGAAAAAACGCATACGCCCTTTTTGGCCAAGGGCATCATTGTCGAGGTTTTGCCGCTTTTCCTGTGCTTTAAAGGCGATTCGAATCTGCCTCCTGAAATCTGTTTCCTGCAATTCTGCCTTGCTTTCAAATCCTCTTTGTTGCCTTCCCTCAATATATTTGTAGACGAGAGTTATCATTTATAAGTCTGCAGGTTTGTGAATTGCAGTGCCCCTGAGCTCCATTTTTCAACTCGCTCTCTTGGGAGCTGGCCGCAAAAGCGCAGGATTGCTTTAGGCCCTATTCTGCTTCCGGGCGGCAGACTGAGCCTGTGGTTAATTCTTCTTCCTGATGGGAAAATAGAGTGACCTGTGCCTGTCCCAACACCTAGAGCTAGTCTCTCATTGGTTCCCCCTCTTCCCGTTCACCCTCAGGACAAATTGCAACCTGTATGGAACAGGAGGTTAAAGGTGCTGATTCTCCAAGGAGGGAGATTGCTAGTAAAGCGGCTGGAATGGCGAACCCGAGCACAAGGAGATGAGAAATGAGGTGCGTTTTAGAAACCTTTCCCGATCACTCGGTGGACCATCTTCTGGGTTTCTCATGCATGTTTTCGATGTAGGAAGATTCCCTTGAACCTGGAGATTTGGGACCCATGGAATGGGTACCACGCAGTATTACTTTAAATCGTCTGCGTTTGCTCACCCAACCTCACCAAACCTCTCAGCCCCAAGACTGTCCACCCTTATGTCTCAATCAGCTGCGGGTCTAGATATGGTCAATCCAGGTGGCATCACAGCCCCTGAACGAATTTTGTAAGAATTTCTCTCTCTTTCACTGTCTTTGTTTCACGGGTTTTTAAAATTAATTGAGTTTTATAATGGGGTTTAGCTGCTTTTCACTGCTGTGTTTATGCAGCTTTACACCCACTTGACTCACTTACAGAGAGATATCAATACATAAGTTTTAAGATTCTTACTAGTCAGATATATTCTTGGGCGGTGAATAGGGGGTGTTGAGTCCAGTTCCCTGAGCAAGGAGTAGGTCTTGTCTATTACATATTGGGTTTATGGAACGGTATCTGAGCTAATTTGAAACCCTTGTTTTATGCATCACCCCACCTCACCTTTCCCGTTAGGCAGCCATAGTGTGTTTTCTAACCGTGTGACTCTGTTCTGTTTTGTAATTCAGTTCAAGGGCAGCGGTTTTTACATTCCCTCTATAGGTGATATCTTATGATAAGTGTCTTTTTCTGTGTGACTTATTTGACTTAGAATCGTCGTACCTAAATCCACTCATCATGCTGCTACTAGCCTTATGACGTTGATTTCATGGCTGAGTGATATTCCATTGTACATAAGGACCACAACTTCTTTATCCATTTTTCTCTTTCCTGGGATATTTAAGGTGTAACGAAGTGGAGGTTCTTGTCAACAGAGCAGCCCTAATCTTTGGGGTGCTTGTGTCTTGCTGATTTTTATTTTTCCCAATTTATATGCCCATGAGTGGAAGTGCCCTATGCTCTCTAAGCTGAGTTTTGTAAATGTTTCAGGACACACCGTACACTTCTCCAGAGTGGTTGTTGGCAATTTACATCCCGCCCATCAGCGTAGCAAGGCTCCCGTTTCTCCGTGGCCTGTCCTGCATTTCTGGTTTTGACACTTTACTCAGCATGGCCCTTTTGACCGATGGGAAGCGAGACTTCTTTGTAGCGCTGATTTGCCTTTCCAGGTTGCTTGGTTGGCCAAAAAGGGCGTATGCGTTTTTTCCTGAATATATTCAGGAAAAAACGCATACGCCCTTTTTGGCCAAGGGCATCATTGTCGAGGTTTTGCCGCTTTTCCTGTGCTTTAAAGGCGATTCGAATCTGCCTCCTGAAATCTGTTTCCTGCAATTCTGCCTTGCTTTCAAATCCTCTTTGTTGCCTTCCCTCAATATATTTGTAGACGAGAGTTATCATTTATAAGTCTGCAGTTTTGTGAATTGCAGTGCCCCCGAGCTCCATTTTTCAACTCGCTCTCTTGGGAGCTGGCCGCAAAAGCGCAGGATTGCTTTAGGCCCTATTCTGCTTCCGGGCGGCAGACTGAGCCTGTGGTTAATTCTTCTTCCTGATGGGAAAATAGAGTGACCTGTGCCTGTCCCAACACCTAGAGCTAGTCTCTCATTGGTTCCCCGTCTTCCCGTTCACCCTCAGTTCAAATTGCCACCTGTATGGAACAGGAGGTTAAAGGTGCTGATTCTCCAAGGAGGGAGATTGCTAGTAAAGCGGCTGGAATGGCGAACCCGAGCACAAGGAGACGAGAAATGAGGTGCGTTTTAGAAACCTTTCCCAATCACTCGGTGGACCGTCTTCTGGGTTTCTCATGCATGTTTTCGATGTAGGAAGATGCCCTTGAACCTGGAGATTTGGGACCCATGGGATGGGTACCACGCAGTATTACTTTAAAGCGTCTGCGTTTGCTCACCGAACCTCACCAAACCCCTCAGCCCCAAGAGTGTCCACCCTTATGTCTCAATCAGCTGCGGGTCTAGATATGGTCAATCCAGGTGGCATCACAGCGCCTGAACGAATTTTGTAAGAATTTCTCTCCCTTTCACTGTCTTTGTTTCACGGGTTTTTAAAATTAATTGAGTTTTATAATGGGGTTTAGCTGCTTTTCACTGCTGTGTTTATGCAGCTTTCACCCACTTGACTCACTTACAGAGAGATATCAATACATAGGTTTTAAGATTCTTACTAGTCAGATATAATCTTGGGCAGTGAATAGGGGGTGTTGAGTCCAGTTCCCTGAGCAAGGAGTAGGTCTTGTCTATTACGTATTGGGTTTATGGAACGGTATCTGAGCTAATTTGAAACCCTTGTTTTATGCATCACCCCACCTCACCTTTCCCGTTAGGCAGCCATAGTGTGTTTTCTAACCTTGTGAATCTGTTCTGTTTTGTAATTCAGTTCAAGGGCAGCGGTTTTTACATTCCCTCTCTAGGTGATATTTTATGATAAGTGTCTTTTTCTGTGTGACTTATTTGACTTAGAATCGTCGTACCTAAATCCACTCATCATGCTGCTACTAGCCTTATGACGTTGATTTCATGGCTGAGTGATATTCCATTGTACATAAGGACCACAACTTCTTTATCCATTTTTCTCTTTCCTGGGATATTTAAGGTGTAACGAAGTGGAGGTTCTTGTCAACAGAGCAGCCCTAAACTTTGGGGTGCTTGTGTCTTGCTGATTTTTAGTTTTCCCAATTTATACGCCCATGAGTGGAAGTGCCCTATGCTCTCTAAGCTGAGTTTTGTAAATGTTTCAGGACACACCGTACACTTCTCCAGAGTGGCTGTTGGCAATTTACATCCCGCCCATCAGCGTAGCAAGGCTCCCGTTTCTCCGTGGCCTGTCCTGCATTTCTGGTTTTGACACTTTATTCAGCATGGCCCTTTTGACCGATGGGAAGCGAGACTTCTTTGTAGCGCTGATTTGCCTTTCCAGGTTGCTTGGTTGGCCAAAAAGGGCGTATGCGTTTTTTCTTGAATATATTCAGGAAAAAACGCATACGCCCTTTTTGGCCAAGGGCATCATTGTCGAGGTTTTGCCGCTTTTCCTGTGCTTTAAAGGCGATTCGAATCTGCCTCCTGAAATCTGTTTCCTGCAATTCTGCCTTGCTTTCAAATCCTCTTTGTTGCCTTCCCTCAATATATTTGTAGACGAGAGTTATCATTTATAAGTCTGCAGGTTTGTGAATTGCAGTGCCCCTGAGCTCCATTTTTCAACTCGCTCTCTTGGGAGCTGGCCGCAAAAGCGCAGGATTGCTTTAGGCCCTATTCTGCTTCCGGGCGGCAGACTGAGCCTGTGGTTAATTCTTCTTCCTGATGGGAAAATAGAGTGACCTGTGCCTGTCCCAACACGTAGAGCTAGTCTCTCATTGGTTCCCCCTCTTCCCGTTCACCCTCAGGACAAATTGCAACCTGTATGGAACAGGAGGTTAAAGGTGCTGATTCTCCAAGGAGGGAGATTGCTAGTAAAGCGGCTGGAATGGCGAACCCGAGCACAAGGAGATGAGAAATGAGGTGCGTTTTAGAAACCTTTCCCGTTCACTCGGTGGACCGTCTTCTGGGTTTCTCATGCATGTTTTCGATGTAGGAAGATGCCCTTGAACCTTGAGATTTGCGACCCATGGGATGGGTACCACGCAGTATTACTTTAAAGCGTCTGCGTTTGCTCACCCAACCTCACCAAACCTCTCAGCCCCAAGAGTGTCCACCCTTATGTCTCAATCAGCTGCGGGTCTAGATTTGGTCAATCCAGGTGGCATCACAGCCCCTGAACGAATTTTGTAAGAATTTCTCTCTCTTTCACTGTCTTTGTTTCACGGGTTTTTAAAATTAATTGAGTTTTATAATGGGGTTTAGCTGCTTTTCACTGCTGTGTTTATGCAGCTTTACACCCACGTGACTCACTTACAGAGAGATATCAATAGATAGGTTTTAAGATTCTTACTAGTCAGATATATTCTTGGGCGGTGAATAGGGGGTGTTGAGTCCAGTTCCCTGAGCAAGGAGTAGGTCTTGTCTATTACGTATTGGGTTTATGGAACGGTATCTGAGCTAATTTGAAACCCTTGTTTTATGCATCACCCCACCTCACCTTTCCCGTTAGGCAGCCATAGTGTGTTTTCTAACCGTGTGACTCTGTTCTGTTTTGTAATTCAGTTCAAGGGTAGCGGTTTTTACATTCCCTCTATAAGTGATATCTTATGATAAGTGTCTTTTTCTGTGTGACTTATTTGAGTTAGAATTGTCGTACCTAAATCCACTCATCATGCTGCTACTAGCCTTATGACGTTGATTTCATGGCTGAGTGATATTCCATTGTACATAAGGACCACAACTTCTTTATCCATTTTTCTCTTTCCTGGGATATTTAAGGTGTAACGAAGTGGAGGTTCTTGTCAACAGAGCAGCCCTAAACTTTGGGGTGCTTGTGTCTTGCTGATTTTTAGTTTTCCCAATTTATACGCCCATGAGTGGAAGTGCCCTATGCTCTCTAAGCTGAGTTTTGTAAATGTTTCAGGACACACCGTACACTTCTCCAGAGTGGCTGTTGGCAATTTACATCCCGCCCATCAGCGTAGCAAGGCTCCCGTTTCTCCGTGGCCTGTCCTGCATTTCTGGTTTTGACACTTTATTCAGCATGGCCCTTTTGACCGATGGGAAGCGAGACTTCTTTGTAGCGCTGATTTGCCTTTCCAGGTTGCTTGGTTGGCCAAAAAGGGCGTATGCGTTTTTTCCTGAATATATTCAGGAAAAAAGGCATACGCCCTTTTTGGCCAAGGGCATCATTGTCGAGGTTTTGCCGCTTTTCCTGTGCTTTAAAGGCGATTCGAATCTGCCTCCTGAAATCTGTTTCCTGCAATTCTGCCTTGCTTTCAAATCCTCTTTGTTGCCTTCCCTCAATATATTTGTAGACGAGAGTTATCATTTATAAGTCTGCAGGTTTGTGAATTGCAGTGCCCCCGAGCTCCATTTTTCAACTCGCTCTCTTGGGAGCTGGCCGCAAAAGCGCAGGATTGCTTTAGGCCCTATTCTGCTTCCGGGCGGCAGACTGAGCCTGTGGTTAATTCTTCTTCCTGATGGGAAAATAGAGTGACCTGTGCCTGTCCCAACACCTAGAGCTAGTCTCTCATTGGTTCCCCCTCTTCCCGTTCAGCCTCAGGACAAATTGCAACCTGTATGGAACAGGAGGTTAAAGGTGCTGATTCTCCAAGGAGGGAGATTGCTAGTAAAGCGGCTGGAATGGCGAACCCGAGCACAAGGAGATGAGAAATGAGGTGCGTTTTAGAAACCTTTCCCGTTCACTCGGTGGACCGTCTTCTGGGTTTCTCATGCATGTTTTCGATGTAGGAAGATGCCCTTGAACCTGGAGATTTGGGACCCATGGGATGGGTACCACGCAGTATTACTTTAAAGCGTCTGCGTTTGCTCACCCAACCTCACCAAACCTCTCAGCCCCAAGAGTGTCCACCCTTATGTCTCAATCAGCTGCGGGTCTAGATATGGTCAATCCAGGTGGCATCACAGCCCCTGAACGAATGTAAGAATTTCTCTCCCTTTCACTGTCTTTGTTTCACGGGTTTTTAAAATTAATTGAGTTTTATAATGGGGTTTAGCTGCTTTTCACTGCTGTGTTTATGCAGCTTTACACCCACTTGACTCACTTACAGAGAGATATCAATACATAGGTTTTAAGATTCTTACTAGTCAGATATACTCTTGGGCGGTGAATAGGGGGTGTTGAGTCCAGTTCCCTGAGCAAGGAGTAGGTCTTGTCTATTACGTATTGGGTTCATGGAACGGTATCTGAGCTAATTTGAAACCCTTGTTTTATGCATCACCCCACCTCACCTTTCCCGTTAGGCAGCCATAGTGTGTTTTCTAACCGAGTGACTCTGTTCTGTTTTGTAATTCAGTTCAAGGGCAGCGGTTTTTACATTCCCTCTATAGGTGATATCTTATGATAAGTGTCTTTTTCTGTGTGACTAATTTGACTTAGAATCGTCGTACCTAAATCCACTCATCATGCTGCTACTAGCCTTATGACGTTGATTTCATGGCTGAGTGATATTCCATTGTACATAAGGACCACAACTTCTTTATCCATTTTTATCTTTCCTGGGATATTTAAGGTGTAACGAAGTGGAGGTTCTTGTCAACAGAGCAGCCCTAAACTTTGGGGTGCTTTTGTCTTGCTGATTTTTAGTTTTCCCAATTTATACGCCCATGAGTGGATGTGCCCTATGCTCTCTAAGCTGAGTTTTGTAAATGTTTCAGGACACACCGTACACTTCTCCAGAGTGGCTGTTGGCAATTTACATCCCGCCCATCAGCGTAGCAAGGCTCCCGTTTCTCCGTGGCCTGTCCTGCATTTCTGGTTTTGACACTTTACTCAGCATGGCCCTTTTGACCGATGGGATGCGAGACTTCTTTGTAGCGCTGATTTGCCTTTCCAGGTTGCTTGGTTGGCCAAAAAGGGCGTATGCGTTTTTTCCTGAATATATTCAGGAAAAAACGCATACGCCCTTTTTGGCCAAGGGCATCATTGTCGAGGTTTTGCCGCTTTTCCTGTGCTTTAAAGGCGATTCGAATCTGCCTCCTGAAATCTGTTTCCTGCAATTCTGCCTTGCTTTCAAATCCTCTTTGTTGCCTTCCCTCAATATATTTGTAGACGAGAGTTATCATTTATAAGTCTGCAGGTTTGTGAATTGCAGTGCCCCCGAGCTCCATTTTTCAACTCGCTCTCTTGGGAGCTGGCCGCAAAAGCGCAGGATTGCTTTAGGCCCTATTCTGCTTCCGGGCGGCAGACTGAGCCTGTGGTTAATTCTTCTTCCTGATGGGAAAATAGAGTGACTTGTGCCTGTCCCAACACCTAGAGCTAGTCTCTCATTGGTTCCCCGTCTTCCCGTTCACCCTCAGTTCAAATTGCCACCTGTATGGAACAGGAGGTTAAAGGTGCTGATTCTCCAAGGAGGGAGATTGCTAGTAAAGCGGCTGGAATGGCGAACCCGAGCACAAGGAGACGAGAAATGAGGTGCGTTTTAGAAACCTTTCCCAATCACTCGGTGGACCGTCTTCTGGGTTTCTCATGCATGTTTTCGATGTAGGAAGATGCCCTTGAACCTGGAGATTTGGGACCCATGGGATGGGTACCACGCAGTATTACTTTAAAGCGTCTGCGTTTGCTCACCCAACCTCACCAAACCTCTCAGCCCCAAGAGTGTCCACCCTTATGTCTCAATCAGCTGCGGGTCTAGATTTGGTCAATCCAGGTGGCATCACAGCCCCTGAACGAATTTTGTAAGAATTTCTCTCTCTTTCACTGTCTTTGTTTCACGGGTTTTTAAAATTAATTGAGTTTTATAATGGGGTTTAGCTGCTTTTCACTGCTGTGTTTATGCAGCTTTACACCCACGTGACTCACTTACAGAGAGATATCAATAGATAGGTTTTAAGATTCTTACTAGTCAGATATACTCTTGGGCGGTGAATAGGGGGTGTTGAGTCCAGTTCCCTGAGCAAGGAGTAGGTCTTGTCTATTACGTATTGGGTTTATGGAACGGTATCTGAGCTAATTTGAAACCCTTGTTTTATGCATCACCCCACCTCACCTTTCCCGTTAGGCAGCCATAGTGTGTTTTCTAACCGTGTGAATCTGTTCTGTTTTGTAATTCAGTTCAAGGGTAGCGGTTTTTACATTCCCTCTATAAGTGATATCTTATGATAAGTGTCTTTTTCTGTGTGACTTATTTCACTTAGAATCGTCGTACCTAAATCCACTCATCATGCTGCTACTAGCCTTATGACGTTGATTTCATGGCTGAGTGATATTCCATTGTACATACGGACCACAACTTCTTTATCCATTTTTCTCTTTCCTGGGATATTTAAGGTGTAACGAAGTGGAGGTTCTTGTCAACAGAGCAGCCCTAAACTTTGGGGTGCTTGTGTCTTGCTGATTTTTAGTTTTCCCAATTTATACGCCCATGAGTGGAAGTGCCCTATGCTGTCTAAGCTGAGTTTTGTAAATGTTTCACGACACACCGTACACTTCTCCAGAGTGGCTGTTGGCAATTTACATCCCACCCATCAGCGTAGCAAGGCTCCCGTTTCTCCGTGGCCTGTCCTGCATTTCTGGTTTTGACACTTATTCAGCATGGCCCTTTTGACCGATGGGAAGCGAGACTTCTTTGTAGCGCTGATTTGCCTTTCCAGGTTGCTTGGTTGGCCAAAAAGGGCGTATGCGTTTTTTCCTGAATATATTCAGGAAAAAACGCATACACCCTTTTTGGCCAAGGGCATCATTGTCGAGGTTTTGCCGCTTTCCCTGTGCTTTAAAGTCGATTCGAATCTGCCTCCTGAAATCTGTTTCCTGCAATTCTGCCTTGCTTTCAAATCCTCTTTGTTGCCTTCCCTCAATATATTTGTAGACGAGAGTTATCATTTATAAATCTGCAGGTTTGTGAATTGCAGTGCCCCTGAGCTCCATTTTTCAACTCGCTCTCTTGGGACCTGGCCGCAAAAGCGCAGGATTGCTTTAGGCCCTATTCTGCTTCCGGGCGGCAGACTGAGCCTGTGCTTAAATCTTCTTCCTGATGGGAAAATAGAGTGACCTGTGCCTGTCCCAACACCTAGAGCTAGTCTCTCATTGGTTCCCCCTCTTCCCGTTCATCCTCAGGACAAATTGCCACCTGTATGGAACAGGAGGTTAAAGGTGCTGATTCTCCAAGGAGGGAGATTGCTAGTAAAGCGGCTGGAATGGCAAATTCGAGCACAAGGAGATGAGAAATGAGGTGCGTTTTAGAAACCTTTCCCGATCACTCGGTGGACCATCTTCTGGGTTTCTCATGCATGTTTTCGATGTAGGAAGATGCCCTTGAACCTGGAGATTTGGGACCCATGGGATGGGTACCACACAGTATTACTTTAAAGCGTCTGCGTTTGCTCACCCAACCTCACCAAACCTCTCAGCCCCAAGAGTGTCCACCCTTATGTCTCAATCGGCTGCAGGTCTAGATATGGTCAATCGAGGTGGCATCACAGCCCCTGAACGAATTTTGTGAGAATTTCTCTCTCTTTCACTGTCTTTGTTTCACGGGTTTTTAAAATTAATTGAGTTTTATAATGGGGTTTAGCTGGTTTTCACTGCTGTGTTTATGCAGCTTTACACCCACTTGACTCACTTACAGGGAGATATCAATACATAGGTTTTAAGATTCTTACTAGTCAGATATATTCTTGGGCGGTGAATAGGGGGTGTTGAGTCCAGTTCCCTGAGCAAGGAGTAGGTCTTGTCTATTACATATTGGGTTTATGGAACGGTATCTGAGCTAATTTGAAACCCTTGTTTTATGCATCACCCCACCTCACCTTTGCCGTTAGGCAGCCATAGTGTGTTTTCTAACCGTGTGATTCTGTACTGTTTTGTAATTCAGTTCAAGGGTAGCGGTTTTTACATTCCCTCTATAAGTTATATCTTATGATAAGTGTCTTTTTCTGTGTGACTTATTTCACTTAGAATCGTCGTACCTAAATCCACTCATCATGCTGCTACTAGCCTTATGACGTTGATTTCATGGCTGAGTGATATTCCATTGTACATAAGGACCACAACTTCTTTATCCATTTTTCTCTTTCCTGGGATATTTAAGGTGTAACGAAGTGGAGGTTCTTGTCAACAGAGCAGCCCTAAACTTTGGGGTGCTTGTGTCTTGCTGATTTCTAGTTTTCCCAATGTATACGCCCATGAGTGGAAGTGCCCTATGCTCTCTAAGCTGAGTTTTGTAAATGTTTCAGGACACACCGTACACTTCTCCAGAGTGGCTGTTGGCAATTTACATCCCGCCCATCAGCGTAGCAAGGCTCCCGTTTCTCCGTGGCCTGTCCTGCATTTCTGGTTTTGACACTTTATTCAGCATGGCCCTTTTGACCGATGGGAAGCGAGACTTCTTTGTAGCGCTGATTTGCCTTTCCAGGTTGCTTGGTTGGCCAAAAAGGGCGTATGCGTTTTTTCCTGAATATATTCAGGAAAAAACGCATACGCCCTTTTTGGCCAAGGGCATCATTGTCGAGGTTTTGCCGCTTTTCCTGTGCTTTAAAGGCGATTCGAATCTGCCTCCTGAAATCTGTTTCCTGCAATTCTGCCTTGCTTTCAAATCCTCTTTGTTGCCTTCCCTCAATATATTTGTAGACGAGAGTTATCATTTATAAGTCTGCAGGTTTGTGAATTGCAGTGCCCCTGAGCTCCATTTTTCAACTCGCTCTCTTGGGAGCTGGCCGCAAAAGCGCAAGGTTTTCTTTAGGCCCTATTCTGCTTCCGGGCGGCAGACTGAGCCTGTGGTTAATTCTTCTTCCTGATGGGAAAATAGAGTGACCTGTGCCTGTCCCAACACCTAGAGCTAGTCTCTCATTGGTTCCCCGTCTTCCCGTTCATCCTCAGTTCAAATTGCCACCTGTATGGAACAGGAGGTTAAAGGTGCTGATTCTCCAAGGAGGGAGATTGCTAGTAAAGCGGCTGGAACGGCGAACTCGAGCACAAGGAGATGAGAAATGAGGTGCGTTTTAGAAACCTTTCCCGATCACTCGGTGGACCATCCTCTGGGTTTCTCATGCATGTTTTCGATGTAGGAAGATGCCCTTGAACCTGGAGATTTGGGACCCATGGGATGGGTACCACACAGTATTACTTTAAAGCGTCTGCGTTTGCTCACCCAACCTCACCAAACCTCTCAGCCCCAAGAGTGTCCACCCTTATGTCT
The DNA here is from genome assembly GCF_028021215.1 of Eschrichtius robustus. Classification (NCBI taxonomy): domain Eukaryota; kingdom Metazoa; phylum Chordata; class Mammalia; order Artiodactyla; family Eschrichtiidae; genus Eschrichtius; species Eschrichtius robustus. The sequence goes on along the minus strand of NC_090830.1, from coordinate 21,087,990 downwards.
CAATCGGCTGCAGGTCTAGATATGGTCAATCGAGGTGGCATCACAGCCCCTGAACGAATTTTGTGAGAATTTCTCTCTCTTTCACTGTCTTTGTTTCACGGGTTTTTAAAATTAATTGAGTTTTATAATGGGGTTTAGCTGCTTTTCACTGCTGTGTTTATGCAGCTTTACACCCACTTGACTCACTTACAGAGAGATATCAATACATAAGTTTTAAGATTCTTACTAGTCAGATATATTCTTGGGCGGTGAATAGGGGGTGTTGAGTCCAGTTCCCTGAGCAAGGAGTAGGTCTTGTCTATTACATATTGGGTTTATGTAACGGTATCTGAGCTAATTTGAAACCCTTGTTTTATGCATCACCCCACCTCACCTTTGCCGTTAGGCAGCCATAGTGTGTTTTCTAACCGTGTGATTCTGTACTGTTTTGTAATTCAGTTCAAGGGTAGCGGTTTTTACATTCCCTCTATAAGTGATATCTTACGATAAGTGTCTTTTTCTGTGTGACTTATTTCACGTAGAATCGTCGTACCTAAATCCACTCATCATGCTGCTACTAGCCTTATGATGTTGATTTCATGGCTGAGTGATATTCCATTGTACATAAGGACCACAACTTCTTTATCCATTTTTCCCTTTCCTGGGATATTTAAGGTGTAACGAAGTGCAGGTTCTTGTCAACAGAGCAGCCCTAAACTTTGGGGTGCTTGTGTCCTGCTGATTTTTAGTTTTCCCAATTTATACGCCCATGAGTGGAAGTGCCCTATGCTCTCTAAGCTGAGTTTTGTAAATGTTTCAGGACACACCGTACACTTCTCCAGAGTGGCTGTTGGCAATTTACATCCCGCCCATCAGCGTAGCAAGGCTCCCGTTTCTCCGTGGCCTGTCCTGCATTTCTGGTTTTGACACTTTATTCAGCATGGCCCTTTTGACCGATGGGAAGCGAGACTTCTTTGTAGCGCTGATTTGCCTTTCCAGGTTGCTTGGTTGGCCAAAAAGGGCGTTTGCGTTTTTTCCTGAATATATTCAGGAAAAAACGCATACGCCCTTTTTGGCCAAGGGCATCATTGTCGAGGTTTTGCCGCTTTTCCTGTGCTTTAAAGTCGATTCGAATCTGCCTCCTGAAATCTGTTTCCTGCAATTCTGCCTTGCTTTCAAATCCTCTTTGTCGCCTTCCCTCAATATATTTGTAGACGAGAGTTATCATTTATAAGTCTGCAGGTTTGTGAATTGCAGTGCCCCTGAGCTCCATTTTTCAACTCGCTCTCTTGGGAGCTGGCCGCAAAAGCGCAGGATTGCTTTAGGCCCTATTCTGCTTCCGGGCGGCAGACTGAGCCTGTGGTTAATTCTTCTTCCTGATGGGAAAATAGCGTGACCTGTGCCTGTCCCAACACCTAGAGCTAGTCTCTCATTGGTTCCCCCTCTTCCCGTTCATCCTCAGGACAAATTGCCACCTGTATGGAACAGGAGGTTAAAGGTGCTGATTCTCCAAGGATGGAGATTGCTAGTAAAGCGGCTGGAATGGCGAACTCGAGCACAAGGAGATGAGAAATGAGGTGCGTTTTAGAAACCTTTCCCGATCACTCGGTGGACCATCTTCTGGGTTTCTCATGCATGTTTTCGATGTAGGAAGATGCCCTTGAACCTGGAGATTTGGGACCCATGGGATGGGTACCACACAGTATTACTTTAAAGCGTCTGCGTTTGCTCACCCAACCTCACCAAACCTCTCAGCCCCAAGAGTGTCCACCCTTATGTCTCAATCGGCTGCAGGTCTAGATATGGTCAATCGAGGTGGCATCACAGCCCCTGAACGAATTTTGTGAGAATTTCTCTCTCTTTCACTGTATTTGTTTCACGGGTTTTTAAAATTAATTGAGTTTTATAATGGGGTTTAGCTGCTTTTCACTGCTGTGTTTATGCAGCTTTACACCCACTTGACTCACTTACAGAGAGATATCAATACATAAGTTTTAAGATTCTTGCTAGTCAGATATATTCTTGGGCGGTGAATAGGGGGTGTTGAGTCCAGTTCCCTGAGCAAGGAGTAGGTCTTGTTTATTACGTATTGGGTTTATGGAACGGTTATCTGAGCTAATTTGAAACCCTTGTTTTATGCATCACCCCACCTCATCTTTCCCGTTAGGCAGCCATAGTGTGTTTTCTAACCGTGTGACTCTGTTCTGTTTTGTAATTCAGTTCAAGGGTAGCGGTTTTTACATTCCCTCTATAAGTGATATCTTATGATAAGTGTCTTTTTCTGTGTGACTTATTACACTTAGAATCGTCGTACCTAAATCCACTCATCATGCTGCTACTAGCCTTATGACGTTGATTTCATGGCTGAGTGATATTCCATTGTACATACGGACCACAACTTCTTTATCCATTTTTCTCTTTCCTGGGATATTTAAGGTGTAACGAAGTGGAGGTTCTTGTCAACAGAGCAGCCCTAAACTTTGGGGTGCTTGTGTCTTGCTGATTTCTAGTTTTCCCAATGTATACGCCCATGAGTGGAAGTGCCCTATGCTCTCTAAGCTGAGTTTTGTAAATGTTTCAGGACACACCGTACACTTCTCCAGAGTGGCTGTTGGCAATTTACATCCCGCCCATCAGCGTAGCAAGGCTCCCTTTTCTCCGTGGCCTGTCCTGCATTTCTGGTTTTGACACTTTATTCAGCATGGCCCTTTTGACCGATGGGAAGCGAGACTTCTTTGTAGCGCTGATTTGCCTTTCCAGGTTGCTTGGTTGGCCAAAAAGGGCGTATGCGTTTTTTCCTGAATATATTCAGGAAAAAACGCATACGCCCTTTTTGGCCAAGGGCATCATTGTCGAGGTTTTGCCGCTTTTCCTGTGCTTTAAAGGCGATTCGAATCTGCCTCCTGAAATCTGTTTCCTGCAATTCTGCCTTGCTTTCAAATCCTCTTTGTTGCCTTCCCTCAATATATTTGTAGACGAGAGTTATCATTTATAAGTCTGCAGGTATGTGAATTGCAGTGCCCCCGAGCTCCATTTTTCAACTCGCTCTCTTGGGAGCTGGCCGCAAAAGCGCAGGATTGCTTTAGGCCCTATTCTGCTTCCGGGCGGCAGACTGAGCCTGTGGTTAATTCTTCTTCCTGATGGGAAAATAGAGTGACCTGTGCCTGTCCCAACACCTAGAGCTAGTCTCTCATTGGTTCCCCGTCTTCCCGTTCATCCTCAGTTCAAATTGCCACCTGTATGGAACAGGAGGTTAAAGGTGCTGATTCTCCAAGGAGGGAGATTGCTAGTAAAGCGGCTGGAATGACGAACTCGAGCACAAGGAGATGAGAAATGAGGTGCGTTTTAGAAACCTTTCCCGATCACTCGGTGGACCATCTTCTGGGTTTCTCATGCATGTTTTCGATGTAGGAAGATGCCCTTGAACCTGGAGATTTGGGACCCATGGGATTTGTACCACACAGTATTAATTTAAAGCGTCTGCGTTTGCTCACCCAACCTCACCAAACCTCTCAGCCCCAAGAGTGTCCACCCTTATGTCTCAATCGGCTGCAGGTCTAGATATGGTCAATCGAGGTGGCATCACAGCCCCTGAACGAATTTTGTGAGAATTTCTCTCTCTTTCACTGTCTTTGTTTCACGGGATTTTAAAATTAATTGAGTTTTATAATGGGGTTTAGCTGCTTTTCACTGCTGTGTTTATGCAGCTTTACAACCACTTGACTCACTTACAGAGAGATATCAATACATAAGTTTTAAGATTCTTACTAGTCAGATATATTCTTGGGCGGTGAATAGGGGGTGTTGAGTCCAGTTCCCTGAGCAAGGAGTAGGTCTTGTCTATTACATATTGGGTTTATGGAACGGTATCTGAGCTAATTTGAAACCCTTGTTTTATGCATCACCCCACCTCACCTTTGCCGTTAGGCAGCCATAGTGTGTTTTCTAACCGTGTGACTCTGTTCTGTTTTGTAATGCAGTTCAAGGGTAGCGGTTTTTACATTCCCTCTATAAGTGATATCTTATGATAAGTGTCTTTTTCTGTGTGACTTATTTCACTTAGAATCATCGTACCTAAATCCACTCATCATGCTGCTACTAGCCTTATGACATTGATTTCATGGCTGAGTGATATTCCATTGTACATAAGGACCACAACTTCTTTATCCATTTTTCTCTTTCCTGGGATATTTAAGGTGTAACGAAGTGGAGGTTCTTGTCAACAGAGCAGCCCTAAACTTTGGTGTGCTTGTGTCCTGCTGATTTTTAGTTTTCCCAATTTATACGCCCATGAGTGGAAGTGCCCTATGCTCTCTAAGCTGAGTTTTGTAAATGTTTCAGGACACACCGTACACTTCTCCAGAGTGGCTGTTGGCAATTTACATCCCGCCCATCAGCGTAGCAAGGCTCCCTTTTCTCCGTGGCCTGTCCTGCATTTCTGGTTTTGACACTTTATTCAGCATGGCCCTTTTGACCGATGGGAAGCGAGACTTCTTTGTAGCGCTGATTTGCCTTTCCAGGTTGCTTGGTTGGCCAAAAAGGGCGTATGCGTTTTTTCCTGAATATATTCAGGAAAAAACGCATACGCCCTTTTTGGCCAAGGGCATCATTGTCGAGGTTTTGCCGCTTTTCCTGTGCTTTAAAGGCGATTCGAATCTGCCTCCTGAAATCTGTTTCCTGCAATTCTGCCTTGCTTTCAAATCCTCTTTGTTGCCTTCCCTCAATATATTTGTAGACGAGAGTTATCATTTATAAGTCTGCAGGTTTGTGAATTGCAGTGCCCCTGAGCTCCATTTTTCAACTCGCTCTCTTGGGAGCTGGCCGCAAAAGCGCAGGATTGCTTTAGGCCCTATTCTGCTTCCGGGCGGCAGACTGAGCCTGTGGTTAATTCTTCTTCCTGATGGGAAAATAGAGTGACCTGTGCCTGTCCCAACACCTAGAGCTAGTCTCTCATTGGTTCCCCGTCTTCCCGTTCATCCTCAGTTCAAATTGCCACCTGTATGGAACAGGAGGTTAAAGGTGCTGATTCTCCAAGGAGGGAGATTGCTAGTAAAGCGGCTGGAATGACGAACTCGAGCACAAGGAGATGAGAAATGAGGTGCGTTTTAGAAACCTTTCCCGATCACTCGGTGGACCATCTTCTGGGTTTCTCATGCATGTTTTCGATGTAGGAAGATGCCCTTGAACCTGGAGATTTGGGACCCATGGGATGGGTACCACACAGTATTACTTTAAAGCGTCTGCGTTTGCTCACCCAACCTCACCAAACCTCTCAGCCCCAAGAGTGTCCACCCTTATGTCTCAATCGGCTGCAGGTCTAGATATGGTCAATCGAGGTGGCATCACAGCCCCTGAACGAATTTTGTGAGAATTTCTCTCTCTTTCACTGTCTTTGTTTCACGGGATTTTAAAATTAATTGAGTTTTATAATGGGGTTTAGCTGCTTTTCACTGCTGTGTTTATGCAGCTTTACAACCAATTGACTCACTTACAGAGAGATATCAATACATAAGTTTTAAGATTCTTACTAGTCAGATATATTCTTGGGCGGTGAATAGGGGGTGTTGAGTCCAGTTCCCTGAGCAAGGAGTAGGTCTTGTCTATTACATATTGGGTTTATGGAACGGTATCTGAGCTAATTTGAAACCCTTGTTTTATGCATCACCCCACCTCACCTTTGCCGTTAGGCAGCCATAGTGTGTTTTCTAACCGTGTGACTCTGTTCTGTTTTGTAATGCAGTTCAAGGGTAGCGGTTTTTACATTCCCTCTATAAGTGATATCTTATGATAAGTGTCTTTTTCTGTGTGACTTATTTCACTTAGAATCATCGTACCTAAATCCACTCATCATGCTGCTACTAGCCTTATGACATTGATTTCATGGCTGAGTGATATTCCATTGTACATAAGGACCACAACTTCTTTATCCATTTTTCTCTTTCCTGGGATATTTAAGGTGTAACGAAGTGGAGGTTCTTGTCAACAGAGCAGCCCTAAACTTTGGTGTGCTTGTGTCCTGCTGATTTTTAGTTTTCCCAATTTATACGCCCATGAGTGGAAGTGCCCTATGCTCTCTAAGCTGAGTTTTGTAAATGTTTCAGGACACACCGTACACTTCTCCAGAGTGGCTGTTTGCAATTTACATCCCGCCCATCAGCGTAGCAAGGCTCCCGTTTCTCCGTGGCCTGTCCTGCATTTCTGGTTTTGACACTTTATTCAGCATGGCCCTTTTGACCGATGGGAAGCGAGACTTCTTTGTAGCGCTGATTTGCCTTTCCAGGTTGCTTGGTTGGCCAAAAAGGGCGTATGCGTTTTTTCCTGAATATATTCAGGAAAAAACGCATACGCCCTTTTTGGCCAAGGGCATCATTGTCGAGGTTTTGCCGCTTTTCCTGTGCTTTAAAGGCGATTCGAATCTGCCTCCTGAAATCTGTTTCCTGCAATTCTGCCTTGCTTTCAAATCCTCTTTGTTGCCTTCCCTCAATATATTTGTAGACGAGAGTTATCATTTATAAGTCTGCAGGTTTGTGAATTGCAGTGCCCCTGAGCTCCATTTTTCAACTCGCTCTCTTGGGAGCTGGCCGCAAAAGCGCAGGATTGCTTTAGGCCCTATTCTGCTTCCGGGCGGCAGACTGAGCCTGTGGTTAATTCTTCTTCCTGATGGGAAAATAGAGTGACCTGTGCCTGTCCCAACACCTAGAGCTAGTCTCTCATTGGTTCCCCGTCTTCCCGTTCATCCTCAGTTCAAATTGCCACCTGTATGGAACAGGAGGTTAAAGGTGCTGATTCTCCAACGAGGGAGATTGCTAGTAAAGCGGCTGGAATGGCGAACTCGAGCACAAGGAGATGAGAAATGAGGTGCGTTTTAGAAACCTTTCCCGATCACTCGGTGGACCATCTTCTGGGTTTCTCATGCATGTTTTCGATGTAGGAAGATGCCCTTGAACCTGGAGATTTGGGACCCATGGGATGGGTACCACACAGTATTACTTTAAAGCGTCTGCGTTTGCTCACCCAACCTCACCAAACCTCTCAGCCCCAAGAGTGTCCACCCTTATGTCTCAATCGGCTGCAGGTCTAGATATGGTCAATCGAGGTGGCATCACAGCCCCTGAACGAATTTTGTGAGAATTTCTCTCTCTTTCACTGTCTTTGTTTCACGGGTTTTTAAAATTAATTGAGTTTTATAATGGGGTTTAGCTGCTTTTCACTGCTGTGTTTATGTAGCTTTACACCCACTTGACTCACTTACAGAGAGATATCAATACATAAGTTTTAAGATTCTTACTAGTCAGATATATTCTTGGGCGGTGAATAGGGGGTGTTGAGTCCAGTTCCCTGAGCAAGGAGTAGGTCTTGTCTATTACATATTGGGTTTATGGAACGGTATCTGAGCTAATTTGAAACCCTTGTTTTATGCATCACCCCACCTCACCTTTGCCGTTAGGCAGCCATAGTGTGTTTTCTAACCGTGTGATTCTCTACTGTTTTGTAATTCAGTTCAAGGGTAGCGGTTTTTACATTCCCTCTATAAGTTATATCTTATGATAAGTGTCTTTTTCTGTGTGACTTATTTCACTTAGAATCGTCGTACCTAAATCCACTCATCATGCTGCTACTAGCCTTATGACGTTGATTTCATGGCTGAGTGATATTCCATTGTACATAAGGACCACAACTTCTTTATCCATTTTTCTCTTTCCTGGGATATTTAAGGTGTAACGAAGTGGAGGTTCTTGTCAACAGAGCAGCCCTAAACTTTGGTGTGCTTGTGTCTTGCTGATTTTTAGTTTTCCCAATTTATACGCCCATGAGTGGAAGTGCCCTATGCTGTCTAAGCTGAGTTTTGTAAATGTTTCACGACACACCGTACACTTCTCCAGAGTGGCTGTTGGCAATTTACATCCCACCCATCAGCGTAGCAAGGCTCCCGTTTCTCCGTGGCCTGTCCTGCATTTCTGGTTTTGACACTTATTCAGCATGGCCCTTTTGACCGATGGGAAGCGAGACTTCTTTGTAGCGCTGATTTGCCTTTCCAGGTTGCTTGGTTGGCCAAAAAGGGCGTATGCGTTTTTTCCTGAATATATTCAGGAAAAAACGCATACGCCCTTTTTGGCCAAGGGCATCATTGTCGAGGTTTTGCCGCTTTTCCTGTGCTTTAAAGTCGATTCGAATCTGCCTCCTGAAATCTGTTTCCTGCAATTCTGCCTTGCTTTCAAATCCTCTTTGTTGCCTTCCCTCAATATATTTGTAGACGAGAGTTATCATTTATAAATCTGCAGGTTTGTGAATTGCAGTGCCCCTGAGCTCCATTTTTCAACTCGCTCTCTTGGGACCTGGCCGCAAAAGCGCAGGATTGCTTTAGGCCCTATTCTGCTTCCGGGCGGCAGACTGAGCCTGTGCTTAAATCTTCTTCCTGATGGGAAAATAGAGTGACCTGTGCCTGTCCCAACACCTAGAGCTAGTCTCTCATTGGTTCCCCCTCTTCCCGTTCATCCTCAGGACAAATTGCCACCTGTATGGAACAGGAGGTTAAAGGTGCTGATTCTCCAAGGAGGGAGATTGCTAGTAAAGCGGCTGGAATGGCAAACTCGAGCACAAGGAGATGAGAAATGAGGTGCGTTTTAGAAACCTTTCCCGATCACTCGGTGGACCATCTTCTGGGTTTCTCATGCATGTTTTCGATGTAGGAAGATGCCCTTGAACCTGGAGATTTGGGACCCATGGGATGGGTACCACACAGTATTACTTTAAAGCGTCTGCGTTTGCTCACCCAACCTCACCAAACCTCTCAGCCCCAAGAGTGTCCACCCTTATGTCTCAATCGGCTGCAGGTCTAGATATGGTCAATCGAGGTGGCATCACAGCCCCTGAACGAATTTTGTGAGAATTTCTCTCTCTTTCACTGTCTTTGTTTCACGGGTTTTTAAAATTATTTGAGTTTTATAATGGGGTTTAGCTGGTTTTCACTGCTGTGTTTATGCAGCTTTACACCCACTTGACTCACTTACAGGGAGATATCAATACATAGGTTTTAAGATTATTACTAGTCAGATATATTCTTGGGCGGTGAATAGGGGGTGTTGAGTCCAGTTCCCTGAGCAAGGAGTAGGTCTTGTCTATTACGTATTGGGTTTATGGAACGGTATCTGAGCTAATTTGAAACCCTTGTTTTATGCATCACCCCACCTCATCTTTCCCGTTAGGCAGCCATAGTGTGTTTTCTAACCGTGTGACTCTGTTCTGTTTTGTAATTCAGTTCAAGGGTAGCGGTTTTTACATTCCCTCTATAAGTGATATCTTATGATAAGTGTCTTTTTCTGTGTGACTTATTACACTTAGAATCGTCGTACCTAAATCCACTCATCATGCTGTTACTAGCCTTATGACGTTGATTTCATGGCTGAGTGATATTCCATTGTACATACGGACCACAACTTCTTTATCCATTTTTCTCTTTCCTGGGATATTTAAGGTGTAACGAAGTGGAGGTTCTTGTCAACAGAGCAGCCCTAAACTTTGGGGTGCTTGTGTCTTGCTGATTTCTAGTTTTCCCAATGTATACACCCATGAGTGGAAGTGCCCTATGCTCTCTAAGCTGAGTTTTGTAAATGTTTCAGGACCCACCGTACACTTCTCCAGAGTGGCTGTTGGCAATTTACATCCCGCCCATCAGCGTAGCAAGGCTCCCTTTTCTCCGTGGCCTGTCCTGCATTTCTGGTTTTGACACTTTATTCAGCATGGCCCTTTTGACCGATGGGAAGCGAGACTTCTTTGTAGCGCTGATTTGCCTTTCCAGGTTGCTTGGTTGGCCAAAAAGGGCGTATGCGTTTTTTCCTGAATATATTCAGGAAAAAACGCATACGCCCTTTTTGGCCAAGGGCATCATTGTCGAGGTTTTGCCGCTTTTTCTGTGCTTTAAAGGCGATTCGAATCTGCCTCCTGAAATCTGTTTCCTGCAATTCTGCCTTGCTTTCAAATCCTCTTTGTTGCCTTCCCTCAATATATTTGTAGACGAGAGTTATCATTTATAAGTCTGCAGGTATGTGAATTGCAGTGCCCCTGAGCTCCATTTTTCAACTCGCTCTCTTGGGAGCTGGCCGCAAAAGCGCAGGATTGCTTTAGGCCCTATTCTGCTTCCGGGCGGCAGACTGAGCCTGTGGTTAATTCTTCTTCCTGATGGGAAAATAGAGTGACCTGTGCCTGTCCCAACACCTAGAGCTAGTCTCTCATTGGTTCCCCGTCTTCCCGTTCATCCTCAGTTCAAATTGCCACCTGTATGGAACAGGAGGTTAAAGGTGCTGATTCTCCAAGGAGGGAGATTGCTAGTAAAGCGGCTGGAATGACGAACTCGAGCACAAGGAGATGAGAAATGAGGTGCGTTTTAGAAACCTTTCCCGATCACTCGGTGGACCATCTTCTGGGTTTCTCATGCATGTTTTCGATGTAGGAAGATGCCCTTGAACCTGGAGATTTGGGACCCATGGGATTTGTACCACACAGTATTACTTTAAAGCGTCTGCGTTTGCTCACCCAACCTCACCAAACCTCTCAGCCCCAAGAGTGTCCACCCTTATGTCTCAATCGGCTGCAGGTCTAGATATGGTCAATCGAGGTGGCATCACAGCCCCTGAACGAATTTTGTGAGAATTTCTCTCTCTTTCACTGTCTTTGTTTCACGGGATTTTAAAATTAATTGAGTTTTATAATGGGGTTTAGCTGCTTTTCACTGCTGTGTTTATGCAGCTTTACAACCACTTGACTCACTTACAGAGAGATATCAATACATAAGTTTTAAGATTCTTACTAGTCAGATATATTCTTGGGCGGTGAATAGGGGGTGTTGAGTCCAGTTCCCTGAGCAAGGAGTAGGTCTTGTCTATTACATATTGGGTTTATGGAACGGTATCTGAGCTAATTTGAAACCCTTGTTTTATGCATCACCCCACCTCACCTTTGCCGTTAGGCAGCCATAGTGTGTTTTCTAACCGTGTGACTCTGTTCTGTTTTGTAATGCAGTTCAAGGGTAGCGGTTTTTACATTCCCTCTATAAGTGATATCTTATGATAAGTGTCTTTTTCTGTGTGACTTATTTCACTTAGAATCATCGTACCTAAATCCACTCATCATGCTGCTACTAGCCTTATGACATTGATTTCATGGCTGAGTGATATTCCATTGTACATAAGGACCACAACTTCTTTATCCATTTTTCTCTTTCCTGGGATATTTAAGGTGTAACGAAGTGGAGGTTCTTGTCAACAGAGAAGCCCTAAACTTTGGGGTGCTTGTGTCCTGCTGATTTTTAGTTTTCCCAATTTATACGCCCATGAGTGGAAGTGCCCTATGCTCTCTAAGCTGAGTTTTGTAAATGTTTCAGGACACACTGTACACTTCTCCAGAGTGGCTGTTTGCAATTTACATCCCGCCCATCAGCGTAGCAAGGCTCCCGTTTCTCCGTGGCCTGTCCTGCATTTCTGGTTTTGACACTTTATTCAGCATGGCCCTTTTGACCGATGGGAAGCGAGACTTCTTTGTAGCGCTGATTTGCCTTTCCAGGTTGCTTGGTTGGCCAAAAAGGGCGTATGCGTTTTTTCCTGAATATATTCAGGAAAAAACGCATACGCCCTTTTTGGCCAAGGGCATCATTGTCGAGGTTTTGCCGCTTTTCCTGTGCTTTAAAGGCGATTCGAATCTGCCTCCTGAAATCTGTTTCCTGCAATTCTGCCTTGCTTTCAAATCCTCTTTGTTGCCTTCCCTCAATATATTTGTAGACGAGAGTTATCATTTATAAGTCTGCAGGTTTGTGAATTGCAGTGCCCCTGAGCTCCATTTTTCAACTCGCTCTCTTGGGAGCTGGCCGCAAAAGCGCAAGGTTTTCTTTAGGCCCTATTCTGCTTCCGGGCGGCAGACTGAGCCTGTGGTTAATTCTTCTTCCTGATGGGAAAATAGAGTGACCTGTGCCTGTCCCAACACCTAGAGCTAGTCTCTCATTGGTTCCCCGTCTTCCCGTTCATCCTCAGTTCAAATTGCCACCTGTATGGAACAGGAGGTTAAAGGTGCTGATTCTCCAACGAGGGAGATTGCTAGTAAAGCGGCTGGAATGGCGAACTCGAGCACAAGGAGATGAGAAATGAGGTGCGTTTTAGAAACCTTTCCCGATCACTCGGTGGACCATCTTCTGGGTTTCTCATGCATGTTTTCGATGTAGGAAGATGCCCTTGAACCTGGAGATTTGGGACCCATGGGATGGGTACCACACAGTATTACTTTAAAGCGTCTGCGTTTGCTCACCCAACCTCACCAAACCTCTCAGCCCCAAGAGTGTCCACCCTTATGTCTCAATCGGCTGCAGGTCTAGATATGGTCAATCGAGGTGGCATCACAGCCCCTGAACGAATTTTGTGAGAATTTCTCTCTCTTTCACTGTCTTTGTTTCACGGGTTTTTAAAATTAATTGAGTTTTATAATGGGGTTTAGCTGGTTTTCACTGCTGTGTTTATGCAGCTTTACACCCACTTGACTCACTTACAGGGAGATATCAATACATAGGTTTTAAGATTCTTACTAGTCAGATATATTCTTGGGCGGTGAATAGGGGGTGTTGAGTCCAGTTCCCTGAGCAAGGAGTAGGTCTTGTCTATTACATATTGGGTTTATGGAACGGTATCTGAGCTAATTTGAAACCCTTGTTTTATGCATCACCCCACCTCATCTTTCCCGTTAGGCAGCCATAGTGTGTTTTCTAACCGTGTGACTCTGTTCTGTTTTGTAATTCAGTTCAAGGGTAGCGGTTTTTACATTCCCTCTATAAGTGATATCTTATGATAAGTGTCTTTTTCTGTGTGACTTATTACACTTAGAATCGTCGTACCTAAATCCACTCATCATGCTGCTACTAGCCTTATGACGTTGATTTCATGGCTGAGTGATATTCCATTGTACATACGGACCACAACTTCTTTATCCATTTTTCTCTTTCCTGGGATATTTAAGGTGTAACGAAGTGGAGGTTCTTGTCAACAGAGCAGCCCTAAACTTTGGGGTGCTTGTGTCTTGCTGATTTCTAGTTTTCCCAATGTATACGCCCATGAGTGGAAGTGCCCTATGCTCTCTAAGCTGAGTTTTGTAAATGTTTCAGGACACACCGTACACTTCTCCAGAGTGGCTGTTGGCAATTTACATCCCGCCCATCAGCGTAGCAAGGCTCCCTTTTCTCCGTGGCCTGTCCTGCATTTCTGGTTTTGACACTTTATTCAGCATGGCCCTTTTGACCGATGGGAAGCGAGACTTCTTTGTAGCGCTGATTTGCCTTTCCAGGTTGCTTGGTTGGCCAAAAAGGGCGTATGCGTTTTTTCCTGAATATATTCAGGAAAAAACGCATACGCCCTTTTTGGCCAAGGGCATCATTGTCGAGGTTTTGCCGCTTTTCCTGTGCTTTAAAGGCGATTCGAATCTGCCTCCTGAAATCTGTTTCCTGCAATTCTGCCTTGCTTTCAAATCCTCTTTGTTGCCTTCCCTCAATATATTTGTAGACGAGAGTTATCATTTATAAGTCTGCAGGTATGTGAATTGCAGTGCCCCTGAGCTCCATTTTTCAACTCGCTCTCTTGGGAGCTGGCCGCAAAAGCGCAGGATTGCTTTAGGCCCTATTCTGCTTCCGGGCGGCAGACTGAGCCTGTGGTTAATTCTTCTTCCTGATGGGAAAATAGAGTGACCTGTGCCTGTCCCAACACCTAGAGCTAGTCTCTCATTGGTTCCCCGTCTTCCCGTTCATCCTCAGTTCAAATTGCCACCTGTATGGAACAGGAGGTTAAAGGTGCTGATTCTCCAAGGAGGGAGATTGCTAGTAAAGCGGCTGGAATGACGAACTCGAGCACAAGGAGATGAGAAATGAGGTGCGTTTTAGAAACCTTTCCCGATCACTCGGTGGACCATCTTCTGGGTTTCTCATGCATGTTTTCGATGTAGGAAGATGCCCTTGAACCTGGAGATTTGGGACCCATGGGATTTGTACCACACAGTATTACTTTAAAGCGTCTGCGTTTGCTCACCCAACCTCACCAAACCTCTCAGCCCCAAGAGTGTCCACCCTTATGTCTCAATCGGCTGCAGGTCTAGATATGGTCAATCGAGGTGGCATCACAGCCCCTGAACGAATTTTGTGAGAATTTCTCTCTCTTTCACTGTCTTTGTTTCACGGGATTTTAAAATTAATTGAGTTTTATAATGGGGTTTAGCTGCTTTTCACTGCTGTGTTTATGCAGCTTTACAACCACTTGACTCACTTACAGAGAGATATCAATACATAAGTTTTAAGATTCTTACTAGTCAGATATATTCTTGGGCGGTGAATAGGGGGTGTTGAGTCCAGTTCCCTGAGCAAGGAGTAGGTCTTGTCTATTACATATTGGGTTTATGGAACGGTATCTGAGCTAATTTGAAACCCTTGTTTTATGCATCACCCCACCTCACCTTTGCCGTTAGGCAGCCATAGTGTGTTTTCTAACCGTGTGACTCTGTTCTGTTTTGTAATGCAGTTCAAGGGTAGCGGTTTTTACATTCCCTCTATAAGTGATATCTTATGATAAGTGTCTTTTTCTGTGTGACTTATTTCACTTAGAATCATCGTACCTAAATCCACTCATCATGCTGCTACTAGCCTTATGACATTGATTTCATGGCTGAGTGATATTCCATTGTACATAAGGACCACAACTTCTTTATCCATTTTTCTCTTTCCTGGGATATTTAAGGTGTAACGAAGTGGAGGTTCTTGTCAACAGAGCAGCCCTAAACTTTGGTGTGCTTGTGTCCTGCTGATTTTTAGTTTTCCCAATTTATACGCCCATGAGTGGAAGTGCCCTATGCTCTCTAAGCTGAGTTTTGTAAATGTTTCAGGACACACCGTACACTTCTCCAGAGTGGCTGTTGGCAATTTACATCCCGCCCATCAGCGTAGCAAGGCTCCCGTTTCTCCGTGGCCTGTCCTGCATTTCTGGTTTTGACACTTTATTCAGCATGGCCCTTTTGACCGATGGGAAGCGAGACTTCTTTGTAGCGCTGATTTGCCTTTCCAGGTTGCTTGGTTGGCCAAAAAGGGCGTATGCGTTTTTTCCTGAATATATTCAGGAAAAAACGCATACGCCCTTTTTGGCCAAGGGCATCATTGTCGAGGTTTTGCCGCTTTTCCTGTGCTTTAAAGGCGATTCGAATCTGCCTCCTGAAATCTGTTTCCTGCAATTCTGCCTTGCTTTCAAATCCTCTTTGTTGCCTTCCCTCAATATATTTGTAGACGAGAGTTATCATTTATAAGTCTGCAGGTTTGTGAATTGCAGTGCCCCTGAGATCCATTTTTCAACTCGCTCTCTTGGGAGCTGGCCGCAAAAGCGCAAGGCTTTCTTTAGGCCCTATTCTGCTTCCGGGCGGCAGACTGAGCCTGTGGTTAATTCTTCTTCCTGATGGGAAAATAGAGTGACCTGTGCCTGTCCCAACACC
Source organism: Eschrichtius robustus (assembly GCF_028021215.1). NCBI lineage: Eukaryota > Metazoa > Chordata > Mammalia > Artiodactyla > Eschrichtiidae > Eschrichtius > Eschrichtius robustus. The sequence continues at coordinate 21,072,513 of NC_090830.1, read as the reverse complement.
TAGAGCTAGTCTCTCATTGGTTCCCCGTCTTCCCGTTCATCCTCAGTTCAAATTGCCACCTGTATGGAACAGGAGGTTAAAGGTGCTGATTCTCCAAGGAGGGAGATTGCTAGTAAAGCGGCTGGAATGGCGAACTCGAGCACAAGGAGATGAGAAATGAGGTGCGTTTTAGAAACCTTTCCCGATCACTCGGTGGACCATCTTCTGGGTTTCTCATGCATGTTTTCGATGTAGGAAGATGCCCTTGAACCTGGAGATTTGGGACCCATGGGATGGGTACCACACAGTATTACTTTAAAGCGCCTGCGTTTGCTCACCCAACCTCACCAAACCTCTCAGCCCCAAGAGTGTCCACCCTTATGTCTCAATCGGCTGCAGGTCTAGATATGGTCAATCGAGGTGGCATCACAGCCCCTGAACGAATTTTGTGAGAATTTCTCTCTCTTTCACTGTCTTTGTTTCACGGGTTTTTAAAATTAATTGAGTTTTATAATGGGGTTTAGCTGCTTTTCACTGCTGTGTTTATGTAGCTTTACACCCACTTGACTCACTTACAGAGAGATATCAATACATAAGTTTTAAGATTCTTACTAGTCAGATATATTCTTGGGCGGTGAATAGGGGGTGTTGAGTCCAGTTCCCTGAGCAAGGAGTAGGTCTTGTCTATTACATATTGGGTTTATGGAACGGTATCTGAGCTAATTTGAAACCCTTGTTTTATGCATCACCCCACCTCACCTTTGCCGTTAGGCAGCCATAGTGTGTTTTCTAACCGTGTGATTCTCTACTGTTTTGTAATTCAGTTCAAGGGTAGCGGTTTTTACATTCCCTCTATAAGTTATATCTTATGATAAGTGTCTTTTTCTGTGTGACTTATTTCACTTAGAATCGTCGTACCTAAATCCACTCATCATGCTGCTACTAGCCTTATGACGTTGATTTCATGGCTGAGTGATATTCCATTGTACATAAGGACCACAACTTCTTTATCCATTTTTCTCTTTCCTGGGATATTTAAGGTGTAACGAAGTGGAGGTTCTTGTCAACAGAGCAGCCCTAAACTTTGGTGTGCTTGTGTCTTGCTGATTTTTAGTTTTCCCAATTTATACGCCCATGAGTGGAAGTGCCCTATGCTGTCTAAGCTGAGTTTTGTAAATGTTTCACGACACACCGTACACTTCTCCAGAGTGGCTGTTGGCAATTTACATCCCACCCATCAGCGTAGCAAGGCTCCCGTTTCTCCGTGGCCTGTCCTGCATTTCTGGTTTTGACACTTATTCAGCATGGCCCTTTTGACCGATGGGAAGCGAGACTTCTTTGTAGCGCTGATTTGCCTTTCCAGGTTGCTTGGTTGGCCAAAAAGGGCGTATGCGTTTTTTCCTGAATATATTCAGGAAAAAACGCATACACCCTTTTTGGCCAAGGGCATCATTGTCGAGGTTTTGCCGCTTTTCCTGTGCTTTAAAGTCGATTCGAATCTGCCTCCTGAAATCTGTTTCCTGCAATTCTGCCTTGCTTTCAAATCCTCTTTGTTGCCTTCCCTCAATATATTTGTAGACGAGAGTTATCATTTATAAGTCTGCAGGTTTGTGAATTGCAGTGCCCCTGAGCTCCATTTTTCAACTCGCTCTCTTGGGAGCTGGCCGCAAAAGCGCAAGGTTTTCTTTAGGCCCTATTCTGCTTCCGGGCGGCAGACTGAGCCTGTGCTTAAATCTTCTTCCTGATGGGAAAATAGAGTGACCTGTGCCTGTCCCAACACCTAGAGCTAGTCTCTCATTGGTTCCCCCTCTTCCCGTTCATCCTCAGGACAAATTGCCACCTGTATGGAACAGGAGGTTAAAGGTGCTGATTCTCCAAGGAGGGAGATTGCTAGTAAAGCGGCTGGAATGGCAAACTCGAGCACAAGGAGATGAGAAATGAGGTGCGTTTTAGAAACCTTTCCCGATCACTCGGTGGACCATCTTCTGGGTTTCTCATGCATGTTTTCGATGTAGGAAGATGCCCTTGAACCTGGAGATTTGGGACCCATGGGATGGGTACCACACAGTATTACTTTAAAGCGTCTGCGTTTGCTCACCCAACCTCACCAAACCTCTCAGCCCCAAGAGTGTCCACCCTTATGTCTCAATCGGCTGCAGGTCTAGATATGGTCAATCGAGGTGGCATCACAGCCCCTGAACGAATTTTGTGAGAATTTCTCTCTCTTTCACTGTCTTTGTTTCACGGGTTTTTAAAATTATTTGAGTTTTATAATGGGGTTTAGCTGGTTTTCACTGCTGTGTTTATGCAGCTTTACACCCACTTGACTCACTTACAGGGAGATATCAATACATAGGTTTTAAGATTCTTACTAGTCAGATATATTCTTGGGCGGTGAATAGGGGGTGTTGAGTCCAGTTCCCTGAGCAAGGAGTAGGTCTTCTCTATTACGTATTGGGTTTATGGAACGGTATCTGAGCTAATTTGAAACCCTTGTTTTATGCATCACCCCACCTCATCTTTCCCGTTAGGCAGCCATAGTGTGTTTTCTAACCGTGTGACTCTGTTCTGTTTTGTAATTCAGTTCAAGGGTAGCGGTTTTTACATTCCCTCTATAAGTGATATCTTATGATAAGTGTCTTTTTCTGTGTGACTTATTACACTTAGAATCGTCGTACCTAAATCCACTCATCATGCTGTTACTAGCCTTATGACGTTGATTTCATGGCTGAGTGATATTCCATTGTACATACGGACCACAACTTCTTTATCCATTTTTCTCTTTCCTGGGATATTTAAGGTGTAACGAAGTGGAGGTTCTTGTCAACAGAGCAGCCCTAAACTTTGGGGTGCTTGTGTCTTGCTGATTTCTAGTTTTCCCAATGTATACGCCCATGAGTGGAAGTGCCCTATGCTCTCTAAGCTGAGTTTTGTAAATGTTTCAGGACCCACCGTACACTTCTCCAGAGTGGCTGTTGGCAATTTACATCCCGCCCATCAGCGTAGCAAGGCTCCCTTTTCTCCGTGGCCTGTCCTGCATTTCTGGTTTTGACACTTTATTCAGCATGGCCCTTTTGACCGATGGGAAGCGAGACTTCTTTGTAGCGCTGATTTGCCTTTCCAGGTTGCTTGGTTGGCCAAAAAGGGCGTATGCGTTTTTTCCTGAATATATTCAGGAAAAAACGCATACGCCCTTTTTGGCCAAGGGCATCATTGTCGAGGTTTTGCCGCTTTTCCTGTGCTTTAAAGGCGATTCGAATCTGCCTCCTGAAATCTGTTTCCTGCAATTCTGCCTTGCTTTCAAATCCTCTTTGTTGCCTTCCCTCAATATATTTGTAGACGAGAGTTATCATTTATAAGTCTGCAGGTATGTGAATTGCAGTGCCCCTGAGCTCCATTTTTCAACTCGCTCTCTTGGGAGCTGGCCGCAAAAGCGCAGGATTGCTTTAGGCCCTATTCTGCTTCCGGGCGGCAGACTGAGCCTGTGCTTAAATCTTCTTCCTGATGGGAAAATAGAGTGACCTGTGCCTGTCCCAACACCTAGAGCTAGTCTCTCATTGGTTCCCCCTCTTCCCGTTCATCCTCAGGACAAATTGCCACCTGTATGGAACAGGAGGTTAAAGGTGCTGATTCTCCAAGGAGGGAGATTGCTAGTAAAGCGGCTGGAATGGCAAACTCGAGCACAAGGAGATGAGAAATGAGGTGCGTTTTAGAAACCTTTCCCGATCACTCGGTGGACCATCTTCTGGGTTTCTCATGCATGTTTTCGATGTAGGAAGATGCCCTTGAACCTGGAGATTTGGGACCCATGGGATGGGTACCACACAGTATTACTTTAAAGCGTCTGCGTTTGCTCACCCAACCTCACCAAACCTCTCAGCCCCAAGAGTGTCCACCCTTATGTCTCAATCGGCTGCAGGTCTAGATATGGTCAATCGAGGTGGCATCACAGCCCCTGAACGAATTTTGTGAGAATTTCTCTCTCTTTCACTGTCTTTGTTTCACGGGTTTTTAAAATTATTTGAGTTTTATAATGGGGTTTAGCTGCTTTTCACTGCTGTGTTTATGCAGCTTTACAACCACTTGACTCACTTACAGAGAGATATCAATACATAAGTTTTAAGATTCTTACTAGTCAGATATATTCTTGGGCGGTGAATAGGGGGTGTTGAGTCCAGTTCCCTGAGCAAGGTGTAGGTCTTGTCTATTACATATTGGGTTTATGGAACGGTATCTGAGCTAATTTGAAACCCTTGTTTTATGCATCACCCCACCTCACCTTTGCCGTTAGGCAGCCATAGTGTGTTTTCTAACCGTGTGACTCTGTTCTGTTTTGTAATGCAGTTCAAGGGTAGCGGTTTTTACATTCCCTCTATAAGTGATATCTTATGATAAGTGTCTTTTTCTGTGTGACTTATTTCACTTAGAATCATCGTACCTAAATCCACTCATCATGCTGCTACTAGCCTTATGACATTGATTTCATGGCTGAGTGATATTCCATTGTACATAAGGACCACAACTTCTTTATCCATTTTTCTCTTTCCTGGGATATTTAAGGTGTAACGAAGTGGAGGTTCTTGTCAACAGAGCAGCCCTAAACTTTGGTGTGCTTGTGTCCTGCTGATTTTTAGTTTTCCCAATTTATACGCCCATGAGTGGAAGTGCCCTATGCTCTCTAAGCTGAGTTTTGTAAATGTTTCAGGACACACCGTACACTTCTCCAGAGTGGCTGTTTGCAATTTACATCCCGCCCATCAGCGTAGCAAGGCTCCCGTTTCTCCGTGGCCTGTCCTGCATTTCTGGTTTTGACACTTTATTCAGCATGGCCCTTTTGACCGATGGGAAGCGAGACTTCTTTGTAGCGCTGATTTGCCTTTCCAGGTTGCTTGGTTGGCCAAAAAGGGCGTATGCGTTTTTTCCTGAATATATTCAGGAAAAAACGCATACGCCCTTTTTGGCCAAGGGCATCATTGTCGAGGTTTTGCCGCTTTTCCTGTGCTTTAAAGGCGATTCGAATCTGCCTCCTGAAATCTGTTTCCTGCAATTCTGCCTTGCTTTCAAATCCTCTTTGTTGCCTTCCCTCAATATATTTGTAGACGAGAGTTATCATTTATAAGTCTGCAGGTTTGTGAATTGCAGTGCCCCTGAGCTCCATTTTTCAACTCGCTCTCTTGGGAGCTGGCCGCAAAAGCGCAAGGCTTTCTTTAGGCCCTATTCTGCTTCCGGGCGGCAGACTGAGCCTGTGGTTAATTCTTCTTCCTGATGGGAAAATAGAGTGACCTGTGCCTGTCCCAACACCTAGAGCTAGTCTCTCATTGGTTCCCCGTCTTCCCGTTCATCCTCAGTTCAAATTGCCACCTGTATGGAACAGGAGGTTAAAGGTGCTGATTCTCCAAGGAGGGAGATTGCTAGTAAAGCGGCTGGAATGGCGAACTCGAACACAAGGAGATGAGAAATGAGGTGCGTTTTAGAAACCTTTCCCGATCACTCGGTGGACCATCTTCTGGGTTTCTCATGCATGTTTTCGATGTAGGAAGATGCCCTTGAACCTGGAGATTTGGGACCCATGGGATGGGTACCACACAGTATTACTTTAAAGCGCCTGCGTTTGCTCACCCAACCTCACCAAACCTCTCAGCCCCAAGAGTGTCCACCCTTATGTCTCAATCGGCTGCAGGTCTAGATATGGTCAATCGAGGTGGCATCACAGCCCCTGAACGAATTTTGTGAGAATTTCTCTCTCTTTCACTGTCTTTGTTTCACGGGTTTTTAAAATTAATTGAGTTTTATAATGGGGTTTAGCTGCTTTTCACTGCTGTGTTTATGCAGCTTTACACCCACTTGACTCACTTACAGAGAGATATCAATACATAAGTTTTAAGATTCTTACTAGTCAGATATATTCTTGGGCGGTGAATAGGGGGTGTTGAGTCCAGTTCCCTGAGCAAGGAGTAGGTCTTGTCTATTACATATTGGGTTTATGTAACGGTATCTGAGCTAATTTGAAACCCTTGTTTTATGCATCACCCCACCTCACCTTTGCCGTTAGGCAGCCATAGTGTGTTTTCTAACCGTGTGATTCTGTACTGTTTTGTAATTCAGTTCAAGGGTAGCGGTTTTTACATTCCCTCTATAAGTGATATCTTTTGATAAGTGTCTTTTTCTGTGTGACTTATTTCACTTAGAATCGTCGAACCTAAATCCACTCATCATGCTGCTACTAGCCTTATGACGTTGATTTCATGGCTGAGTGATATTCCATTGTACATAAGGACCACAACTTCTTTATCCATTTTTCTCTTTCCTGGGATATTTAAGGTGTAACGAAGTGGAGGTTCTTGTCAACAGAGCAGCCCTAAACTTTGGGGTGCTTGTGTCTTGCTGATTTTTAGTTTTCCCAATTTATACGCCCATGAGTGGAAGTGCCCTATGCTCTCTACGCTGAGTTTTGTAAATGTTTCAAGACACACCGTACACTTCTCCAGAGTGGCTGTTGGCAATTTACATCCCGCCCATCAGCGTAGCAAGGCTCCCGTTTCTCCGTGGCCTGTCCTGCATTTCTGGTTTTGACACTTTATTCAGCATGGCCCTTTTGACCGATGGGAAGCGAGACTTCTTTGTAGCGCTGATTTGCCTTTCCAGATTGCTTGGTTGGCCAAAAAGGGCGTATGCGTTTTTTCCTGAATATATTCAGGAAAAAACGCATACGCCCTTTTTGGCCAAGGGCATCATTGTCGAGGTTTTGCCGCTTTTCCTGTGCTTTAAAGGCGATTCGAATCTGCCTCCTGAAATCTGTTTCCTGCAATTCTGCCTTGCTTTCAAATCCTCTTTGTTGCCTTCCCTCAATATATTTGTAGACGAGAGTTATCATTTATAACTCTGCAGGTTTGTGAATTGCAGTGCCCCTGAGCTCCATTTTTCAACTCGCTCTCTTGGGAGCTGGCCGCAAAAGCGCAGGATTGCTTTAGGCCCTATTCTGCTTCCGGGTGGCAGACTGAGCCTGTGCTTAATTCTTCTTCCTGATGGGAAAATAGAGTGACCTGTGCCTGTCCCAACACCTAGAGCTAGTCTCTCATTGGTTCCCCCTCTTCCTGTTCATCCTCAGGACAAATTGCCACCAGTATGGAACAGGAGGTTAAAGGTGCTGATTCTCCAAGGAGGGAGATTGCTAGTAAAGCGGCTGGAATGGCGAACTCGAGCACAAGGAGAAGAGAAATGAGGTGCGTTTTAGAAACCTTTCCCGATCACTCGGTGGACCATCTTCTGGGTTCCTCATGCATGTTTTCGATGTAGGAAGATGCCCTTGAACCTGGAGATTTGGGACCCATGGGATGGGTACCACACAGTATTACTTTAAAGCGTCTGCGTTTGCTCACCCAACCTCACCAAACCTCTCAGCCCCAAGAGTGTCCACCCTTATGTCTCAATCAGCTGCAGGTCTAGATATGGTCAATCCAGGTGGCATCACAGCCCCTGAACGAATTTTGTAAGAATTTCTCTCTCTTTCACTGTCTTTGTTTCACGGGTTTTTAAAATTAATTGAGTTTTATAATGGGGTTTAGCTGCTTTTCACTGCTGTGTTTATGCAGCTTTACACCCACTTGACTCACTTACAGAGAGATATCAATACATAAGTTTTAAGATTCTTGCTAGTCAGATATATTCTTGGGCGGTGAATAGGGGGTGTTGAGTCCAGTTCCCTGAGCAAGGAGTAGGTCTTGTCTATTACGTATTGGGTTTATGGAACGGTATCTGAGCTAATTTGAAACCCTTGTTTTATGCATCACCCCACCTCACCTTTGCCGTTAGGCAGCCATAGTGTGTTTTCTAACCGTGTGACTCTGTTCTGTTTTGTAATTCAGTTCAAGGGTAGCGGTTTTTACATTCCCTCTATAAGTGATATCTTATGATAAGTGTCTTTTTCTGTGTGAATTATTTCACTTAGAATCGTCGTACCTAAATCCACTCATCATGCTGCTACTAGCCTTATGACGTTGATTTCATGGCTGAGTGATATTCCATTGTACATAAGGACCACAACTTCTTTATCCATTTTTCTCTTTCCTGGGATATTTAAGGTGTAACGAAGTGGAGGTTCTTGTCAACAGAGCAGCCCTAAACTTTGGGATGCTTGTGTCTTGCTGATTTTTAGTTTTCCCAATTTATACGCCCATGAGTGGAAGTGCCCTATGCTCTCTAAGCTGAGTTTTGTAAATGTTTCAGGACACTCCGTACACTTCTCCAGAGTGGCTGTTGGCAATTTACATCCCGCCCATCAGCGTAGCAAGGCTCCCGTTTCTCCGTGGCCTGTCCTGCATTTCTGGTTTTGACACTTTATTCAGCATGGCCCTTTTGACCGATGGGAAGCGAGACTTCTTTGTAGCGCTGATTTGCCTTTCCAGGTTGCTTGGTTGGCCAAAAAGGGTGTATGCGTTTTTTCCTGAATATATTCAGGAAAAAACGCATACGCCCTTTTTGGCCAAGGGCATCATTGTCGAGGTTTTGCCGCTTTTCCTGTGCTTTAAAGGCGATTCGAATCTGCCTCCTGAAATCTGTTTCCTGCAATTCTGCCTTGCTTTCAAATCCTCTTTGTTGCCTTCCCTCAATATATTTGTAGACGAGAGTTATCATTTATAAGTCTGCAGGTATGTGAATTGCAGTGCCCCTGAGCTCCATTTTTCAACTCGCTCTCTTGGGAGCTGGCCGCAAAAGCGCAGGATTGCTTTAGGGCCTATTCTGCTTCCGGGCGGCAGACTGAGCCTGTGCTTAATTCTTCTTCCTGATGGGAAAATAGAGTGACCTGTGCCTGTCCCAACACCTAGAGCTAGTCTCTCATTGGTTCCCCCTCTTCCCGTTCATCCTCAGGACAAATTGCCACCTGTATGGATCAGGAGGTTAAAGGTGCTGATTCTCCAAAGAGGGAGATTGCTAGTAAAGCGGCTGGAATGGCGAACTCGAGCACAAGGAGATGAGAAATGAGGTGCGTTTTAGAAACCTTTCCCGATCACTCGATGTACCATCTTCTGGGTTTCTCATGCATGTTTTCGATGTAGGCAGATGCCCTTGAACCTGGAGATTTGGGACCCATGGGATGGGTACCACGCAGTATTACTTTAAAGGGTCTGCGTTTGCTCACCCAACCTCACCAGTCCTCTCAGCCCCAAGAGTGTCCAGCCTTATGTGTAACCCAGCCGTGGCTCTAGATATGGTCAATCCAGGTTGCTTCACTGCCCCTGAACGAACTTATTACTAATTTCTCTCTCTTTCATTGTATTTGTTCGGGTTTTTTTTGTAATTTATTTTTAGAATGGGGTTTAGCTGATTTTCACTGCTGTGTTTATGCTGCTTTACACCCATTTGACTCACTTACAGAGAGATATCAATACATAGGTTTTACGATTCTTATTAGTCAGATATATTCTTGTGCCTTGAATAAGGGGTGTTGAGTCCAGTTCACTGAGCAAGGTGTAGGTCTTGTCTATTACATATTCAGTTTATGGAACGGTATCTGAGCTAATTTGAAACCCTTGTTTTATGCATCACCCCACCTCACCTTTCCCGTTAGGCAGCCATAGTGTGTTTTCTAAACGTGTGACTCTGTTCTGTTTTGTAATTCAGTTCAAGTGTAGCTGTTTTTACATTCCCTGTATAAGTAATATCTTATGATAAGTGTCTTTTTCTGTGTGACTTATTTCACTTAGAAACATCGTGCCTAAATCCACTCATCATGCTGCTACTAGCCGTATGATATTGAGTTCATGGCTGAGTGATATTCCTTTGTACATAAGTACCACAACTTCTTTATCCATTTTTCTCTATCCTTGCATATTAAAGGTGTACTGAAGTGGAGGTTCTTGTAAACAGAGCAGCCCTAAACATTTGAGGGTGCCTGTGTCTTGTTGATTTTTATTTTTCCCATTTTATACGCCCATGAGTAGAAGTGTCCTATGCTCTCTAGCTGTGTTTTTTAGATGTTTAAGGAATCACCATACACTTCTCCTGTGTGGCCGTTGGCAAATTACATCCCGCCCATCAACCTAACATGGCTCCCTTTTCTCCCTGGCCTGTCCTGCATTTCTGTGTTTTACAGTCTTTTCGAATGGCTCTTTTGACCCCTGGTATTGAGACTTCTTTTTAGTGCTCATTTGCATTTCCGGCTTGCTTGGTTGGCCAAAAAAGGCGTATGCGTTTTTTCCTGAATATATTCAGGAAAAAAGGTATACGCCCTCTTTAGCCAAGGGCATCATTGTCGACGTTTTACTGCTTTTCATGTGCTTTAAAGGCGATTCGAATCTACCTCCTGAAATTTGTTTCCTGCAATTCTGCCTTGCTTTCAAATCCTCTTCGTTGCCTTCCCTCAATATGTTTTTGGACGAGAGTGATCATTTATAACTCTGCATGTTTGTGAATTGCAGTGCCCCTGAGCTCCATTTTTCAACTCGCTTTTTTGTGAGCTGGCTGCAAAACCGCAAGATTGCTTTAGGCCGTATACTGCTTCGGTGGGGCAGGCTGAGCCTGTGGTTAATTTTTCTTCTTGATGGGAAATTAGAGTGACCTGTGCCTGTCCGAACATCTAGGGCTTGTCTTTCATTGTTTCTCCTCCTTCCCCTTCATCCTCTGGACAAATTCCAAACTCTGTGCAACAGGATGTTGAAAGTGCTGACATCCTCAATTGTGGAGAATGTTAGGAAAGAGGCTGGAGGGGTGAACCCGACAACCAGGGGATTAGGAGATGAGGTGCCTTTTTCCAAAATCTTCCTGATCCAACCGTGTACCATCTTCTGGGTGTCACAGGCATGTTTTAGCTGTAGGAAAGGTCCCATGTATGTAAGGAGAACACCAGGGATTTTTTCAAATCAGTGTCTCCCTGAACCCCTATCTGGGGAATTTTTAAGCTACTGGTACATGTATGTTCATTAAGGGACTGGGCTGTAGGCAGAGTCCGAACTTTAGAGGATTGAAGTCTTCATGGTCAGAAACGCTCACCATCGGCCTCCTTTAGCTTCCATTTTATCTGTAGTTGATAGATGATGTCGATATAGATATCTATTGTTTTTCAGATTATTTCCCCTTAGGGGTTATTACAAAATATTGAGTATAGTTCCCTGTGCTATACAGCAGTTCCTTGTTGATGATATATTTTATACATAGCAGTGTGTATATGTTAATCCGAAACTGTTAATTTATCCCCCTCCCAACTTTCCCCTTTGGTAATAAAAAAATACAAGATTTTATACTTCTCAGAAATCTAGGAGCTGAAAGAGAGGTATCATTTTCAATAGAAAATCATTCAAAACAAGATTGAAACTTCAGCCAAGATTAGTAGATCCACATCCTTGGAAAGAAATCACTGCATTTCTCTAATGTTGACCTGACAAATACGACAAACCCCTCCACTGAACTTGCTTATAATAAAGTGATGGAAATATCAAATGGAAGTGTTAGAAATACTTTATTTTACACGAGCCTTATACACTGCTCTATGTTAATTACAGTTTGGGTCACACATCTGTTCATTGAAGTTACAATATTTGGCTCACACATCTGTTCATTGAAGTTACAATGTTCTCAAATTCTGTTACTGATCCTGCAGAGTCGGCCCCAACAAGTGTCCCCCTGCCCAGTGTCATTGGAGCCAAGAGATCGAGACTGAGTTTGGTTCAGAAGCAAAGGAAAACTTTATATTTTGATCAGAGAATGGAGAGGTGAGAGCGTGCGCTCCCCCACGGGCTGTGGGCCGGGCTGCTCTGTAGGGATCCCGTCAGCGTCAGCGGGAGGGACGGGGCGGAGCTCTCGAGGGCCGGGTTGCCTGGAGCTCAGGCTCTATGTGGCGGAGTCTGCACGGGGCCCCGAGAGCTGAGGTGTCGGCCCAGCCATTTTGCACTAGGAAATCGGGTCTGAAGTGCCAGGTGTGGGACCTCTGCCTGTGGAAACCTAGGAACAAGTGAAATTAGAAAAAGCACAAAGGAAAAAAAGGTTAGACTTTATTTTATTGCCCAGATTCTATTTTTATCTCCCAGGAATTTTTAATGGGCTTTGCCGGTGACAAACCCCTCCTCTGCCTCTTGTCCCATTCCACATTCTTGTGGTGCTGAGGGTGCAGACACCTCTTCTGTAAATGCTTCGTGCTGAGTTGGGTGTCCTCATACCCGGGGGGAGGGGCAGGACTTCTCCCCAGCAGCCTCCAGGTGAGGTTGATTGTCCCCAGGCCTCCTCCCTCACTGCTCGTCTGCCTGAGCACCAGCGTTGGAAGTTTTATAGATTCTAATGACCTTTAAGGGTCCAGGAAAGAGATGCGCAGGGACGCTGGGGGGGCCGGTTTTACCCTGCTCCACATTGGTTCGGCCCCCTTAGGCTGACGGTTTCTGCCAGCCTAGATGTTCTTACCAGTAGTCTGCGCTTTCTTCAGTTAGGCCACTGAATTAACGTACAAACAGCACCAGGTGTCAGAGCCCTGCCTGCTCAACTCCCAGACAGTCCAGGGCCGGTGGTGATCCAGGACCATGACGGCCACTCAGTCACCGCCCTTTTGAAGTAACCAGGAGTACATCTGGTCTCATTGGCCACCGTCACCGTGGTGTCTGTAGGCTTTTCTATGGTGGCAGCGTTATTTACGGGTCCCCTGCCAGGTTTATTAGCTTCGCTCTGGGTGCAGTAAGTCCTGCAAGCAATAGTCTGTTCTTTTGGGGCACACTCTTTTGGTTTTCTGAGAGAAGCTCCAGGTCAAGTGATGGTCACACGAGTCGTCATGGGGGCCTGTTGCCCCAGGTTGTCTCTCTGGAGGTTGGAGTTGGAGGGCCTCCTCACTCGAGGTCATTGTGCCCACGGAGCGATCCCTGCAACTTCAGGGCATGGTGGGTGGTTAGCATCACCAAGTGGCGTCCTTTACCCTTAGGAGGGAGCTGGCCTTGCAGGCTGCTCATTTCCAGGTTTTTAGATACCCCCAGTATCCTGGTCGGATGGGGTGGCTGGCCAATGCCTGGAGGGCATTCTTGCGTTGTTCCATTTCAAGTGGTCCCAGTTTTTGCACTAAAACTCCAAGGGCGATTCGCCTTCGACCAGGAATGTAAAGGTCAAAGGGTTTAGCTAAATTAGGGAGGTCCAGGGCAAGGGTCTGAATTGACTGCTCTTTCCATTCTTGAAAGGCCGCTTCTGGATTCTATTCAAAAGGATCATCATCTTTTCCTTTCAGTGTTTCATATAGAGCCCCAGGTATTAGACTGTAGTTAGGGATCCAGATGCAGCAAACCCCGGTCTCCCCAGGAACCCCTAAGCTGTCTTCTAGTTTTAGGAAGGGTGAGGCTGCAAATGGCTTCTTCCCTTTCCTGGGATGGGCTTCTCCGATCTTTGTGAGAATGAAGCCCAGGCAGGTCACCTTAGTCTGTGATATTTGAGCCTTTTTCTTGGACGCCTTCTATCTTTTATTGGCTAGGTAGTCCAGAGGCCTCCTTTGTAGGGCTGGCGATCAGAATGTCCTCTGCATATTTTTTTTAAATTTATTCATTTATTATTTATGGCTGTGTTGGGTCTTCGTTTCTGTGCGAGGGCTTTCTCTAGTTGCGGCAAGCGGGGGCCACTCTTCATCGTGGTGCGCGGGCCTCTCACTATCGCAGCCTCTCTTATTGTGGAGCACAGGCTCCAGACGCGCAGGCTCAGTAATTGTGGCTCACGGGCCTAGTTGCTCCGCGGCATATGGGTTCTTCTCAGACCAGGGTTCGAACCTGTGTCCCCTGCATTGGCAGGCAGATTCTCAACCACTGCACCACCAGGGAAGCCCAGAATGTCGTCTGCATATTGAAGGAGGGTTCACTTCTCCAGAGGTAGATCTTTTAGGGTTTTAGCTAACGTTTCCCCAAAGATGGTGTGGGAATTTTTGAACCCCTGGGGCAGGACGGCCAAGCAGTATTGTTTTTGTTGTATGTTGAGTCCTGCCACTCACAGCCAAAATTTCTTGTGACTCTGGGACTAATGGAATACAGAAGAAGGCATCATTGAAGTCTAATACAGAATACCATGTCCTGGTGGATGGTAGAATGACCAGCAGGGTGTAGGAATTAGGAACTACTGGATGTATATCCTCTGTGGCTTCACTGACTGTCTTGGCGTCCTTTACCAGGTCCCCAGAAGCCCACGGGGCTCTCATGGTCAGGCCCCTCCCAGGATATGGAGCTCACCTGTGCAGGTAGCCAGCAGCCCACGGGGCTCTCGTGGTTAGGCCCCTCCCAGGATATGGAGCTCACCTGTGCAGGTACCCAGCAGCCCACGGGGCTCTCATTGTCAGGCCTCTCCCAGGATATGGAGCTCACCTGGGCAGGTACCCAGCAGCTCACGGGGCTCTCGTGGGCAGGCCCCTCCCTGGATATGGAGCTCCCTTGGACAGGTACCCCGGCAGAGCTGGGCACACAGGAACCGTGCACATAGCCCTCATTGCAGAGCACCCCCAGCACACCTGTCGCTCAGAGCTGACACAGAGCACCTCAGAGCAGGGCTTGAACTAACAAACAGCAGCTCCGACATGTCTGTGACCCTAGGCTTCACTCTGTGCGGCCTCCCTCCACCTGGTCTTCCAGGGGCTTCCACTGCAGCCGGGGCACCAGGCCTCTGTCTCCACCCATCAACCCTCCTCTCCCTGACTCCTGGTTTCCTCTCGTTAGGAGAGGGTCTTCTTGAAGTTGTCTTCCACTCATGGACCAGATAAAATGATTAGAAAACAATCCAGGGCTGCCGCCCCTTGTCTATCCTGACTCTCGGGACCCTACACCTGTTCCTTGGATCTGGCCGGTGCAGCAAGGCCCATTATCTGCAACTCTGAGCCCCTGAGGGGCGAGGATTGGCTGACCTGGGCAGCCTGACCTGGCCGGCCAGCCCTTCCCAGGTGTGCCTGGGTTGAGGTCAATATAAACACCCCTCCAGGCAGCAAAAGCCTCTGCAGCTGTGCCTGACGCCATATTCTCTGCCCCGTCAGCAGTCTCGGGGTTGTGCTGGTGGGAGGGAGTAGGGCCCAGTGCTCTATGAGTGGCCCCGTGTGAGTGGGGCTCTGCTGGACTTTCTGCAGGAGTTGCCGGGCTGCCACCTGCTAAAGAAGAGGATGTGTCACCCATACCTGCTGCTGGAATTTCTCCCCGGGCAGAGGTGAGGAAGGATAAAAGCAGTGGGGACCGGGACAGGAGGGGTACCTCAGGCAGGGAAATGGAAAGCTTCCAGAAGAGCGCCCGGGGCCAGGACCGTCCTGGCTGGCCTGCAGGCACCAAGTCGGCCTGCGTGCTGTCGCTGGTGTGACTCCAAGCCCTTTCCTCTAGGCTTTAAAGTCTTTGCATACATTCAGGTGTTTTACCTGGGAAGGGTGGAAAAAGTTCAGCAGCAGCTGGCCTGAGGCTCAGCTCACGTTTACTCAGAGACGCCTCCTCACGGTTCCCCAGCTTTGCAATGAGGACGCTCCTTGCGGGGGAGCTGCTGGCGGCATGGGAGACGATTCCCCACCTCTGACCAACTTCAGAACTGTTTACCACTGGAGCAAGTGCCCTGATAGGGTTTTCCTCTGTATGAACAGTGGGTTCTGTTTTTTTTTTTTTTTCATTTTTGGTTCAAGGTAGGTTTTATTCCTCTTTTTGTATTTATAGATATAAGCATGGAAATAATTCATTCATATAAATACGTCTATGGGAAGGACAGAACTTTTTTTTCCTGTTTTATGTTTTTAAATATTTTTTTTTTAATTTTTAAATTTTATTTTATTCATTTTTTTATACAGCAGGGTCTTATTGGTTATCTATTTTATACATATAAGTGTATATATGTCAATCCCAGGCTCGCAATTCATCCCACCACCACCACCCTTCCACTTTCCCCCCTTGGTGACCATACATTTGTTCTCTACATCTGTGTCTCTATTTCTGCCTTGCAAACCGGTTCATCTGTACCATTTTTCTAGTTTCCACATGTATGCGTTAATATACGATATTTGTTTTTCTTTTTCTGACTTACTTCACTCTGTATGACAGTCTCTAGATCTATCCACGTCTCTAGAAATGACCCAATTTCATTCCTTTTTATGGCTGAGTAATATTCCATTTTATATATGTACCACATATTTTCCATTTGTCTATCTATGGGCATTTAGATTGCTTCCATGACCTGGCTATTGTAAATAGTGCTGCAATGAACATTGTGGTGAATGTGTCTTTTTGAATTATGGTTTTCTCTGGGTATATGCCCAGTAGTGGGATTGCTGGGTCATATGGTAATTCTATTTTTAGTTTTTTAAGGAACCTCCATACTGTTCTCCATAGTGACTGTATCAATTTACATTCCCACAAATAGTGTAAGAGGGTTCCCTTTTCTCCACACCCTCTCCAGCATTTGTTGTTTGTAGATTTTCTGATGATGCCCATTCTAACTTGTGTGAGGTGATACCTCATTGTAGTTTTGGTTTATATTTCTCTAATAATTAGTGATGTTGAGCAGCTTTTCATGTGCTTCTTGGCCATCTGTATGTCTTCTTGGGACAAATGTCTGTTTACGTCATCTGCCCATTTTTGGATTGGGTTGTCTGTTTTTTTACTGTTGTTGTGCATGTGCTGTTTATATATATTGGAGATTAATCCTTTGTCCATTGATTCGTTTGCAAATATTTTCTCCCATTCTGAGGGTTGTCTTTTCGTCATCTTTGTAGTTTCCTTTGCTTTCCAAAAGCTTTTAGGTTTCATTTGATCCCATTTGTTTATTTTTGTTTTTTATTCCATTACTCTAGGAGGTGGATCAAAAAAGATCTTGCTGTGATTTATGTCAAAGAGTATTCTTCCTATGTTTTCCTCTAAGAGTTTTATAGTGTCCGGTCTAACATTTCGGTCTCTAATCCATTTTGAGTTTATTTTTTGTGTATGGTGTTAGGGAGTGTTCTAATTTCATTCTTTTACATGTAGCTGTCCATTTTTCCCAGCACCACTTATTGAAGAGACTGTCTTTTCTCCATTGTATATCCTTGCCTCCTTTGTCATAGATTAGTGGACCATAGGTCTGTAGGTTTGTCTCTGGGCTTTCTTTTTTTTTTTTTTTTTTTCTTTTACATCTTTATTGGAGTATAATTGCTTTACAATTGTGTATTAGTTTCTGCTGTATGAAAAAGTGAATCAGCTATACGTATACATATAACACCATATCCCCTCCCTCTTGCACTTCCCTCTCACTCCCTTATCCCACCCCTTTAGGTGGTCACAAAGCACCGAGCTGATCTCCCTGTGCTATGTGGCTGCTTCCCAGTAGCTATCAATTTTACATTTGGTAGTGTATATATGTCCATACCACTCTCTCACTTTGTCCCAGCTTACCCTTCCCCCTCCCCATGTCCTCAAGTCCTTTCTCTACGTCTGTGTCCTTAATCCTTTCCTGCCCCTAGGTTCTTCATAAACATTTTTCTTTTAGATTCCATATATATGTGTTAGCATATGGTATTTGTTTTTCTCTTTCTGACTTACTTCACTCTGTAGGACAGACTCTAGATCCATCCACCTCACTACAAATAAATCAATTTCGTTTCTTTTTATGGCTGAATAATGTTCCATTGTATATATGTGCCACATCTTCTTTATCCAGTTATCTGTTGATGGACACTTAGGTTGCTTCCATGTCCTGGCTATTGTAAATAGAGCTACAATGAACATTGTGGTACATGACTCTTTTTGAATTATGGTTTTCTCAGGGTAAATATCCAGTAGTGGGATTGCTGGGTTGTACGGTTGTTCTATTTTTAGTTTTTAAGGAAACCCCATACCGTTCTCCCTAGTAGCTATATCAATTTACATTCCCACCAACAGTGCAAGAGGGTTCCCTTTTTTCCAATAAATGCCTCTCCAGCATTTATTGTTTGTAGATTTTTTGATGATGGCCATTCTGACTGGTGTGAGGTGATATCTCACTGTAGTTTTGATTTGCATTTCTCTAATGATTAGTGATGTTCAGCATCCTTTCATGTGTTTGTTGGCAACCTGTATATCTTCTTTGGATAAATGTCTATTTAGGTCTTCTGCCCATTTTTGGATTGGGTTGTTTGGTTTTGTGATATTGAGCTACATGAGCTGCTTTTTGGAGATTAATCCTTTGCCATTTGCTTCATTTGAAAATATTTTCTCCCATTCTGATGGTTGTCTTTTCATCTTGCTTATGCTTTCCTTTGCTGTGCAAAAGATTTTAAGTTTCATTAGGTCCCATTTTTTTATTTTTGTTTTTATTTCCATTTCCCTAGGAGGTGGGTCAAAAAGGATCTTGCTGTGATTTATGTCATAGACTGTTCTGCTTAGGTTTTCCTCTAAGAGCTTTATAGTGGCTGGTCTTACATTTAGGTCTCTAATCCATTTTGAGTTTATTTTTGTGTATGGTGTTAGGGAGTGTTCTAATTTCATTCTTTTACATGTAGCTGTCCAGTTTTCCCCGCACCACCTACTGAAGACACTGTCTTTTCTCCATTGTATACCCTTGCCTCCTTTGTCATAGATTAGTTAACCATAGGTACGTGGGTTTATCTCTGTGCTTTCTATCCTGTTCTATTGATCTATATTTCTGTTTTTGTGTCAGTACCATATCATCTTGGTTACTGTAGCTTTGTAATATAGTCTGAAGTCTGGAAGTCTGATTCCTCCAGCTCATTTTTTTTCCCCTCAAGGCTGCTTTGGCTATCTGGGGTCTTTTGTGTCTCCCTACAAATTTTAAGATTTTTTTTTCTAGTTCTGTAGAAAATGCCAAAGGTATTTTGATAGGGATTGCATTGAATCTGTAGATTGCTTTGGGTAGTATAGTCATTTTCACAATATTGATTCTTCTAATCCAAGAGCATGGTATATGTCTCCATCTGTTTATATCATCTTTGATTTCTTTCATCAGTGTCTTATAGTTTTCTGAGTACAGGTCTTTTACTTCCTTAGGTAGGTTTATTCCTAGGTAGTTTATTCTTTTTGTTGCAGTGGTAATGGGATTGTTTCCTTAATTTCTCTTTCTGTTCTTTCATTGTTAGTGTATAGGAATGCAAAATATTTCTGTGCATTAATTTTGTATCCTGCAACTTTACCAAATTCATTGATTAGCTCCAGTGGTTTTCTGGTGGCATCTTTAGGATTCTCTATCTATGATATGATGTCATCTGCAAACAGTGACAATTTTACTTCTTCTTTTCCTTTTTGTATTCCTTTTATTTCTTTTTCTTCTCTGATTGCCATGGCTAGGACTTCCAAAACTATGTTGAATAGTAGTGGTGAGAGTGGACATCCTCGTCTTGTTCCTGATCTTAGAGGAAACGCTTTCAGTTTTTCACCATTGAGAATGCTGTTCGCTGTGGGTTTGTCATATATGGCCTTTATAAGGTTGAGGTAGTTTCCCTCTATGCCCACACTCTGCAGAGTTTTTTATCATAAATGGATGTTGAATTTTCTCAAAATCTTTTCCTGCATCTATTGAGATGATCATATGGTTTTATTCTACAATTTGTTAATATGGTGTATCACATTGATTTGTGTATATTGAAGAATCCTTGCATCCCTGGGATAAACCCCACTTGATCATGGTGTATGATCCTTTTAACGTGTTGTTCGATTCTGTTTGCTAGTATTTTGTTGAGGATTTTTACATCTATATTCATCAGTGATATTGGTCTATAATTTACTTTCCTTGTAGTATCTTTGTCTGGTTTTGGTATCAGGGTGATGGTGGTCTCATAGAATGAGTTTGGGAGTGTTCCTTCCCCTGCAATTGTTTTGAAGAATTTGAGAAGGTTGGGCGCTAGCTCTTCTCTAAATATTTGATAGAATTCACCTGTGATGCCATCTGGTTCTGGACTTTTGTTTGTTGGAAGATTTTTAATCACAGTTTCAATTTCATTGCTTGTGATAGGTTTGTTCATATTCTCTATTTCTTCCTGATTCAGTCTTGGAAAGTTATCCCTTTCTAAGAATTTGTCCATTTCTTCCAGGTTGTCCATTTTATTGGCATAGAGTTGCTTGTAGTAGTCTCTTAGGATGCTTTGTATTCCTGTGGTGTCTGTTGTAACTTCTCATTTTTCACTTCTAATTTTGTTGATTTGAGTCCTCTCCCTCTTTTTCTTGGGTCTGGCTAAAGGCTTATCATTTTTGTTGATCTTCTCAAAGAACCAGCTTTTAGTTTTATTGATCTTTGCTTTCATTTTCTTTGTTTCTATTCCATTTATTTCTGCTCTGATCTTTATGATTCCTTTCCTTCTACTAACTTTGGGTTTTGTTCTTCTTTCTCTAGTTCCTCTAGGTGTAAGGTTAGATTGTTTATTTGAGATTTTTCTTGTTTCTTGAGGTAGGCTTGTATTGCTATAAACTTCCCTCTTAGAACTGCTTTTGCTGCATCCCATAGGTTTTGGATCATCGTGTTTTTGTTGTCATTTGTCTCTAGGTAGTTTTTGATTTCCTCTTTTATTCTTCAGTGATCTCTTGGTTATTTAGTAACGTATTGTTTAGCCTCCATGTTTTTTGTTTTTTACGGATTTTTCCCTGTAATTGATTTCTAATCTCATAGCATTGTGGTCGGAACAGCTGCTTGATATGATTTCAGTTTTCTTTAATTTACTGAGGCTTTTTTGTGACCCGAGATGTGATCTATCCTGGAGAATGTTCCGTGTGCAGTTGAGAAGAACGTGTAATCTGCTGTTTTTGGATGGAATGTCCTATAAATATCAGTTAACTCTATCTGGTCTATTGTGTCATTTAAAGCTTGTGTTTCCTTATTAATTTTCTTTCTGGATGATCTCCACTGGTGTAAGTGAGCTGTTAAAGTCCCCCGCTATTATTGTGTTACTGTCAATGTCCTCTTTTATAGCTGTTAGCAGTTGCCTTATATATTGAGGTGCTCCTATGTTGGGTACATATATATTTATAATTGTTATATCTTCTTCTTGGATTGATCCCTTGACCGTTATGTAGTGTCTTTCCTTGTCTCTTGTAACATTCTTTATTTTAAAGTCTATTTTATCTGATATGAGTATTGCTACTCCAGCTTTCTTTTGATTTTCATTTGCATAGAATATATTTTTCCATCGCCTCACTTTCAGTCTGTATGTGTCCCTAGGTCTGAAATGGGTCTCTTGTAGACAGCATATATATAGGTCTTGTTTTTGTATCCATTCAGAGAGGCTGTATCTTTTGGTTGGAACATTTAGTCCATTCATGTTTAAGGTAATTAATGATATGTATATTACTATTTTCTTAATTGTTACGGGTTTGTCTTGTTGGGTCCTTTTCTTCTCTTGTGTTTCCCACTTAGAGAATTTCCTTTAGCATTTGGTGTAGAGCTGGTTTCATGGTGCTGAATTCTCTTAGCTTTTGCTTGTCTGTAGGACTTTTGATTTCTCTGTGAAATCTGAAAGAGATCCTTGCTGGATGGAGTACTCTTGGTTGTCGGTTCTTCCCTTTCATCACTTTAAATTTATCATGCCACTCCCTTCTGGCTTGTAGATTTTCTGCTGAGAAATCAGCTGTTATGGGAGTTCCCTTTTATGTTATTTGTCATTTTTCCCTTGTTGCTTTCAATAATTTTTCTTTGTCTTTAATTTTTGTCAATTTGGTTACTATGTGTCTTGGCATTTTTCTCCTTTGATTTATCCTGCCTGGGACTCTCTGCGCTTCCTGGACTTGGGTGGCTATTTCTTTTCCCATGCTAGGGAAGTTTTTGACTATAATCTCTTCAAATATATTCTTGCGTCCTTTCTCTCTCTCTTCTCCTTCTGGGACCCCTATAATGTGAATGTTGTTGCATTTAATGTTGTCCCAGAGGACTCTTAGGGTGTCTTCATTTATTTTCATTCTTTTTCTTTATTCTGTTCCATGGCAGTGATTTCCACCTTTCTGTCTTCCAGGTCACTTATCCGTTCTTCTGCCACAGTTATTCTGCTACTGATTCCTTCTAGTGTATTTTTCATTTCAGTTATTATATTATTCACCTCTGTTTGTTTGTTCTTTAATTCTTCTAGGTGTGTGTTCCTTAATTCTTCTAGGTCTTTGTTAAGCATTTCTTGCATCTTCTCGATCTTTGCCCCCATTCTTTTTTTTTTTTTTTATTTTTTTTTTTACTTTTTTTTAAACATCTTTATTGAAGTATAATTGCTTCACAATGGTGTGTTAGTTTCTGCTTTATAACAAAGTGAATCAGCTACACATATACACACGTTCCAATATCTCCTCCCTCCCACATCTCCCTCCCTCCCACCCTCCCCATCCCACCCCCGCAGGCGGTCACAAAGCACCGAGCTGATCTCCCTGTGCTATGTGGCTGCTTCCCACTAGCCATCTATTTTACATTTGGTAGTGTATATATGTCCATGACACTCTGTCACCCTGTCACATCTCACCCCTCCCCCTCCCCATATCCTCAAGTCCATTCTTTAGTAGGTCTGTGTCTTTATTCCCATCTTGCCACTAGGTTCTTCATGACCTTTTTTTCCCCTTAGATTCCATATATATGTGTTAGCATACTGTATTTGTTTTTCTCTTTCTGACTTACTTCACTCTGTATGACAGACTCTAACTCCATCCACTTCATTACAAATACCTCCATTTCATTTCTTTTTATGGCTGAGTAATATTCCATTGTATATATGTGCCACATCTTCTTTATCCATTCATCCGATGATGGACACTTAGGTTGCTTCCATGTCCTGGCTATTGTAAATAGAGCTGCAATGAACATTTTGGTACATGACTCTTTTTGAATTATGGTTTTCTCAGGGTATATGCCCAGTAGTGCGATTGCTGGGTCGTATGGTAGTTCTATTTTTAGTTTTTTAAGGAACCTCCATACTGTTCTCCATAGTGGCTGTATCAATTTACATTCCCACCAACAGTGCAAGAGTGTTCCCTTTTCTCCACAACCTCTCCAGCATTTATTGTTTCTAGATTTTTTGATGATGGCCATTCTGACCGGTGTGAGATGATACCTCATTGTAGTTTTGATTTGCATTTCTCTAATGATTAATGATGTTGAGCATTCTTTCATGTGTCTGTTGGCCATCTGTATATCTTCTTTGGAGAAATGTCTATTTAGGTCTTCTGCCCATTTTTGGATTGGGTTGTTTGTTTTTTTGTTATTGAGCTGCATGAGCTGCTTGTAAATCTTGGAGATTAATCCTTTGTCATTTGCTTCATTTGCAAATATTTTCTCCCATTATGAGGGTTGTCTTTTGGTCTTGTTTATGGTTTCCTTTGCTGTGCAAAAGCTTGTAAGTTTCATTAGGTCCCATTTGTTTATTTGTGTGTTTATTTCCATTTCTCTAGGACCTGGGTCAAAAAGGATCTTGCTGTGATGTATGTCATAGAGTGTTCTGCCTATGTTTTCCTCTAAGAGTTTGATAGTGTCTGGCTTTACACTTAGGTCTTTAATCCATTTTGAGTTTATTTTTGTGTATGGTGTCAGGGAGTGTTCTAATTTCATACTTTTACATGTACATGTCCAATTTTCCCAGCACCACTTATTGAAGAGGCTGTCTTTTCTCCACTGTATATGCTTGCCTCCTTTATCAAAGATAAGGTGACCATATGTGTGTGGGTTAATCTCTGGGCTTTCTATCCTGTTCCATTGATCTATATTTCTGTTTTTGTGCCAGTACCAAACTGTCTTGATTACTGTAGCTTTGTAATATAGTCTGAAGTCAGGGAGCCTGATTCCTCCAGCTCCATTTTTCATTCTCAAGATTGCTTTGGCTATTCGGGGTCTTTTGTGCCTCCATGCAAATTGTGAAATTTTTTGTTCTAGTTCTGTGAAAAATGCCAGTGGTAATTTGATAGGGATTGCATTGAATCTGTAGATTGCTTTGGGTAGTAGAGTCATTTTCACAATGTTGATTCTTCCAATCCAAGAACATGGTATCTCTCTCCATCTACTTGTATCATCTTTAATTTCTTTCATCAGTGTCCTATAATTTTCTGCATACAGGTCTTTTGTCTCCTTAGGTAGGTTTATTCCTAGATATTTTATTCTTTTTGTTTTTGCCTCCATTCTTTTGCCAAGGTCTTGGATCATCTTCACTATCTTTATTCTGATTCTTTTTCTGGAAGGTTCCCTATCTCCGCCTCATTTCGTTTTTTTTCTGGCGCGCTATCTTGTTCCTTGATCTGGTATAAAGTCCTCTGCCTTTTCATTTTGTCTATCTTTCTGTGAATGTGGTTTTCCTTCCACAGGCTTCAGAATTGTAGTTCTTCTTGCTTCTGCTGTCTGCTCTCCAGTGGATGAGTCTATCTTAGAGGCTTGTGCAAGCTTCCTGATGGGAGGGACTGGTGGTGGGTAGAGCTGGGTGTTGCTTTGGTGGGCAGAGCTTTAATCCGCTTGTCTGCGGATTAAATAAAACTTTAATAAAAAGTTTAATCCGCTTGTCTGCTGATCCATGGGGCTGGGTTCCCTCCCTGTTGGTTGTTTGGCCTGAGGCGACCCAGCACTGGAGCCTACATTGCTCTTGGTGGGGCTAATGGCGGACTCTGGGAGGGCTCACACCAAGGAGTATTTCCCAGAACTTCTGCTGCCAGTGTCGTTGTCCTCATGGTGAGCCACAACCACAGCCACCACCTGCCTCTGCAGGAGACCCTCTAAAACTATCAGGTAGTTCTGGTCATTCTCCTACGGGGTCACTGCTCCTTCCCCTGGGCCCTGATGTGCACACTACTTTGTGTGTGTCCTCCAAGAGTGGAGTATCTGAGTGGAGTTGAGACTCTGAGACTCTGCGTGGAGTCGCACAGACTCTGGGTCCTGTGAAGCTTCGATGTTTTGTGGTTCTAGAAATCCTATAGGAGACGGTCCACAGCAGGTGAAGCTAATGCTCTCAGTAGAGGTGATGAAGCCAAAGATCTGCAGTTCCAACTAGAGGTGCCGCTGTACATACAGGACAAAATCATCTCGTGTGAATGTAGTTCAGGCATGTTTAAGAAGAATGGAGCCATGTTAATGCCTACCATATTCTATCTTGAGCCTCTCCTCAGGGACCCCCTCCTCAGTTCCTGAGGCTCCTGTAAGTCATGTAAAGGGGACTGGAGAGTGGGCTCTGTCCAGTCTGAGCCCTGAGTTACCCTCTGTGTATCTTAGGATACTTTGTATTTCTGTGGTGTCTGTTGTAACATCATCTCTTTCATTTCAGATTTATTTGGGCCCTTTCTTTTTTTTAAAAAAAAAACATACTATTGTTGTCTTTTATTCTTTACAGAAGTGTAATAAGTGTTTGATCTACTATCCTCACTCTATGTATACTTTTTGCAGTGAGATTTTTACTTTACTTTGTTTTCTTGCTACTATCAATAATTAGTGAGACTTCCTTTAAGCTATCTTCAACATTGCTTATAAAGCTGCTTTATTAGTGATGACAGAGCCTTAATGGAAGTCATGTTCTGGTTGTAAAGTAGAATGCAATGTGCCAGCAAAAGCCCCTTAAGTTTACTCATTACTTCTTGTTCTTTTTTTAATTTAATTTTTATTTTTTATCAGAGCAAATTTTATTAAAATGTTTTGTTTCCTCTAGGTGTGCAAGATGTGGTTCTTTTAAAAATATACATATATCTATTCTTCTTTGGATCATTTTCCCATGTAGGTTATGACACAATGTTGAGTAATCTTCTCTTGGTATTACGTAGGTCTTTGGTGATTACATATTTCACATGTGTTTCTATATCTATGTTAACCCCAATATCCTAATGTATCCAATCCTCACACCTTTCCATTTGGTGAAACATAAGTTTCTTTAATGAATCTGTGATTGCATTTCTCTGTGGAAATATCTTCATTGGTATCAATTTTTAGCTAAGACCTATAAGTGATATTATAGGATATGTGTCTTTTGTTTTCTGACTTAGTACAATTTGCCTGATTACCTCAAGAATCATACATCGTGCTGCAAATGGCATTGTTTCATTTTTTTCCCTGGCTAATATTCCATCTGTACATGAACCAGTTCTTCTTTGGCCACGCAACTCTTGATGGACTTTTTGGTTGCATCCATGTCTTGGCTATTGTAATACTGCTGCAATGCACATTTGCTTGCCTGTGTCTTTCCAGATCTATCTTCCTATGTTATAGGCCAAGGAGTGGGCTTGCTGTATCATATGGTAGCTCAGTGTGTACGTTTTAAAGGCACCACCATTCAGTTCTCATTAGTGGCTCTTTCCAGGTTACGTCCAACTTAAAGTTGAGGGTATGCATTTCTCCACAACACCTTCAGTATTTATTGTTAGTAGTTTTATTGCTGATGGTTATTCTGACAGGTACGAGCTGAGACCTCTTTGTGGTTGAACTTGCATGTGCCCCATAATCTGTTGAAATTGAGCTTTGAAGCATGTCCTTTTTATTTATCAAACTGTGATTACAGCTTAGTTCTTCAAAGTGTTTACTTAAAGTATGTGTCACATTTTGAAATTTTTTGGCCATTACCTCCCTCAAGACATTTTGAGGGCAGTTTTCATTTACAGCCCTGCAGTACTTGTTCATATGAAGTGACCATTAGCACAGGCTTTAAGGCTGCTTTTGCAGGTAACGGCCAGAAGGCAGCAGCCTTTCTATGTTCCCCACTCTGGTAACTAGGGAAAAACACCTTCCGGCCACTGGTGGCCCTCGGTTATAAATTAGAGTGCAATGTGCCCGGATAAACCCACAAATGCTGATGTCTCCTTACTTTTGTTTTGTTTTTTAGATTTAATTTATATTTATTATTGGAGTAATATTCCATTGTGTACATGGACCACTTCGTCTTGGTGCATTCCTCGGTTGATGGACATTTTTGTTGCTTCCAAGTGTTGGCTATGGTAAATAGTGCTGGAGTGCCGGATTGCCAGCCTGTGACTTTATGATTTTCATTTTCTCAGGTGATAGGCCCAGCAGTGGTTGTGACTGATGGACTGGTAGCTCAATGTTTCCCTTTTCAAAGCACCTACATTGTGTTTTCATTAGTGGCTCTTTACATGCCCCCCCTCACAACCGAGGGTACGCATTTCTCCACACTCCCTTCAGCATTTATTTTTTGCAACATTTTTCCTAATGGCCATTCTGACTGCTGTGAGCTGATAGGTTTTTGTAATATGGGTATTCATGTCATTAAAATTTCTAAAATTCATCAGTTTTCCACACCTTTTTTTCTGTTAAAAAAAAAAAAAAGAAAAAATTGTGAATACAATATACCTCTTGAAAGTGTCTTCTTGAAACGTTGCCCTCATTTGAATTTTTTGGTCAATTTTCAACCCCAGGATTGTTGTGGAGGGTAGGTGTCATTTACAGGCCTGCGGTTATCTGAATACTTAGTGACCTTAAGCAATGGGTTTAAAGCTTCTGTTGTGGGAAACGGCTACAATGAGGTAGCATTTCTCCATTCCCAAATCTGGGTACTAGGGCAAGAGCCTTTCTGGAAGTCGTGTTCCTAGGTTGTAAATTAGAATGGAATGTGCCAGGAGATAGCCCCATATGTTTATGTCTCATTACTTCTTCTTGGTTTTTTAAATTTTTAAAATCGGGGTTAAGATTAGAATATTGTTTGTCCTAAGTGTACACAGTCTGGTTCATTTATACATTATATACGTCTATTCATATACAGATCCTCTTCCCATGTAAAATATTACAGAGTGTTCCGTAGACCCCCCTTAATATATGGTCTGGCTTTTTGATAAATGTATATAATATGTATTTATATATGTATAGTAACACTAATCTACATTTATCCATTGCCCCCACCTTTCCTTATACATGAGCAGAGTTTGATTTCTAAGCACGTGAGTGTCTTTCTCTTTGGAAATCTGTTCATTTCTGTCAGTTATTAGATAATCCCATAAGTGATAACATAGGGTATAGCTCTTTTGCTTTGCGACCTACCTCATGTTTAGAGATTATCTCCAGGCTCATCTATGGTGCCTCAAAGAGCAGTGCTTCATTGTTTTCCATGGCTTATATTCCATTGTGTACATGGATCACTTCTTCTTGGTGCATTCCTCTGTTGATGGACAGGTTCGTTGCTTCCAAGTGTTGCCTATGGTAAATATTGCTGGAGTGCAGGATTGCCAGCCTCTGATTTTTGATTTTCATTTTCTCAGGTGATAGACCCAGCAGTGGGTATGATTGATTGACTGCTATGGTAGCTCAACGTTTACCTTTTCAAAGCACCTCAATTGTGCTTTCATTAGTGGCTCTTACCACGTCCCCCTTAGAATCGAGGGTACGCATTTCTCCACAATCACGTCAGCATTTATTGTTTGCAGCATTTTTGTTGATGGCCATTCTGACTGGTGTGAGCTGATAGGTTTTTGTAATTTGGGTTTACATGCCTGTAAAAATTCCTACAATTCATCATTTTTCCACGCCTTTTTCTTTTCTGTTTAAAGAAAAAAGAAAAAAAGTGTGAGTATAATATACCTCTCCAAATTTTCTTTTTGGAAGGTTGCACTCTAGAATTTATTGGTCGATTTTCGACCTCAGTATTTTTTGGAAGGCAGGTGTCATTTACAGAACTGCAATTGGTGAATATTTAGTGACCTTTGGCAGTGGGTTTAAAGCTGCTGTTGTGGGAAACGGCCACAAGAATGCAGCATTTCTCCATTCCCGAATCTGGGTACTAGGGCAGCAGAGCCGTTCTGGAAGTCGTTTGCCTAGGTTGTAAATTTGCATGGAATGTGCCAGGAAAACCCCCCATAAGTTTATGTCTCATTACTCCTAGTTCGTTGTTTAAATTTTTTCAATTGGGGTAATGGTTAGAATGTTGCTTGTCCAAGGTGTACACACTCTGGTTCATCTACATATCCTATATACTTATTTATGTAGAGATCCTCTTCCCCTGTAAATTATAACAGAGTGTTCCGTAAACCTTCCTTGCTATAGGGTCGGTCTTTTTGATATATGTATATAATATGTATTTGTATACATATGGTAACGCTAATCTTCATTTATCCATTCCCCCCACCTTTCCTTTTAGATAAGCATAGGTTTTTTTAATAAGTCTGTGATTGACTTTCTCTATGGAAATATGTTCATCTGTGTCAGTTATTAGATAACGCCTATAAGGGATATCATAGGATATAGGATTTTGCTTTCCGACTTACCTCATGTTCTGTGATTATCTCCAAGATCATCTATGGTGCCTCAAAGAGCAGTGTTTCACTGTTTTCCATGCCTAGTATTCATTGTCTACATGGACCACTTTTTCTTTATCCTTTCATCTGTTGATGGACATTTTGGTTGCTTCACTGTCTTGTCTATTTTGAATAAGGCTGCAGTGCAGCTTTTGCAACCCGGGTATTCTTCATTCTGGTCTTCTCAGGTGAGAGGCCCATTGGTGATCCTGCTGGATTGAAAGGTACCTCAGTTTTTCCTTTTCAACGCAGCTCCTTTCTGTTCGCATTATTAGCATTTAACCCTTTTACATCTCACCAGCAGCTACAGGGTACACAGATCTCTAAAACCTCTTCAGCATTTATTGTTTGTAGACTTTTTGCCAATGGTCAGTCGACTGGTGTGAGTTGAAAACTTTTTGTAGATTAGATTGCATGAGTCTAATACTTCCTGAGGTGGAACTTTTATCCATTTTCCTTTCTTTAAAAAGAGAGTGAGTAAAACTTACCTCTTTATACTATCTTGAAAATCCTGCGTGTTTTGAATTTTTTTTTATCCATTCCCTACCTCAGCACACTTTTTTAGGGCAGGTGTCCTTTACAGCCCTGAGTCCTTGTGAATGGTAAGTGACCATTAGCTGTGGGTTAAAAGCTGCTCTTGCGGGAATCGGCCACAAGGCGGCAGCATTTCTCCTTTACCAAATCTGGTTACTAGGGCAACAGAGCCTTACTGGAAGTGGTGTTCTAGGTTGTAAATTAGAATGGAATGTGCGAGGAAAAAGCCCTTTAAGTTTATGTCTCATTACTTCTTGTTGGTGTTTTTAAATTAATTTTTATTTTTCATCACAGCAAACTTGATTACAATGTTTTCTTTGTTCTAGGTGTGCAAGATGTGGTTCTTTCACACATATGCATATATCTATTCTTCTTCGGATCCTTTTCCCATGTCTGTTATGACACAATGTTGAGTAGTCTCCTCTTGGTATTGCGTAGGTCTTTGGTGATTATATATTTCACATGTGTTTGTATCTCTCTGTTAACCTCAATATGGTAATGTATCCAATCCTCACACCTTTCCATTTGGTGAACCATAAGTTTTTTTAATGAAGCTATGATAGTGTTTCTCTGTGGAAATATCTTTGTTTGTATCATTTTTTAGGTAACACCTATATGTGATATGATAGGATATGGGTCTTTCGCTTTCTCACTTACTCCAAGTGGCGTGATTATATCTAGACTCATCTATGGTGCTGCAAATGGCATTGTTTCATTTTTTCACAAGCTCATATTCCATCTGTACATGTAGCAGTTCTTCTTTGTCCGCCCATCTGTCGGTGGACTTTCTGGTTACTTCCATATCTTGGCTATGGGAATACTATGCAATGCAGATTTGCGTACCTGTGTCCTTCCAATTCTGTCTTCTTAGTTTATAGGTCCAGGAATAGGTCTGCTGGATGCTATGGTAGCTCAATGTTTACCTTTTAAAGGCACCTCTATTCTGTTCTCTTTAGTGGCTCTTTCCAGGTTACGTCCCACATAAAGTTGAGGGTATGCATTTCTTCCCAGCACCTTCAGCATTTATTCTTTGTAGTTTTTGCTGATGGTTATTCTGAGTGGTGTGAGCTGATACCTCTTTGTGGTTGAATTTGCATGTGTCTCATACTGCGTTGAAATTGAGCTTTTAGACATGTCCTTTTTATTTTTCCAGCTGTGATTAGTGCTTATTTCTTCAAAAGTGTTTTCTTAAAGTATGTGTCACCATTTGAAATATTTTGGCCATTATCTCCCTCAAGATATTTTGAGGGCAGGTTTCATTTACAGCCCTGCAGTACTTGTTCATATGAAGTGACCATTAGCTCAGGCTTTAAACCTGCTTTTGCAGGTAACGGCCAGAGAGCGGCAGCCTTTCTACGTTCCCCATGCTGGTACCAGGGAAACAGACCTAACGGCCAGTGGTGTTCTTCGGTTGTAAACTGGAGTGCAATGTGCCCGGATAAACCCACAAATGTTGATGTCTCCTTGCTTTTGTTTGTTTTTAAATTTAATTTATATTTATTATTAGAGTAATATTCCATTGTGTACGTGGACCACTTCTTCTAGGTGCATTCCTCGGTTGATGGATATTTTCATTGCTTCCAAGTGCTGGCTATGGTAAATCTTGCTGGCGTACAGGTTTGCCAACCTGTGACTTTTTGATTCTCATTTTCTCAGGTGATAGGCCAAGCAGTGGTTTTGATTGATTGACTGGTAGCTCAATGTTTCCCTGTTCAAAGCGCCTACATAGTGTTTTCATTAGTGGCTCTTTACATGCCCCCCCTTACAACCGAGGGTACACATTTCTCCACACTCCCTTCACCATTTATTTTTTGCAGCATTTTTCCTAATGGCCATTCTGACTGCTCTGAGCTGATAGGTTTTGTAA
Organism: Eschrichtius robustus; assembly: GCF_028021215.1. Lineage (NCBI taxonomy): Eukaryota > Metazoa > Chordata > Mammalia > Artiodactyla > Eschrichtiidae > Eschrichtius > Eschrichtius robustus. Next base: position 21,041,040 of record NC_090830.1, on the reverse strand, counting down.
TATGGGTATGCATGTCATTAAAATTTTTAAAATTCATCATATTCCTACGCCTTTGTCTTTTCTCTTAAAAGAAAAAACCGTGAGTACAATATAGCTCTTGAAATTGTCTTCTTCGAAGGTTGCTCTCTTTTGTATTTTTTGGTCGATTTTTGACCGCAGAAATTTTCTGGAGGGCGGGTGCCATTTACAGAACTGCAAGTTGGTGAAAATTTAGTGACCTTTTGCAGTGGGTTCAAAGCTGCTGTTGTGGGAAACGGCCACAAGGAGGTAGCATTTCTCTATTCCCCAATCTGGGTACTAGGGCAGCAGAGCCTTTTTGGAAGTCATTGTCCTAGGTTGTAAATTAGAATGGAATTTGCCAGGAGAAATCCCCATAAGTTTATGTCTCATTACTTCTTCTTGGTTTTTAAATTTTTTTTAATCTGGGTAAAGTTTGGAACATTGTCTGTCCTAGGTGTACACAATCTGGTTCATTTGTACATTATGTATGTCTATGAATGTACAGATCCTCTTCCCATGTAAAATATTACAGTGTTCCGTCGACCTCCCTTGCTATATGTTCGGTCTTTTTGATACATGGATATAATATGTATTTGTATATGTATAGTAACACTAATCTTCATTTCTCAATTTCCCCCCTCCTTTCCTTTTAGATGAGCATAGTTTGTTTTCTAAGCCTGTGAGTGTCTTTCTCTTTGGAAATATGTTCATCTGTGTCAGTTATTAGATATTGCCATAAGTGATAATATAGGCTATAGGTCTTTGGCTTTCCGACCTACTTCATGTTTTGTGATTATCTCCAGGCTCATCTATGGTGCCTCAAAGAGCAGTGCTTCAAGGTTTTCCATGGCTAATATTCCATTGTGTACATGGACCACTTCTTCTTGGTGCATTCCTCTGTTGATGGACATGTCCGTTGCTTCCAAGTGTTGCCTATGGTAAATATTGCTGGAGTGCAGGATTGCCAGCCTGTGATTATTGATTTTCATTTTCTCAGGTGATAGACCCAGCAGTGGGTATGATTGATTGACTGCTATGGTAGCTCAACGTTTACCTTTTCAAGGCACCTCAATTGTCCTTTCATTAGTGACTCTTACCACGTCCCCCTTAGAATCGAGGGGACGCATTTCTCCACAATCACGTCAGCATATATTGTTTGCAGGATTTTTGTTGATGGCCATTCTGACTGGTGTGAGCTGATAGGTTTTTGTAATTTGGGTTTACATGCCTGTCAAAATTCCTACAATTCATCATTTGTCCACGCCTTTTTCTTTTCTGTTAAAAGAAAAAAGAAAAAAAGTGTGAGTATAATATACCTCTTCAAATTTTCTTTTTGGAAGGTTGCACTCTAGAATTTTTTGGTCGATTTTCGACCTCAGTATTTTTTGGAGGGCAGGTGCCATTTACAGAACTGCCATTGGTGAATATTTAGTGACCTTTGGCAGTGGGTTTAAAGCTGCTGTTGTGGGAAACGGCCACAAGGATGCAGCATTTCTCCATTCCCAAATCTGGGTACTAGGGCAGCAGAGCCGTTCTGGAAGTCGTTTGCCTAGGTTGTAAATTTGGATGGAATGTGCCAGGAAAAACCCCCACAAGTTTATGTCTCATTACTCCTAGTTCGTTGTTTTAATTTTTTCAATTGGGGTAATGGTTAGAATGTTGCTTGTCCAAGGTGTACACACTCTGGTTCATCTACATATTCTATATACCTGTTTATGTAGAGATCCTCTTCCCCTGTAAATTATTACAGAGTGTTCCGTAAACCTTCCTTGCTATAGGGTCGGTCCTTTTGATATATGTATATAATATGTATTTGTATACATATGGTAACGCTAATCTTCATTTATCCATCCCCCCCACCTTTCCTTTTAGATAAGCATAGTTTTTTTTTTTAAATAAGTCTGTGATTGACTTTCTTTGTGGAAATATGTTCATTTGTGTCCGTTATTAGATAACGCCTATAAGTGATATCATAGGATATAGGACTTTTGCTTTCCAACTACCTCATGTTCTGTGATTATCTCCAAGATCATCTATGGTGCCTCAAAGAGCAGTGTTTCACTGTTTTCCATGCCTAGTATTCATTGTCTACATGGACCACCACTTCTTCTTTATCCTTTCATCTGTTGATGGACATTTTTGGTTGCTTCACTGTCTTGTCTATTGTGAATAAGGCTGCAGTGCAGCTTTTGCAACCCGGGTCTTCTTCATTCTGGTCTTCTCAGGTGAGAGGCCCATTTGTGCGCCTGCTGGATTGAATGGTACCTCAGTTTTTCCTTTTCAACGCAGCTCCTTTCTGTTCTCATTATTAGCGTTTAACCCTTTTACATCTCACCAGCAGCTAGAGGATACACAGTTCTCTAAAACCTCTTCAGCATTTATTGTTTGTAGACTTTTTGCCAATGGTCAGTCGACTGGTGTGAGTTGAAAACTTTTTGTAGATTAGATTGCATGAGTCTAATACTTCCTGAGGTGGAACTTTTATCCATTTTCCTTTCTTTAAAAAGAGAGTGAGTAAAACTTACCTCTTTATACTATCTTGAAAATCCTGCGTGTTTTGAATTTTTTTTTTATCCATTCCCTACCTCAGCACACTTTTTTAGGGCAGGTGTCCTTTACAGCCCTGAGTCCTTGTGAATGGTAAGTGACCATTAGCTGTGGGTTAAAAGCTGCTCTTGTGGGAATCGGCCACAAGGCGGCAGCATTTCTCCTTTACCAAATCTGGTTACTAGGGCAACAGAGCCTTACTGGAAGTGGTGTTCTAGGTTGTAAATTAGAATGGAATGTGCGAGGAAAAAGCCCTTTAAGTTTATGTCTCATTACTTCTTGTTGGTATTTTTAACTTAATTTTTATTTTTTACCACAGCAAACTTGATTACAATGTTTTCTTTGTTCTAGGTGTGCAAGATGTGGTTCTTTCACACATATGCATATATCTATTCTTCTTCAGATCCTTTTCCCATGTCGGTTATGACACAATGTTGAGTAGTCTCCTCTTGGTATTGCGTAGGTCTTTGGTGATTATATATTTCACATGTGTTTGTATCTCTCTGTTAACCTCAATATGGTAATGTATCCAATCTCACACCTTTCCATTTGGTGAACCATAAGTTTTTTTAATGAAGCTATGATAGTGTTTCTCTGTGGAAATATCTTTGTTTGTATCATTTTTTAGGTAACACCTATATGTGATATGATAGGATATGGGTCTTTCGCTTTCTCACTTACTCCAAGTTGCGTGATTACTTCTAGACTCATCTATGGTGCTGCAAATTGCATTGTTTCATTTTTTCACAAGCTCATATTCCATCTGTACATGTAGCAGTCCTTCTTTGTCCGCCCATCTGTCGGTGGACTTTCTGGTTACTTCCATATCTTGGCTATGGGAATACTATGCAATGCAGATTTGCGTACCTGTGTCCTTCCAATTCTGTCTTCTTAGTTTATAGGTCCAGGAATAGGTCTGCTGGATCCTATGGTAGCTCAATGTTTACATTTTAAAGGCACCTCTATTCTGTTCTCTTTAGTGGCTCTTTCCAGGTTACGTCCCACATAAAGTTGAGGGTATGCATTTCTTCCCAGCACCTTCAACATTTATTCTTTGTAGTTTTTGCTGATGGTTATTCTGAGTGGTGTGAGCTGATACCTCTTTGTGGTTGAATTTGCATGTGTCTCATAATGCGTTGAAATTGAGCTTTTAGACATGTCCTTTTTATTTTTCCAGCTGTGATTAGAGCTTATTTCTTCAAAGTGTTTTCTTAAAGTATGTGTCACCATTTGAAATATTTTGGCCATTATCTCCCTCAAGATATTTTGAGGGCAGGTTTCATTTACAGCCCTGCAGTACTTGTTCATATGAAGTGACCATTAGCTCAGGCTTTAAACCTGCTTTTGCAGGTAACGGCCAGAGAGCGGCAGCCTTTCTACGTTCCCCATGCTGGTACCAGGGAAACAGACCTACCGGCCAGTGGTGTTCTTCGGTTATAAACTAGAGTGCAATGTGCCCGGATAAACCCACAAATGTTGATGTCTCCTTGCTTTTGTTTGTTTTTAAATTTAATTTATATTTATTATTAGAGTAATATTCCATTGTGTACGTGGACCACTTCTTCTTGGTGCATTCCTCGGTTGATGGACATTTTCATTGCTTCCAAGTACTGACTATGGTAAATCTTGCTGGCGTACAGGTTTGCCAGCCTGTGACTTTTTGATTCTCATTTTCTCAGGTGATAGGCCAAGCAGTGGTTGTGATTGATTGACTGGTAGCTCAATGTTTCCCTGTTCAAAGCGCCTACATTGTGTTTTCATTAGTGGCTCTTTACATGCCCCCCCCTTACAACCGAGGGTACGCATTTCTCCACACTCCCTTCACCATTTATTTTTTGCAGCATTTTTCCTAATGGCCATTCTGACTGCTCTGAGCTGATAGGTTTTGTAATATGGGTATGCATGTCATTAAAATTTTTAAAATTCATCATATTCCTACGCCTTTGTCTTTTCTCTTAAAAGAAAAAACCGTGAGTACAATATAGCTCTTGAAATTGTCTTCTTCGAAGGTTGCCCTCTTTTGAATTTTTTGGTCGATTTTTGACCGCAGAAATTTTCTGGAGGGCGGGTGCCATTTACAGAACTGCAAGTTGGTGAAAATTTAGTGACCTTTTGCAGTGGGTTCAAAGCTGCTGTTGTGGGAAACGGCCTCAAGGAGGTAGCATTTCTCCATTCCCCAATCTGGGTACTAGGGCAGCAGAGCCTTTCTGGAAGTCATTGTCCTAGGTTGTAAATTAGAATGGAATTTGCCAGGAGAAATCCCCATAAGTTTATATCTCATTACTTCTTCTTGGTTTTTAAATTTTTTTTTTAATCTGGGTAAATTTAGAACATTGTCTGTCCTAGGTGTACACAATCTGGTTCATTTGTACATTATGCATGTCTATGAATGTACAGATCCTCTTCCCATGTAAAATATTACAGTGTTCCGTCGACCTCCCTTGCTATATGTTCGGTCTTTTTGATACATGGATATAATATGTATTTGTATATGTATAGTAACACTAATCTTCATTTCTCAATTTCCCCCCTCCTTTCCTTTTAGATGAGCATAGTTTGTTTTCTAAGCCTGTGAGTGTCTTTCTCTTTGGAAATATGTTCATCTGTGTCAGTTATTAGATAATGCCATAAGTGATAATATAGGCTATAGGTCTTTGGCTTTCCGACCTACTTCATGTTTTTTGATTATCTCCAGGCTCATCTATGGTGCCTCAAAGAGCAGTGCTTCAAGGTTTTCCATGGCTAATATTCCATTGTGTACATGGACCACTTCTTCTTGGTGCATTCCTCTGTTGATGGACATGTCCGTTGCTTCCAAGTGTTGCCTATGGTAAATATTGCTGGAGTGCAGGATTGCCAGCCTGTGATTATTGATTTTCATTTTCTCAGGTGATAGACCCAGCAGTGGGTATGATTGATTGACTGCTATGGTAGCTCAACGTTTACCTTTTCAAGGCACCTCATTTGTCCTTTCATTAGTGACTCTTACCACGTCCCCCTTAGAATCGAGGGGACGCATTTCTCCACAATCACGTCAGCATATATTGTTTGCAGGATTTTTGTTGATGGCCATTCTGACTGGTGTGAGCTGATAGGTTTTTGTAATTTGGGTTTACGTGCCTGTCAAAATTCCTACAATTCATCATTTGTCCACGCCTTTTTCTTTTCTGTTAAAAGAAAAAAGAAAAAAACTGTGAGTATAATATACCTCTTCAAATTTTCTTTTTGGAAGGTTGCACTCTAGAATTTTTTGGTCGATTTTCGACCTCAGTATTTTTTGGAGGGCAGGTGCCATTTACAAAACTGCCATTGGTGAATATTTAGTGACCTTTGGCAGTGGGTTTAAAGCTGCTGTTGTGGGAAACGACCACAAGGATGCAGCATTTCTCCATTGCCAAATCTGGGTACTAGGGCAGCAGAGCCGTTCTGGAAGTCGTTTGCCTAGGTTGTAAATTTGGATGGAATGTGCCAGGAAAACCCCCCATAAGTTTATGTCTCATTACTCCTAGTTCGTTGTTTTAATTTTTTCATTTGGGGTAATGGTTAGAATGTTGCTTGTCCAAGGTGTACACACTCTGGTTCATCTACATATTCTATAAACCTATTTATGTAGAGATCCTCTTCCCCTGTAAATTATTACAGAGTGTTCCGTAAACCTTCCTTGCTATAGGGTCGGTCTTTTTGATATATGTATATAATATGTATTTGTATACATATGGTAACGCTAATCTTCATTTATCCATCCCCCCCACCTTTCCTTTTAGATAAGCATAGTTTTTTTTTTTTAAATAAGTCTGTGATTGACTTTCTTTGTGGAAATATGTTCATTTGTGTCCGTTATTAGATAATGCCTATAAGTGATATCATAGGATATAGGACTTTTGCTTTCCGACTTACCTCATGTTCTGTGATTATCTCCAAGATCATCTATGGTGCCTCAAAGAGCAGTGTTTCACTGTTTTCCATGCCTAGTATTCATTGTCTACATGGACCACCACTTCTTCTTTATCCTTTCATCTGTTGATGGACATTTTGGTTGCTTCACTGTCTTGTCTATTGTGAATAAGGCTGCAGTGCAGCTTTTGCAACCCGGGTCTTCTTCATTCTGGTCTTCTCAGGTGAGAGGCCCATTGGTGCGCCTGCTGGATTGAATGGTACCTCAGTTTTTCCTTTTCAACGCAGCTCCTTTCTGTTCTCATTATTAGCGTTTAACCCTTTTACATCTCACCAGCAGCTAGAGGATACACAGTTCTCTAAAACCTCTTCAGCATTTATTGTTTGTAGACTTTTTGCCAATGGTCAGTCGACTGGTGTGAGTTGAAAACTTTTTGTAGATTAGATTGCATGAGTCTAATACTTCCTGAGGTGGAACTTTTATCCATTTTCCTTTCTTTAAAAAGAGAGTGAGTAAAACTTACCTCTTTATACTATCTTGAAAATCCTGCGTGTTTTGAATTTTTTTTTTATCCATTCCCTACCTCAGCACACTTTTTTAGGGCAGGTGTCCTTTACAGCCCTGAGTCCTTGTGAATGGTAAGTGACCATTAGCTGTGGGTTAAAAGCTGCTCTTGTGGGAATCGGCCACAAGGCGGCAGCATTTCTCCTTTACCAAATCTGGTTACTAGGGCAACAGAGCCTTACTGGAAGTGGTGTTCTAGGTTGTAAATTAGAATGGAATGTGCGAGGAAAAAGCCCTTTAAGTTTATGTCTCATTACTTCTTGTTGGTATTTTTAACTTAATTTTTATTTTTTACCACAGCAAACTTGATTACAATGTTTTCTTTGTTCTAGGTGTGCAAGATGTGGTTCTTTCACACATATGCATATATCTATTCTTCTTCGGATCCTTTTCCCATGTCGGTTATGACACAATGTTGAGTAGTCTCCTCTTGGTATTGCGTAGGTCTTTGGTGATTATATATTTCACATGTGTTTGTATCTCTCTGTTAACCTCAATATGGTAATGTATCCAATCTCACACCTTTCCATTTGGTGAACCATAAGTTTTTTTAATGAAGCTATGATAGTGTTTCTCTGTGGAAATATCTTTGTTTGTATCATTTTTTAGGTAACACCTATATGTGATATGATAGGATATGGGTCTTTCGCTTTCTCACTTACTCCAAGTTGCGTGATTACTTCTAGACTCATCTATGGTGCTGCAAATGGCATTGTTTCATTTTTTCACAAGCTCATATTCCATCTGTACATGTAGCAGTCCTTCTTTGTCCGCCCATCTGTCGGTGGACTTTCTGGTTACTTCCATATCTTGGCTATGGGAATACTATGCAATGCAGATTTGCGTACCTGTGTCCTTCCAATTCTGTCTTCTTAGTTTATAGGTCCAGGAATAGGTCTGCTGGATCCTATGGTAGCTCAATGTTTACATTTTAAAGGCACCTCTATTCTGTTCTCTTTAGTGGCTCTTTCCAGGTTACGTCCCACATAAAGTTGAGGGTATGCATTTCTTCCCAGCACCTTCAGCATTTATTCTTTGTAGTTTTTGCTGATGGTTATTCTGAGTGGTGTGAGCTGATACCTCTTTGTGGTTGAATTTGCATGTGTCTCATAATGCGTTGAAATTGAGCTTTTAGACATGTCCTTTTTATTTTTCCAGCTGTGATTAGAGCTTATTTCTTCAAAGTGTTTTCTTAAAGTATGTGTCACCATTTGAAATATTTTGGCCATTATCTCCCTCAAGATATTTTGAGGGCAGGTTTCATTTACAGCCCTGCAGTACTTGTTCATATGAAGTGACCATTAGCTCAGGCTTTAAACCTGCTTTTGCAGGTAACGGCCAGAGAGCGGCAGCCTTTCTACGTTCCCCATGCTGGTACCAGGGAAACAGACCTACCGGCCAGTGGTGTTCTTCGGTTATAAACTAGAGTGCAATGTGCCCGGATAAACCCACAAATGTTGATGTCTCCTTGCTTTTGTTTGTTTTTAAATTTAATTTATATTTATTATTAGAGTAATATTCCATTGTGTACGTGGACCACTTCTTCTTGGTGCATTCCTCGGTTGATGGACATTTTCATTGCTTCCAAGTACTGACTATGGTAAATCTTGCTGGCGTACAGGTTTGCCAGCCTGTGACTTTTTGATTCTCATTTTCTCAGGTGATAGGCCAAGCAGTGGTTGTGATTGATTGACTGGTAGCTCAATGTTTCCCTGTTCAAAGCGCCTACATTGTGTTTTCATTAGTGGCTCTTTACATGCCCCCCCCCTTACAACCGAGGGTACGCATTTCTCCACACTCCCTTCACCATTTATTTTTTGCAGCATTTTTCCTAATGGCCATTCTGACTGCTCTGAGCTGATAGGTTTTGTAATATGGGTATGCATGTCATTAAAATTTTTAAAATTCATCATATTCCTACGCCTTTGTCTTTTCTCTTAAAAGAAAAAATCGTGAGTACAATATAGCTCTTGAAATTGTCTTCTTCGAAGGTTGCCCTCTTTTGAATTTTTTGGTCGATTTTTGACCGCAGAAATTTTCTGGAGGGCGGGTGCCATTTACAGAACTGCAAGTTGGTGAAAATTTAGTGACCTTTTGCAGTGGGTTCAAAGCTGCTGTTGTGGGAAACGGCCTCAAGGAGGTAGCATTTCTCCATTCCCCAATCTGGGTACTAGGGCAGCAGAGCCTTTCTGGAAGTCATTGTCCTAGGTTGTAAATTAGAATGGAATTTGCCAGGAGAAATCCCCATAAGTTTATATCTCATTACTTCTTCTTGGTTTTTAATTTTTTTTTTTAATCTGGGTAAATTTAGAACATTGTCTGTCCTAGGTGTACACAATCTGGTTCATTTGTACATTATGCATGTCTATGAATGTACAGATCCTCTTCCCATGTAAAATATTACAGTGTTCCGTCGACCTCCCTTGCTATATGTTCGGTCTTTTTGATACATGGATATAATATGTATTTGTATATGTATAGTAACACTAATCTTCATTTCTCAATTTCCCCCCTCCTTTCCTTTTAGATGAGCATAGTTTGTTTTCTAAGCCTGTGAGTGTCTTTCTCTTTGGAAATATGTTCATCTGTGTCAGTTATTAGATAATGCCATAAGTGATAATATAGGCTATAGGTCTTTGGCTTTCCGACCTACTTCATGTTTTTTGATTATCTCCAGGCTCATCTATGGTGCCTCAAAGAGCAGTGCTTCAAGGTTTTCCATGGCTAATATTCCATTGTGTACATGGACCACTTCTTCTTGGTGCATTCCTCTGTTGATGGACATGTCCGTTGCTTCCAAGTGTTGCCTATGGTAAATATTGCTGGAGTGCAGGATTGCCAGCCTGTGATTATTGATTTTCATTTTCTCAGGTGATAGACCCAGCAGTGGGTATGATTGATTGACTGCTATGGTAGCTCAACGTTTACCTTTTCAAGGCACCTCAATTGTCCTTTCATTAGTGACTCTTACCACGTCCCCCTTAGAATCGAGGGGACGCATTTCTCCACAATCACGTCAGCATATATTGTTTGCAGGATTTTTGTTGATGGCCATTCTGACTGGTGTGAGCTGATAGGTTTTTGTAATTTGGGTTTACATGCCTGTCAAAATTCCTACAATTCATCATTTGTCCACGCCTTTTTCTTTTCTGTTAAAAGAAAAAAGAAAAAAAGTGTGAGTATAATATACCTCTTCAAATTTTCTTTTTGGAAGGTTGCACTCTAGAATTTTTTGGTCGATTTTCGACCTCAGTATTTTTTGGAGGGCAGGTGCCATTTACAGAACTGCCATTGGTGAATATTTAGTGACCTTTGGCAGTGGGTTTAAAGCTGCTGTTGTGGGAAACGGCCACAAGGATGCAGCATTTCTCCATTCCCAAATCTGGGTACTAGGGCAGCAGAGCCGTTCTGGAAGTCGTTTGCCTAGGTTGTAAATTTGGATGGAATGTGCCAGGAAAACCCCCCATAAGTTTATGTCTCATTACTCCTAGTTCGTTGTTTTAATTTTTTCAATTGGGGTAATGGTTAGAATGTTGCTTGTCCAAGGTGTACACACTCTGGTCCATCTACATATTCTATATACCTATTTATGTAGAGATCCTCTTCCCCTGTAAATTATTACAGAGTGTTCCGTAAACCTTCCTTGCTATAGGGTCGGTCTTTTTGATATATATATATAATATGTATTTGTATACATATGGTAACGCTAATCTTCATTTATCCATCCCCCCCACCTTTCCTTTTAGATAAGCATAGTTTTTTTTTTTTTTAATAAGTCTGTGATTGACTTTCTTTGTGGAAATATGTTCATTTGTGTCCGTTATTAGATAACGCCTATAAGTGATATCATAGGATATAGGACTTTTGCTTTCCGACTTACCTCATGTTCTGTGATTATCTCCAAGATCATCTATGGTGCCTCAAAGAGCAGTGTTTCACTGTTTTCCATGCCTAGTATTCATTGTCTACATGGACCTCCACTTCTTCTTTATCCTTTCATCTGTTGATGGACATTTTGGTTGCTTCACTGTCTTGTCTATTGTGAATAAGGCTGCAGTGCAGCTTTTGCAACCCGGGTCTTCTTCATTCTGGTCTTCTCAGGTGAGAGGCCCATTGGTGCGCCTGCTGGATTGAATGGTACCTCAGTTTTTCCTTTTCAACGCAGCTCCTTTCTGTTCTCATTATTAGCGTTTAACCCTTTTACATCTCACCAGCAGCTAGAGGATACACAGTTCTCTAAAACCTCTTCAGCATTTATTGTTTGTAGACTTTTTGCCAATGGTCAGTCGACTGGTGTGAGTTGAAAACTTTTTGTAGATTAGATTGCATGAGTCTAATACTTCCTGAGGTGGAACTTTTATCCATTTTCCTTTCTTTAAAAAGAGAGAGAGTAAAACTTACCTCTTTATACTATCTTGAAAATCCTGCGTGTTTTGAATTTTTTTTTATCCATTCCCTACCTCAGCACACTTTTTTAGGGCAGGTGTCCTTTACAGCCCTGAGTCCTTGTGAATGGTAAGTGACCATTAGCTGTGGGTTAAAAGCTGCTCTTGTGGGAATCGGCCACAAGGCGGCAGCATTTCTCCTTTACCAAATCTGGTTACTAGGGCAACAGAGCCTTACTGGAAGTGGTGTTCTAGGTTGTAAATTAGAATGGAATGTGCGAGGAAAAAGCCCTTTAAGTTTATGTCTCATTACTTCTTGTTGGTATTTTTAACTTAATTTTTATTTTTTACCACAGCAAACTTGATTACAATGTTTTCTTTGTTCTAGGTGTGCAAGATGTGGTTCTTTCACACATATGCATATATCTATTCTTCTTCGGATCCTTTTCCCATGTCGGTTATGACACAATGTTGAGTAGTCTCCTCTTGGTATTGCGTAGGTCTTTGGTGATTATATATTTCACATGTGTTTGTATCTCTCTGTTAACCTCAATATGGTAATGTATCCAATCTCACACCTTTCCATTTGGTGAACCATAAGTTTTTTTAATGAAGCTATGATAGTGTTTCTCTGTGGAAATATCTTTGTTTGTATCATTTTTTAGGTAACACCTATATGTGATATGATAGGATATGGGTCTTTCGCTTTCTCACTTACTCCAAGTTGCGTGATTACTTCTAGACTCATCTATGGTGCTGCAAATGGCATTGTTTCATTTTTTCACAAGCTCATATTCCATCTGTACATGTAGCAGTCCTTCTTTGTCCGCCCATCTGTCGGTGGACTTTCTGGTTACTTCCATATCTTGGCTATGGGAATACTATGCAATGCAGATTTGCGTACCTGTGTCCTTCCAATTCTGTCTTCTTAGTTTATAGGTCCAGGAATAGGTCTGCTGGATCCTATGGTAGCTCAATGTTTACATTTTAAAGGCACCTCTATTCTGTTCTCTTTAGTGGCTCTTTCCAGGTTACGTCCCACATAAAGTTGAGGGTATGCATTTCTTCCCAGCACCTTCAGCATTTATTCTTTGTAGTTTTTGCTGATGGTTATTCTGAGTGGTGTGAGCTGATACCTCTTTGTGGTTGAATTTGCATGTGTCTCATAATGCGTTGAAATTGAGCTTTTAGACATGTCCTTTTTATTTTTCCAGCTGTGATTAGAGCTTATTTCTTCAAAGTGTTTTCTTAAAGTATGTGTCACCATTTGAAATATTTTGGCCATTATCTCCCTCAAGATATTTTGAGGGCAGGTTTCATTTACAGCCCTGCAGTACTTGTTCATATGAAGTGACCATTAGCTCAGGCTTTAAACCTGCTTTTGCAGGTAACGGCCAGAGAGCGGCAGCCTTTCTACGTTCCCCATGCTGGTACCAGGGAAACAGACCTACCGGCCAGTGGTGTTCTTCGGTTATAAACTAGAGTGCAATGTGCCCGGATAAACCCACAAATGTTGATGTCTCCTTGCTTTTGTTTGTTTTTAAATTTAATTTATATTTATTATTAGAGTAATATTCCATTGTGTACGTGGACCACTTCTTCTTGGTGCATTCCTCGGTTGATGGACATTTTCATTGCTTCCAAGTACTGACTATGGTAAATCTTGCTGGCGTACAGGTTTGCCAGCCTGTGACTTTTTGATTCTCATTTTCTCAGGTGATAGGCCAAGCAGTGGTTGTGATTGATTGACTGGTAGCTCAATGTTTCCCTGTTCAAAGCGCCTACATTGTGTTTTCATTAGTGGCTCTTTACATGCCCCCCCCCCTTACAACCGAGGGTACGCATTTCTCCACACTCCCTTCACCATTTATTTTTTGCAGCATTTTTCCTAATGGCCATTCTGACTGCTCTGAGCTGATAGGTTTTGTAATATGGGTATGCATGTCATTAAAATTTTTAAAATTCATCATATTCCTACGCCTTTGTCTTTTCTCTTAAAAGAAAAAATCGTGAGTACAATATAGCTCTTGAAATTGTCTTCTTCGAAGGTTGCCCTCTTTTGAATTTTTTGGTCGATTTTTGACCGCAGAAATTTTCTGGAGGGCGGGTGCCATTTACAGAACTGCAAGTTGGTGAAAATTTAGTGACCTTTTGCAGTGGGTTCAAAGCTGCTGTTGTGGGAAACGGCCTCAAGGAGGTAGCATTTCTCCATTCCCCAATCTGGGTACTAGGGCAGCAGAGCCTTTCTGGAAGTCATTGTCCTAGGTTGTAAATTAGAATGGAATTTGCCAGGAGAAATCCCCATAAGTTTATATCTCATTACTTCTTCTTGGTTTTTAATTTTTTTTTTAATCTGGGTAAATTTAGAACATTGTCTGTCCTAGGTGTACACAATCTGGTTCATTTGTACATTATGCATGTCTATGAATGTACAGATCCTCTTCCCATGTAAAATATTACAGTGTTCCGTCGACCTCCCTTGCTATATGTTCGGTCTTTTTGATACATGGATATAATATGTATTTGTATATGTATAGTAACACTAATCTTCATTTCTCAATTTCCCCCCTCCTTTCCTTTTAGATGAGCATAGTTTGTTTTCTAAGCCTGTGAGTGTCTTTCTCTTTGGAAATATGTTCATCTGTGTCAGTTATTAGATAATGCCATAAGTGATAATATAGGCTATAGGTCTTTGGCTTTCCGACCTACTTCATGTTTTTTGATTATCTCCAGGCTCATCTATGGTGCCTCAAAGAGCAGTGCTTCAAGGTTTTCCATGGCTAATATTCCATTGTGTACATGGACCACTTCTTCTTGGTGCATTCCTCTGTTGATGGACATGTCCGTTGCTTCCAAGTGTTGCCTATGGTAAATATTGCTGGAGTGCAGGATTGCCAGCCTGTGATTATTGATTTTCATTTTCTCAGGTGATAGACCCAGCAGTGGGTATGATTGATTGACTGCTATGGTAGCTCAACGTTTACCTTTTCAAGGCACCTCAATTGTCCTTTCATTAGTGACTCTTACCACGTCCCCCTTAGAATCGAGGGGACGCATTTCTCCACAATCACGTCAGCATATATTGTTTGCAGGATTTTTGTTGATGGCCATTCTGACTGGTGTGAGCTGATAGGTTTTTGTAATTTGGGTTTACGTGCCTGTCAAAATTCCTACAATTCATCATTTGTCCACGCCTTTTTCTTTTCTGTTAAAAGAAAAAAGAAAAAAAGTGTGAGTATAATATACCTCTTCAAATTTTCTTTTTGGAAGGTTGCACTCTAGAATTTTTTGGTCGATTTTCGACCTCAGTATTTTTTGGAGGGCAGGTGCCATTTACAGAACTGCCATTGGTGAATATTTAGTGACCTTTGGCAGTGGGTTTAAAGCTGCTGTTGTGGGAAACGGCCACAAGGATGCAGCATTTCTCCATTCCCAAATCTGGGTACTAGGGCAGCAGAGCCGTTCTGGAAGTCGTTTGCCTAGGTTGTAAATTTGGATGGAATGTGCCAGGAAAACCCCCCATAAGTTTATGTCTCATTACTCCTAGTTCGTTGTTTTAATTTTTTCAATTGGGGTAATGGTTAGAATGTTGCTTGTCCAAGGTGTACACACTCTGGTCCATCTACATATTCTATATACCTATTTATGTAGAGATCCTCTTCCCCTGTAAATTATTACAGAGTGTTCCGTAAACCTTCCTTGCTATAGGGTCGGTCTTTTTGATATATATATATAATATGTATTTGTATACATATGGTAACGCTAATCTTCATTTATCCATCCCCCCCACCTTTCCTTTTAGATAAGCATAGTTTTTTTTTTTTTTAATAAGTCTGTGATTGACTTTCTTTGTGGAAATATGTTCATTTGTGTCCGTTATTAGATAACGCCTATAAGTGATATCATAGGATATAGGACTTTTGCTTTCCGACTTACCTCATGTTCTGTGATTATCTCCAAGATCATCTATGGTGCCTCAAAGAGCAGTGTTTCACTGTTTTCCATGCCTAGTATTCATTGTCTACATGGACCTCCACTTCTTCTTTATCCTTTCATCTGTTGATGGACATTTTGGTTGCTTCACTGTCTTGTCTATTGTGAATAAGGCTGCAGTGCAGCTTTTGCAACCCGGGTCTTCTTCATTCTGGTCTTCTCAGGTGAGAGGCCCATTGGTGCGCCTGCTGGATTGAATGGTACCTCAGTTTTTCCTTTTCAACGCAGCTCCTTTCTGTTCTCATTATTAGCGTTTAACCCTTTTACATCTCACCAGCAGCTAGAGGATACACAGTTCTCTAAAACCTCTTCAGCATTTATTGTTTGTAGACTTTTTGCCAATGGTCAGTCGACTGGTGTGAGTTGAAAACTTTTTGTAGATTAGATTGCATGAGTCTAATACTTCCTGAGGTGGAACTTTTATCCATTTTCCTTTCTTTAAAAAGAGAGAGAGTAAAACTTACCTCTTTATACTATCTTGAAAATCCTGCGTGTTTTGAATTTTTTTTTATCCATTCCCTACCTCAGCACACTTTTTTAGGGCAGGTGTCCTTTACAGCCCTGAGTCCTTGTGAATGGTAAGTGACCATTAGCTGTGGGTTAAAAGCTGCTCTTGCGGGAATCGGCCACAAGGCGGCAGCATTTCTCCTTTACCAAATCTGGTTACTAGGGCAACAGAGCCTTACTGGAAGTGGTGTTCTAGGTTGTAAATTAGAATGGAATGTGCGAGGAAAAAGCCCTTTAAGTTTATGTCTCATTACTTCTTGTTGGTATTTTTAACTTAATTTTTATTTTTTATCACAGCAAACTTGATTACAATGTTTTCTTTGTTCTAGGTGTGCAAGATGTGGTTCTTTCACACATATGCATATATCTATTCTTCTTCGGATCCTTTTCCCATGTCGGTTATGACACAATGTTGAGTAGTCTCCTCTTGGTATTGCGTAGGTCTTTGGTGATTATATATTTCACATGTGTTTGTAACTCTCTGTTAACCTCAATATGGTATGGAATCCAATCCTCACACCTTTCCATTTGGTGAACCATAAGTTTTTTTAATGAAGCTATGATAGTGTTTCTCTGTGGAAATATCTTTGTTTGTATCATTTTTTAGGTAACACCTATATGTGATATGATAGGATATGGGTCTTTCGCTTTCTCACTTACTCCAAGTGGTGTGATTCCTTCTAGACTCATCTATGGTGCTGCAAATGGCATTGTTTCATTTTTTCACAAGCTCATATTCCATCTGTACATGTAGCAGTTCTTCTTTGTCCGCCCATCTGTCGGTGGACTTTTTGGTTACTTCCATATCTTGGCTATGGGAATACTATGCAATGCAGATTTGCGTACCTGTGTCCTTCCAATTCTGTCTTCTTAGTTTATAGGTGCAGGAATAGGTCTGCTGGATCCTATGGTAGCTCAATGTTTACATTTTAAAGGCACCTCTATTCTGTTCTCTTTATTGGCTCTTTCCAGGTTACGTCCCACATAAAGTTGAGGGTATGCATTTCTTCCCAGCACCTTCAGCATTTATTCTTTGTAGTTTTTGCTGATGGTTATTCTGAGTGGTGTGAGCTGATACCTCTTTATGGTTGAATTTGCATGTGTCTCATAATGCGTTGAAATTGAGCTTTTAAACATGTCCTTTTTATTTTTCCAGCTGTGATTAGAGCTTATTTCTTCAAAGTGTTTTCTTAAAGTATGTGTCACCATTTGAAATATTTTGGCCATTATCTCCCTCAAGATATTTTGAGGGCAGGTTTCATTTACAGCCCTGCAGTACTTGTTCATATGAAGTGACCATTAGCTCAGGCTTTAAACCTGCTTTTGCAGGTAACGGCCAGAGAGCGGCAGCCTTTCTACGTTCCCCATGCTGGTACCAGGGAAACAGACCTACCGGCCAGTGGTGTTCTTCGGTTATAAACTAGAGTGCAATGTGCCCGGATAAACCCACAAATGTTGATGTCTCCTTGCTTTTGTTTGTTTTTAAATTTAATTTATATTTATTATTAGAGTAATATTCCATTGTGTACGTGGACCACTTCTTCTTGGTGCATTCCTCGGTTGATGGACATTTTCATTGCTTCCAAGTACTGACTATGGTAAATCTTGCTGGCGTACAGGTTTGCCAGCCTGTGACTTTTTGATTCTCATTTTCTCAGGTGATAGGCCAAGCAGTGGTTGTGTTTGATTGACTGGTAGCTCAATGTTTCCCTGATCAAAGCGCCTACATTGTGTTTTCATTAGTGGCTCTTTACATGCCCCCCCCTTACAACCGATGGTACGCATTTCTCCACACTCCCTTCACTATTTATTTTTTGCAGCATTTTTCCTAATGGCCATTCTGACTGCTCTGAGCTGATAGGTTTTGTAATATGGGTATGCATGTCATTAAAATTTTTAAAATTCATCATATTCCTACGCCTTTGTCTTTTCTCTTAAAAGAAAAAAAACTTGAGTACAATATAGCTCTTGAAATTGTCTTCTTCGAAGGTTGCCCTCTTTTGAATTTTTTGGTCGATTTTTGACCGCAGAAATTTTCTGGAGGGCGGGTGCCATTTACAGAACTGCGAGTTGGTGAAAATTTAGTGACCTTTTGCAGTGGGTTCAAAGCTGCTGTTGTGGGAAACGGCCACAAGGAGGTAGCATTTCTCCATTCCCCAATCTGGGTACTAGGGCAGCAGAGCCTTTCTGGAAGTCATTGTCCTAGGTTGTAAATTAGAATGGAATTTGCCAGGAGAAATCCCCATAAGTTTATGTCTCATTACTTCTTCTTGGTTTTTAAATTTTTTTTTTAATCTGGGTAAAGTTTAGAACATTGTCTGTCCTAGGTGTACACAATCTGGTTCATTTGTACATTATGTATGTCTATGAATGTACGGATCCTCTTTCCATGTAAAATATTACAGTGTTCCGTCGACCTCCCTTGCTATATGTTCGGTCTTTTTGATACATGGATATAATATGTATTTGTATATGTATAGTAACACTAATCTTCATTTCTCAATTTCCCCCCTCCTTTCCTTTTAGATGAGCATAGTTTGTTTTCTAAGCCTGTGAGTGTCTTTCCCTTTGGAAATATGTTCATCTGTGTCAGTTATTAGATAATGCCATAAGTGATAATATAGGCTATAGGTCTTTGGCTTTCCGACCTACTTCATGTTTTGTGATTATCTCCAGGCTCATCTATGGTGCCTCAAAGAGCAGTGCTTCAAGGTTTTCCATGGCTAATATTCCATTCTGTACATGGACCACTTCTTCTTGGTGCATTCCTCTGTTGATGGACATGTCCGTTGCTTCCAAGTGTTGCCTATGGTAAATATTGCTGGAGTGCAGGATTGCCAGCCTGTGATTATTGATTTTCATTTTCTCAGGTGATAGACCCAGCAGTGGGTATGATTGATTGACTGCTATGGTAGCTCAACGTTTACCTTTTCAAGGCACCTCAATTGTCCTTTCATTAGTGACTCTTACCACGTCCCCCTTAGAATCGAGGGGATACATTTCTCCACAATCACGTCAGCATATATTGTTTGCAGGATTTTTGTTGATGGCCATTCTGACTGGTGTGAGCTGATAGGATTTTGTAATTTGGGTTTACATGCCTGTCAAAATTCCTACAACTCATCATTTGTCCACGCCTTTTTCTTTTCTGTTAAAAGAAAAAAGAAAAAAAGTGTGAGTATAATATACCTCTTCAAATTTTCTTTTTGGAAGGTTGCACTCTAGAATTTTTTGGTCGATTTTCGACCTCATTATTTTTTGGAGGGCAGGTGCCATTTACAGAACTGCCATTGGTGACTATTTAGTGACTTTTGGCAGTGGGTTTAAAGCTGCTGTTGTGGGAAACGGCCACAAGGATGCAGCATTTCTCCATTCCCAAATCTGGGTACTAGGGCAGCAGAGCCGTTCTGGAAGTCGTTTGCCTAGGTTGTAAATTTGGATGGAATGTGCCAGGAAAACCCCCCATAAGTTTATGTTTCATTACTCCTAGTTCGTTGTTTTAATTTTTTCAATTGGGGTAATGTTTAGAATGTTGCTTGTCCAAGGTGTACACACTCTGGTTCATCTACATATTCTATATACCTATTTATGTAGAGATCCTCTTCCCCTGTAAATTATTACAGAGTGTTCTGTAAACCTTCCTTGCTATAGGGTCGGTCTTTTTGATATATGTATATAATATGTATCTGTATACATATGGTAACGCTAATCTTCATTTATCCATCCCCCCCCAACTTTCCTTTTAGATAAGCATAGTTTCTTTTTTTAAATAAGTCTGTGATTGACTTTCTTTGTGGAAATATGTTCATTTGTGTCCGTTATTAGATAACGCCTATAAGTGATATCATAGGATATAGGACTTTTGCTTTCCGACTTACCTCATGTTCTGTGATTATCTCCAAGATCATCTATGGTGCCTCAAAGAGCAGTGTTTCACTGTTTTCCATGGCTAGTATTCATTGTCTACATGGACCATCACTTCTTCTTTATCCTTTCATCTGTTGATGGACATTTTGGTTGCTTCACTGTCTTGTCTATTGTAAATAAGGCTGCAGTGCAGCTTTTGCAACCCGGGTCTTCTTCATTCTGGTCTTCTCAGGTGAGAGGCCCATTGGTGCGCCTGCTGGATTGAATGGTACCTCAGTTTTTCCTTTTCAACGCAGCTCCTTTCTGTTCTCATTATTAGCGTTTAATCCTTTTACATCTCACCAGCAGCTAGAGGATACACAGTTCTCTAAAACCTCTTCAGCATTTATTGTTTGTAGACTTTTTGCCAATGGTCAGTCGACTGGTGTGAGTTGAAAACTTTTTGTAGATTAGATTGCATGAGTCTAATACTTCCTGAGGTGGAACTTTTATCCATTTTCCTTTCTTTAAAAAGAGAGAGAGTAAAACTTACCTCTTTATACTATCTTGAAAATCCTGCGTGTTTTGAATTTTTTTTTTATCCATTCCCTACCTCAGCACACTTTTTTAGGGCAGGTGTCCTTTACAGCCCTGAGTCCTTGTGAATGGTAAGTGACCATTAGCTGTGGGTTAAAAGCTGCTCTTGTGGGAATCGGCCACAAGGCGGCAGCATTTCTCCTTTACCAAATCTGGTTACTAGGGCAACAGAGCCTTACTGGAAGTGGTGTTCTAGGTTGTAAATTAGAATGGAATGTGCGAGGAAAAAGCCCTTTAAGTTTATGTCTCATTACTTCTTGTTGGTATTTTTAACTTAATTTTTATTTTTTACCACAGCAAACTTGATTACAATGTTTTCTTTGTTCTAGGTGTGCAAGATGTGGTTCTTTCACACATATGCATATATCTATTCTTCTTCGGATCCTTTTCCCATGTCGGTTATGACACAATGTTGAGTAGTCTCCTCTTGGTATTGCGTAGGTCTTTGGTGATTATATATTTCACATGTGTTTGTATCTCTCTGTTAACCTCAATATGGTAATGTATCCAATCTCACACCTTTCCATTTGGTGAACCATAAGTTTTTTTAATGAAGCTATGATAGTGTTTCTCTGTGGAAATATCTTTGTTTGTATCATTTTTTAGGTAACACCTATATGTGATATGATAGGATATGGGTCTTTCGCTTTCTCACTTACTCCAAGTTGCGTGATTACTTCTAGACTCATCTATGGTGCTGCAAATGGCATTGTTTCATTTTTTCACAAGCTCATATTCCATCTGTACATGTAGCAGTCCTTCTTTGTCCGCCCATCTGTCGGTGGACTTTCTGGTTACTTCCATATCTTGGCTATGGGAATACTATGCAATGCAGATTTGCGTACCTGTGTCCTTCCAATTCTGTCTTCTTAGTTTATAGGTCCAGGAATAGGTCTGCTGGATCCTATGGTAGCTCAATGTTTACATTTTAAAGGCACCTCTATTCTGTTCTCTTTAGTGGCTCTTTCCAGGTTACGTCCCACATAAAGTTGAGGGTATGCATTTCTTCCCAGCACCTTCAGCATTTATTCTTTGTAGTTTTTGCTGATGGTTATTCTGAGTGGTGTGAGCTGATACCTCTTTGTGGTTGAATTTGCATGTGTCTCATAATGCGTTGAAATTGAGCTTTTAGACATGTCCTTTTTATTTTTCCAGCTGTGATTAGAGCTTATTTCTTCAAAGTGTTTTCTTAAAGTATGTGTCACCATTTGAAATATTTTGGCCATTATCTCCCTCAAGATATTTTGAGGGCAGGTTTCATTTACAGCCCTGCAGTACTTGTTCATATGAAGTGACCATTAGCTCAGGCTTTAAACCTGCTTTTGCAGGTAACGGCCAGAGAGCGGCAGCCTTTCTACGTTCCCCATGCTGGTACCAGGGAAACAGACCTACCGGCCAGTGGTGTTCTTCGGTTATAAACTAGAGTGCAATGTGCCCGGATAAACCCACAAATGTTGATGTCTCCTTGCTTTTGTTTGTTTTTAAATTTAATTTATATTTATTATTAGAGTAATATTCCATTGTGTACGTGGACCACTTCTTCTTGGTGCATTCCTCGGTTGATGGACATTTTCATTGCTTCCAAGTACTGACTATGGTAAATCTTGCTGGCGTACAGGTTTGCCAGCCTGTGACTTTTTGATTCTCATTTTCTCAGGTGATAGGCCAAGCAGTGGTTGTGATTGATTGACTGGTAGCTCAATGTTTCCCTGTTCAAAGCGCCTACATTGTGTTTTCATTAGTGGCTCTTTACATGCCCCCCCCCTTACAACCGAGGGTACGCATTTCTCCACACTCCCTTCACCATTTATTTTTTGCAGCATTTTTCCTAATGGCCATTCTGACTGCTCTGAGCTGATAGGTTTTGTAATATGGGTATGCATGTCATTAAAATTTTTAAAATTCATCATATTCCTACGCCTTTGTCTTTTCTCTTAAAAGAAAAAACCGTGAGTACAATATAGCTCTTGAAATTGTCTTCTTCGAAGGTTGCCCTCTTTTGAATTTTTTGGTCGATTTTTGACCGCAGAAATTTTCTGGAGGGCGGGTGCCATTTACAGAACTGCAAGTTGGTGAAAATTTAGTGACCTTTTGCAGTGGGTTCAAAGCTGCTGTTGTGGGAAACGGCCTCAAGGAGGTAGCATTTCTCCATTCCCCAATCTGGGTACTAGGGCAGCAGAGCCTTTCTGGAAGTCATTGTCCTAGGTTGTAAATTAGAATGGAATTTGCCAGGAGAAATCCCCATAAGTTTATATCTCATTACTTCTTCTTGGTTTTTAAATTTTTTTTTTAATCTGGGTAAATTTAGAACATTGTCTGTCCTAGGTGTACACAATCTGGTTCATTTGTACATTATGCATGTCTATGAATGTACAGATCCTCTTCCCATGTAAAATATTACAGTGTTCCGTCGACCTCCCTTGCTATATGTTCGGTCTTTTTGATACATGGATATAATATGTATTTGTATATGTATAGTAACACTAATCTTCATTTCTCAATTTCCCCCCTCCTTTCCTTTTAGATGAGCATAGTTTGTTTTCTAAGCCTGTGAGTGTCTTTCTCTTTGGAAATATGTTCATCTGTGTCAGTTATTAGATAATGCCATAAGTGATAATATAGGCTATAGGTCTTTGGCTTTCCGACCTACTTCATGTTTTTTGATTATCTCCAGGCTCATCTATGGTGCCTCAAAGAGCAGTGCTTCAAGGTTTTCCATGGCTAATATTCCATTGTGTACATGGACCACTTCTTCTTGGTGCATTCCTCTGTTGATGGACATGTCCGTTGCTTCCAAGTGTTGCCTATGGTAAATATTGCTGGAGTGCAGGATTGCCAGCCTGTGATTATTGATTTTCATTTTCTCAGGTGATAGACCCAGCAGTGGGTATGATTGATTGACTGCTATGGTAGCTCAACGTTTACCTTTTCAAGGCACCTCATTTGTCCTTTCATTAGTGACTCTTACCACGTCCCCCTTAGAATCGAGGGGACGCATTTCTCCACAATCACGTCAGCATATATTGTTTGCAGGATTTTTGTTGATGGCCATTCTGACTGGTGTGAGCTGATAGGTTTTTGTAATTTGGGTTTACGTGCCTGTCAAAATTCCTACAATTCATCATTTGTCCACGCCTTTTTCTTTTCTGTTAAAAGAAAAAAGAAAAAAACTGTGAGTATAATATACCTCTTCAAATTTTCTTTTTGGAAGGTTGCACTCTAGAATTTTTTGGTCGATTTTCGACCTCAGTATTTTTTGGAGGGCAGGTGCCATTTACAAAACTGCCATTGGTGAATATTTAGTGACCTTTGGCAGTGGGTTTAAAGCTGCTGTTGTGGGAAACGACCACAAGGATGCAGCATTTCTCCATTGCCAAATCTGGGTACTAGGGCAGCAGAGCCGTTCTGGAAGTCGTTTGCCTAGGTTGTAAATTTGGATGGAATGTGCCAGGAAAACCCCCCATAAGTTTATGTCTCATTACTCCTAGTTCGTTGTTTTAATTTTTTCATTTGGGGTAATGGTTAGAATGTTGCTTGTCCAAGGTGTACACACTCTGGTTCATCTACATATTCTATAAACCTATTTATGTAGAGATCCTCTTCCCCTGTAAATTATTACAGAGTGTTCCGTAAACCTTCCTTGCTATAGGGTCGGTCTTTTTGATATATGTATATAATATGTATTTGTATACATATGGTAACGCTAATCTTCATTTATCCATCCCCCCCACCTTTCCTTTTAGATAAGCATAGTTTTTTTTTTTTTAAATAAGTCTGTGATTGACTTTCTTTGTGGAAATATGTTCATTTGTGTCCGTTATTAGATAATGCCTATAAGTGATATCATAGGATATAGGACTTTTGCTTTCCGACTTACCTCATGTTCTGTGATTATCTCCAAGATCATCTATGGTGCCTCAAAGAGCAGTGTTTCACTGTTTTCCTTGCCTAGTATTCATTGTCTACATGGACCACCACTTCTTCTTTATCCTTTCATCTGTTGATGGACATTTTGGTTGCTTCACTGTCTTGTCTATTGTGAATAAGGCTGCAGTGCAGCTTTTGCAACCCGGGTCTTCTTCATTCTGGTCTTCTCAGGTGAGAGGCCCATTGGTGCGCCTGCTGGATTGAATGGTACCTCAGTTTTTCCTTTTCAACGCAGCTCCTTTCTGTTCTCATTATTAGCGTTTAACCCTTTTACATCTCACCAGCAGCTAGAGGATACACAGTTCTCTAAAACCTCTTCAGCATTTATTGTTTGTAGACTTTTTGCCAATGGTCAGTCGACTGGTGTGAGTTGAAAACTTTTTGTAGATTAGATTGCATGAGTCTAATACTTCCTGAGGTGGAACTTTTATCCATTTTCCTTTCTTTAAAAAGAGAGTGAGTAAAACTTACCTCTTTATACTATCTTGAAAATCCTGCGTGTTTTGAATTTTTTTTTTATCCATTCCCTACCTCAGCACACTTTTTTAGGGCAGGTGTCCTTTACAGCCCTGAGTCCTTGTGAATGGTAAGTGACCATTAGCTGTGGGTTAAAAGCTGCTCTTGTGGGAATCGGCCACAAGGCGGCAGCATTTCTCCTTTACCAAATCTGGTTACTAGGGCAACAGAGCCTTACTGGAAGTGGTGTTCTAGGTTGTAAATTAGAATGGAATGTGCGAGGAAAAAGCCCTTTAAGTTTATGTCTCATTACTTCTTGTTGGTATTTTTAACTTAATTTTTATTTTTTACCACAGCAAACTTGATTACAATGTTTTCTTTGTTCTAGGTGTGCAAGATGTGGTTCTTTCACACATATGCATATATCTATTCTTCTTCGGATCCTTTTCCCATGTCGGTTATGACACAATGTTGAGTAGTCTCCTCTTGGTATTGCGTAGGTCTTTGGTGATTATATATTTCACATGTGTTTGTATCTCTCTGTTAACCTCAATATGGTAATGTATCCAATCTCACACCTTTCCATTTGGTGAACCATAAGTTTTTTTAATGAAGCTATGATAGTGTTTCTCTGTGGAAATATCTTTGTTTGTATCATTTTTTAGGTAACACCTATATGTGATATGATAGGATATGGGTCTTTCGCTTTCTCACTTACTCCAAGTTGCGTGATTACTTCTAGACTCATCTATGGTGCTGCAAATGGCATTGTTTCATTTTTTCACAAGCTCATATTCCATCTGTACATGTAGCAGTCCTTCTTTGTCCGCCCATCTGTCGGTGGACTTTCTGGTTACTTCCATATCTTGGCTATGGGAATACTATGCAATGCAGATTTGCGTACCTGTGTCCTTCCAATTCTGTCTTCTTAGTTTATAGGTCCAGGAATAGGTCTGCTGGATCCTATGGTAGCTCAATGTTTACATTTTAAAGGCACCTCTATTCTGTTCTCTTTAGTGGCTCTTTCCAGGTTACGTCCCACATAAAGTTGAGGGTATGCATTTCTTCCCAGCACCTTCAGCATTTATTCTTTGTAGTTTTTGCTGATGGTTATTCTGAGTGGTGTGAGCTGATACCTCTTTGTGGTTGAATTTGCATGTGTCTCATAATGCGTTGAAATTGAGCTTTTAGACATGTCCTTTTTATTTTTCCAGCTGTGATTAGAGCTTATTTCTTCAAAGTGTTTTCTTAAAGTATGTGTCACCATTTGAAATATTTTGGCCATTATCTCCCTCAAGATATTTTGAGGGCAGGTTTCATTTACAGCCCTGCAGTACTTGTTCATATGAAGTGACCATTAGCTCAGGCTTTAAACCTGCTTTTGCAGGTAACGGCCAGAGAGCGGCAGCCTTTCTACGTTCCCCATGCTGGTACCAGGGAAACAGACCTACCGGCCAGTGGTGTTCTTCGGTTATAAACTAGAGTGCAATGTGCCCGGATAAACCCACAAATGTTGATGTCTCCTTGCTTTTGTTTGTTTTTAAATTTAATTTATATTTATTATTAGAGTAATATTCCATTGTGTACGTGGACCACTTCTTCTTGGTGCATTCCTCGGTTGATGGACATTTTCATTGCTTCCAAGTACTGACTATGGTAAATCTTGCTGGCGTACAGGTTTGCCAGCCTGTGACTTTTTGATTCTCATTTTCTCAGGTGATAGGCCAAGCAGTGGTTGTGATTGATTGACTGGTAGCTCAATGTTTCCCTGTTCAAAGCGCCTACATTGTGTTTTCATTAGTGGCTCTTTACATGCCCCCCCCCTTACAACCGAGGGTACGCATTTCTCCACACTCCCTTCACCATTTATTTTTTGCAGCATTTTTCCTAATGGCCATTCTGACTGCTCTGAGCTGATAGGTTTTGTAATATGGGTATGCATGTCATTAAAATTTTTAAAATTCATCATATTCCTACGCCTTTGTCTTTTCTCTTAAAAGAAAAAACCGTGAGTACAATATAGCTCTTGAAATTGTCTTCTTCGAAGGTTGCCCTCTTTTGAATTTTTTGGTCGATTTTTGACCGCAGAAATTTTCTGGAGGGCGGGTGCCATTTACAGAACTGCAAGTTGGTGAAAATTTAGTGACCTTTTGCAGTGGGTTCAAAGCTGCTGTTGTGGGAAACGGCCTCAAGGAGGTAGCATTTCTCCATTCCCCAATCTGGGTACTAGGGCAGCAGAGCCTTTCTGGAAGTCATTGTCCTAGGTTGTAAATTAGAATGGAATTTGCCAGGAGAAATCCCCATAAGTTTATATCTCATTTCTTCTTCTTGGTTTTTAAATTTTTTTTTTAATCTGGGTAAATTTAGAACATTGTCTGTCCTAGGTGTACACAATCTGGTTCATTTGTACATTATGCATGTCTATGAATGTACAGATCCTCTTCCCATGTAAAATATTACAGTGTTCCGTCGACCTCCCTTGCTATATGTTCGGTCTTTTTGATACATGGATATAATATGTATTTGTATATGTATAGTAACACTAATCTTCATTTCTCAATTTCCCCCCTCCTTTCCTTTTAGATGAGCATAGTTTGTTTTCTAAGCCTGTGAGTGTCTTTCTCTTTGGAAATATGTTCATCTGTGTCAGTTATTAGATAATGCCATAAGTGATAATATAGGCTATAGGTCTTTGGCTTTCCGACCTACTTCATGTTTTTTGATTATCTCCAGGCTCATCTATGGTGCCTCAAAGAGCAGTGCTTCAAGGTTTTCCATGGCTAATATTCCATTGTGTACATGGACCACTTCTTCTTGGTGCATTCCTCTGTTGATGGACATGTCCGTTGCTTCCAAGTGTTGCCTATGGTAAATATTGCTGGAGTGCAGGATTGCCAGCCTGTGATTATTGATTTTCATTTTCTCAGGTGATAGACCCAGCAGTGGGTATGATTGATTGACTGCTATGGTAGCTCAACGTTTACCTTTTCAAGGCACCTCATTTGTCCTTTCATTAGTGACTCTTACCACGTCCCCCTTAGAATCGAGGGGACGCATTTCTCCACAATCACGTCAGCATATATTGTTTGCAGGATTTTTGTTGATGGCCATTCTGACTGGTGTGAGCTGATAGGTTTTTGTAATTTGGGTTTACGTGCCTGTCAAAATTCCTACAATTCATCATTTGTCCACGCCTTTTTCTTTTCTGTTAAAAGAAAAAAGAAAAAAACTGTGAGTATAATATACCTCTTCAAATTTTCTTTTTGGAAGGTTGCACTCTAGAATTTTTTGGTCGATTTTCGACCTCAGTATTTTTTGGAGGGCAGGTGCCATTTACAAAACTGCCATTGGTGAATATTTAGTGACCTTTGGCAGTGGGTTTAAAGCTGCTGTTGTGGGAAACGACCACAAGGATGCAGCATTTCTCCATTGCCAAATCTGGGTACTAGGGCAGCAGAGCCGTTCTGGAAGTCGTTTGCCTAGGTTGTAAATTTGGATGGAATGTGCCAGGAAAACCCCCCATAAGTTTATGTCTCATTACTCCTAGTTCGTTGTTTTAATTTTTTCATTTGGGGTAATGGTTAGAATGTTGCTTGTCCAAGGTGTAAACACTCTGGTTCATCTACATATTCTATAAACCTATTTATGTAGAGATCCTCTTCCCCTGTAAATTATTACAGAGTGTTCCGTAAACCTTCCTTGCTATAGGGTCGGTCTTTTTGATATATGTATATAATATGTATTTGTATACATATGGTAACGCTAATCTTCATTTATCCATCCCCCCCACCTTTCCTTTTAGATAAGCATAGTTTTTTTTTTTTAAATAAGTCTGTGATTGACTTTCTTTGTGGAAATATGTTCATTTGTGTCCGTTATTAGATAATGCCTATAAGTGATATCATAGGATATAGGACTTTTGCTTTCCGACTTACCTCATGTTCTGTGATTATCTCCAAGATCATCTATGGTGCCTCAAAGAGCAGTGTTTCACTGTTTTCCTTGCCTAGTATTCATTGTCTACATGGACCACCACTTCTTCTTTATCCTTTCATCTGTTGATGGACATTTTGGTTGCTTCACTGTCTTGTCTATTGTGAATAAGGCTGCAGTGCAGCTTTTGCAACCCGGGTCTTCTTCATTCTGGTCTTCTCAGGTGAGAGGCCCATTGGTGCGCCTGCTGGATTGAATGGTACCTCAGTTTTTCCTTTTCAACGCAGCTCCTTTCTGTTCTCATTATTAGCGTTTAACCCTTTTACATCTCACCAGCAGCTAGAGGATACACAGTTCTCTAAAACCTCTTCAGCATTTATTGTTTGTAGACTTTTTGCCAATGGTCAGTCGACTGGTGTGAGTTGAAAACTTTTTGTAGATTAGATTGCATGAGTCTAATACTTCCTGAGGTGGAACTTTTATCCATTTTCCTTTCTTTAAAAAGAGAGTGAGTAAAACTTACCTCTTTATACTATCTTGAAAATCCTGCGTGTTTTGAATTTTTTTTTTATCCATTCCCTACCTCAGCACACTTTTTTAGGGCAGGTGTCCTTTACAGCCCTGAGTCCTTGTGAATGGTAAGTGACCATTAGCTGTGGGTTAAAAGCTGCTCTTGTGGGAATCGGCCACAAGGCGGCAGCATTTCTCCTTTACCAAATCTGGTTACTAGGGCAACAGAGCCTTACTGGAAGTGGTGTTCTAGGTTGTAAATTAGAATGGAATGTGCGAGGAAAAAGCCCTTTAAGTTTATGTCTCATTACTTCTTGTTGGTATTTTTAACTTAATTTTTATTTTTTACCACAGCAAACTTGATTACAATGTTTTCTTTGTTCTAGGTGTGCAAGATGTGGTTCTTTCACACATATGCATATATCTATTCTTCTTCGGATCCTTTTCCCATGTCGGTTATGACACAATGTTGAGTAGTCTCCTCTTGGTATTGCGTAGGTCTTTGGTGATTATATATTTCACATGTGTTTGTATCTCTCTGTTAACCTCAATATGGTAATGTATCCAATCTCACACCTTTCCATTTGGTGAACCATAAGTTTTTTTAATGAAGCTATGATAGTGTTTCTCTGTGGAAATATCTTTGTTTGTATCATTTTTTAGGTAACACCTATATGTGATATGATAGGATATGGGTCTTTCGCTTTCTCACTTACTCCAAGTTGCGTGATTACTTCTAGACTCATCTATGGTGCTGCAAATGGCATTGTTTCATTTTTTCACAAGCTCATATTCCATCTGTACATGTAGCAGTCCTTCTTTGTCCGCCCATCTGTCGGTGGACTTTCTGGTTACTTCCATATCTTGGCTATGGGAATACTATGCAATGCAGATTTGCGTACCTGTGTCCTTCCAATTCTGTCTTCTTAGTTTATAGGTCCAGGAATAGGTCTGCTGGATCCTATGGTAGCTCAATGTTTACATTTTAAAGGCACCTCTATTCTGTTCTCTTTAGTGGCTCTTTCCAGGTTACGTCCCACATAAAGTTGAGGGTATGCATTTCTTCCCAGCACCTTCAGCATTTATTCTTTGTAGTTTTTGCTGATGGTTATTCTGAGTGGTGTGAGCTGATACCTCTTTGTGGTTGAATTTGCATGTGTCTCATAATGCGTTGAAATTGAGCTTTTAGACATGTCCTTTTTATTTTTCCAGCTGTGATTAGAGCTTATTTCTTCAAAGTGTTTTCTTAAAGTATGTGTCACCATTTGAAATATTTTGGCCATTATCTCCCTCAAGATATTTTGAGGGCAGGTTTCATTTACAGCCCTGCAGTACTTGTTCATATGAAGTGACCATTAGCTCAGGCTTTAAACCTGCTTTTGCAGGTAACGGCCAGAGAGCGGCAGCCTTTCTACGTTCCCCATGCTGGTACCAGGGAAACAGACCTACCGGCCAGTGGTGTTCTTCGGTTATAAACTAGAGTGCAATGTGCCCGGATAAACCCACAAATGTTGATGTCTCCTTGCTTTTGTTTGTTTTTAAATTTAATTTATATTTATTATTAGAGTAATATTCCATTGTGTACGTGGACCACTTCTTCTTGGTGCATTCCTCGGTTGATGGACATTTTCATTGCTTCCAAGTACTGACTATGGTAAATCTTGCTGGCGTACAGGTTTGCCAGCCTGTGACTTTTTGATTCTCATTTTCTCAGGTGATAGGCCAAGCAGTGGTTGTGATTGATTGACTGGTAGCTCAATGTTTCCCTGTTCAAAGCGCCTACATTGTGTTTTCATTAGTGGCTCTTTACATGCCCCCCCCCTTAGAACCGAGGGTACGCATTTCTCCACACTCCCTTCACCATTTATTTTTTGCAGCATTTTTCCTAATGGCCATTCTGACTGCTCTGAGCTGATAGGTTTTGTAATATGGGTATGCATGTCATTAAAATTTTTAAAATTCATCATATTCCTACGCCTTTGTCTTTTCTCTTAAAAGAAAAAATCGTGAGTACAATATAGCTCTTGAAATTGTCTTCTTCGAAGGTTGCCCTCTTTTGAATTTTTTGGTCGATTTTTGACCGCAGAAATTTTCTGGAGGGCGGGTGCCATTTACAGAACTGCAAGTTGGTGAAAATTTAGTGACCTTTTGCAGTGGGTTCAAAGCTGCTGTTGTGGGAAACGGCCTCAAGGAGGTAGCATTTCTCCATTCCCCAATCTGGGTACTAGGGCAGCAGAGCCTTTCTGGAAGTCATTGTCCTAGGTTGTAAATTAGAATGGAATTTGCCAGGAGAAATCCCCATAAGTTTATATCTCATTACTTCTTCTTGGTTTTTAATTTTTTTTTTTAATCTGGGTAAATTTAGAACATTGTCTGTCCTAGGTGTACACAATCTGGTTCATTTGTACATTATGCATGTCTATGAATGTACAGATCCTCTTCCCATGTAAAATATTACAGTGTTCCGTCGACCTCCCTTGCTATATGTTCGGTCTTTTTGATACATGGATATAATATGTATTTGTATATGTATAGTAACACTAATCTTCATTTCTCAATTTCCCCCCTCCTTTCCTTTTAGATGAGCATAGTTTGTTTTCTAAGCCTGTGAGTGTCTTTCTCTTTGGAAATATGTTCATCTGTGTCAGTTATTAGATAATGCCATAAGTGATAATATAGGCTATAGGTCTTTGGCTTTCCGACCTACTTCATGTTTTTTGATTATATCCAGGCTCATCTATGGTGCCTCAAAGAGCAGTGCTTCAAGGTTTTCCATGGCTAATATTCCATTCTGTACATGGACCACTTCTTCTTGGTGCATTCCTCTGTTGATGGACATGTCCGTTGCTTCCAAGTGTTGCCTATGGTAAATATTGCTGGAGTGCAGGATTGCCAGCCTGTGATTATTGATTTTCATTTTCTCAGGTGATAGACCCAGCAGTGGGTATGATTGATTGACTGCTATGGTAGCTCAACGTTTACCTTTTCAAGGCACCTCAATTGTCCTTTCATTAGTGACTCTTACCACGTCCCCCTTAGAATCGAGGGGACGCATTTCTCCACAATCACGTCAGCATATATTGTTTGCAGGATTTTTGTTGATGGCCATTCTGACTGGTGTGAGCTGATAGGTTTTTGTAATTTGGGTTTACATGCCTGTCAAAATTCCTACAATTCATCATTTGTCCACGCCTTTTTCTTTTCTGTTAAAAGAAAAAAGAAAAAAAGTGTGAGTATAATATACCTCTTCAAATTTTCTTTTTGGAAGGTTGCACTCTAGAATTTTTTGGTCGATTTTCGACCTCAGTATTTTTTGGAGGGCAGGTGCCATTTACAGAACTGCCATTGGTGAATATTTAGTGACCTTTGGCAGTGGGTTTAAAGCTGCTGTTGTGGGAAACGGCCACAAGGATGCAGCATTTCTCCATTCCCAAATCTGGGTACTAGGGCAGCAGAGCCGTTCTGGAAGTCGTTTGCCTAGGTTGTAAATTTGGATGGAATATGCCAGGAAAACCCCCCATAAGTTTATGTCTCATTACTCCTAGTTCGTTGTTTTAATTTTTTCAATTGGGGTAATGGTTAGAATGTTGCTTGTCCAAGGTGTACACACTCTGGTCCATCTACATATTCTATATACCTATTTATGTAGAGATCCTCTTCCCCTGTAAATTATTACAGAGTGTTCCGTAAACCTTCCTTGCTATAGGGTCGGTCTTTTTGATATATATATATAATATGTATTTGTATACATATGGTAACGCTAATCTTCATTTATCCATCCCCCCCACCTTTCCTTTTAGATAAGCATAGTTTTTTTTTTTTTAATAAGTCTGTGATTGACTTTCTTTGTGGAAATATGTTCATTTGTGTCCGTTATTAGATAACGCCTATAAGTGATATCATAGGATATAGGACTTTTGCTTTCCGACTTACCTCATGTTCTGTGATTATCTCCAAGATCATCTATGGTGCGTCAAAGAGCAGTGTTTCACTGTTTTCCATGCCTAGTATTCATTGTCTACATGGACCTCCACTTCTTCTTTATCCTTTCATCTGTTGATGGACATTTTGGTTGCTTCACTGTCTTGTCTATTGTGAATAAGGCTGCAGTGCAGCTTTTGCAACCCGGGTCTTCTTCATTCTGGTCTTCTCAGGTGAGAGGCCCATTGGTGCGCCTGCTGGATTGAATGGTACCTCAGTTTTTCCTTTTCAACGCAGTTCCTTTCTGTTCTCATTATTAGCGTTTAACCCTTTTACATCTCACCAGCAGCTAGAGGATACACAGTTCTCTAAAACCTCTTCAGCATTTATTGTTTGTAGACTTTTTGCCAATGGTCAGTCGACTGGTGTGAGTTGAAAACTTTTTGTAGATTAGATTGCATGAGTCTAATACTTCCTGAGGTGAAACTTTTATCCATTTTCCTTTCTTTAAAAAGAGAGTGAGTAAAACTTACCTCTTTATACTATCTTGAAAATCCTGCGTGTTTTGAATTTTTTTTTTATCCATTCCCTACCTCAGCACACTTTTTTAGGGCAGGTGTCCTTTACAGCCCTGAGTCCTTGTGAATGGTAAGTGACCATTAGCTGTGGGTTAAAAGCTGCTCTTGCGGGAATCGGCCACAAGGCGGCAGCATTTCTCCTTTACCAAATCTGGTTACTAGGGCAACAGAGCCTTACTGGAAGTGGTGTTCTAGGTTGTAAATTAGAATGGAATGTGCGAGGAAAAAGCCCTTTAAGTTTATGTCTCATTACTTCTTGTTGGTATTTTTAACTTAATTTTTATTTTTTATCACAGCAAACTTGATTACAATGTTTTCTTTGTTCTAGGTGTGCAATATGTGGTTCTTTCACACATATGCATATATCTATTCTTCTTCGGATCCTTTTCCCATGTCGGTTATGACACAATGTTGAGTAGTCTCCTCTTGGTATTGCGTAGGTCTTTGGTGATTATATATTTCACATGTGTTTGTAACTCTCTGTTAACCTCAATATGGTATGGAATCCAATCCTCACACCTTTCCATTTGGTGAACCATAAGTTTTTTTAATGAAGCTATGATAGTGTTTCTCTGTGGAAATATCTTTGTTTGTATCATTTTTTAGGTAACACCTATATGTGATATGATAGGATATGGGTCTTTCGCTTTCTCACTTACTCCAAGTGGTGTGATTACTTCTAGACTCATCTATGGTGCTGCAAATGGCATTGTTTCATTTTTTCACAAGCTCATATTCCATCTGTACATGTAGCAGTTCTTCTTTGTCCGCCCATCTGTCGGTGGACTTTTTGGTTACTTCCATATCTTGGCTATGGGAATACTATGCAATGCAGATTTGCGTACCTGTGTCCTTCCAATTCTGTCTTCTTAGTTTATAGGTGCAGGAATAGGTCTGCTGGATCCTATGGTAGCTCAATGTTTACATTTTAAAGGCACCTCTATTCTGTTCTCTTTAGTGGCTCTTTCCAGGTTACGTCCCACATAAAGTTGAGGGTATGCATTTCTTCCCAGCACCTTCAGCATTTATTCTTTGTAGTTTTTGCTGATGGTTATTCTGAGTGGTGTGAGCTGATACCTCTTTATGGTTGAATTTGCATGTGTCTCATAATGCGTTGAAATTGAGCTTTTAAACATGTCCTTTTTATTTTTCCAGCTGTGATTAGAGCTTATTTCTTCAAAGTGTTTTCTTAAAGTATGTGTCACCATTTGAAATATTTTGGCCATTATCTCCCTCAAGATATTTTGAGGGCAGGTTTCATTTACAGCCCTGCAGTACTTGTTCATATGAAGTGACCATTAGCTCAGGCTTTAAACCTGCTTTTGCAGGTAACGGCCAGAGAGCGGCAGCCTTTCTACGTTCCCCATGCTGGTACCAGGGAAACAGACCTACCGGCCAGTGGTGTTCTTCGGTTATAAACTAGAGTGCAATGTGCCCGGATAAACCCACAAATGTTGATGTCTCCTTGCTTTTGTTTGTTTTTAAATTTAATTTATATTTATTATTAGAGTAATATTCCATTGTGTACGTGGACCACTTCTTCTTGGTGCATTCCTCGGTTGATGGACATTTTCATTGCTTCCAAGTACTGACTATGGTAAATCTTGCTGGCGTACAGGTTTGCCAGCCTGTGACTTTTTGATTCTCATTTTCTCAGGTGATAGGCCAAGCAGTGGTTGTGTTTGATTGACTGGTAGCTCAATGTTTCCCTGATCAAAGCGCCTACATTGTGTTTTCATTAGTGGCTCTTTACATGCCCCCCCCTTACAACCGATGGTACGCATTTCTCCACACTCCCTTCACTATTTATTTTTTGCAGCATTTTTCCTAATGGCCATTCTGACTGCTCTGAGCTGATAGGTTTTGTAATATGGGTATGCATGTCATTAAAATTTTTAAAATTCATCATATTCCTACGCCTTTGTCTTTTCTCTTAAAAGAAAAAAAACTTGAGTACAATATAGCTCTTGAAATTGTCTTCTTCGAAGGTTGCCCTCTTTTGAATTTTTTGGTCGATTTTTGACCGCAGAAATTTTCTGGAGGGCGGGTGCCATTTACAGAACTGCGAGTTGGTGAAAATTTAGTGACCTTTTGCAGTGGGTTCAAAGCTGCTGTTGTGGGAAACGGCCACAAGGAGGTAGCATTTCTCCATTCCCCAATCTGGGTACTAGGGCAGCAGAGCCTTTCTGGAAGTCATTGTCCTAGGTTGTAAATTAGAATGGAATTTGCCAGGAGAAATCCCCATAAGTTTATGTCTCATTACTTCTTCTTGGTTTTTAAATTTTTTTTTTAATCTGGGTAAAGTTTAGAACATTGTCTGTCCTAGGTGTACACAATCTGGTTCATTTGTACATTATGTATGTCTATGAATGTACGGATCCTCTTTCCATGTAAAATATTACAGTGTTCCGTCGACCTCCCTTGCTATATGTTCGGTCTTTTTGATACATGGATATAATATGTATTTGTATATGTATAGTAACACTAATCTTCATTTCTCAATTTCCCCCCTCCTTTCCTTTTAGATGAGCATAGTTTGTTTTCTAAGCCTGTGAGTGTCTTTCCCTTTGGAAATATGTTCATCTGTGTCAGTTATTAGATAATGCCATAAGTGATAATATAGGCTATAGGTCTTTGGCTTTCCGACCTACTTCATGTTTTGTGATTATCTCCAGGCTCATCTATGGTGCCTCAAAGAGCAGTGCTTCAAGGTTTTCCATGGCTAATATTCCATTCTGTACATGGACCACTTCTTCTTGGTGCATTCCTCTGTTGATGGACATGTCCGTTGCTTCCAAGTGTTGCCTATGGTAAATATTGCTGGAGTGCAGGATTGCCAGCCTGTGATTATTGATTTTCATTTTCTCAGGTGATAGACCCAGCAGTGGGTATGATTGATTGACTGCTATGGTAGCTCAACGTTTACCTTTTCAAGGCACCTCAATTGTCCTTTCATTAGTGACTCTTACCACGTCCCCCTTAGAATCGAGGGGATACATTTCTCCACAATCACGTCAGCATATATTGTTTGCAGGATTTTTGTTGATGGCCATTCTGACTGGTGTGAGCTGATAGGTTTTTGTAATTTGGGTTTACATGCCTGTCAAAATTCCTACAACTCATCATTTGTCCACGCCTTTTTCTTTTCTGTTAAAAGAAAAAAGAAAAAAAGTGTGAGTATAATATACCTCTTCAAATTTTCTTTTTGGAAGGTTGCACTCTAGAATTTTTTGGTCGATTTTCGACCTCAGTATTTTTTGGAGGGCAGGTGCCATTTACAGAACTGCCATTGGTGAATATTTAGTGACCTTTGGCAGTGGGTTTAAAGCTGCTGTTGTGGGAAACGGCCACAAGGATGCAGCATTTCTCCATTCCCAAATCTGGGTACTAGGGCAGCAGAGCCGTTCTGGAAGTCGTTTGCCTAGGTTGTAAATTTGGATGGAATGTGCCAGGAAAACCCCCCATAAGTTTATGTTTCATTACTCCTAGTTCGTTGTTTTAATTTTTTCAATTGGGGTAATGGTTAGAATGTTGCTTGTCCAAGGTGTACACACTTTGGTTCATCTACATATTCTATATACCTATTTATGTAGAGATCCTCTTCCCCTGTAAATTATTACAGAGTGTTCTGTAAACCTTCCTTGCTATAGGGTCGGTCTTTTTGATATATGTATATAATATGTATCTGTATACATATGGTAACGCTAATGTTCATTTATCCATCCCCCCCAACTTTCCTTTTAGATAAGCATAGTTTCTTTTTTTAAATAAGTCTGTGATTGACTTTCTTTGTGGAAATATGTTCATTTGTGTCCGTTATTAGATAACGCCTATAAGTGATATCATAGGATATAGGACTTTTGCTTTCCGACTTACCTCATGTTCTGTGATTATCTCCAAGATCATCTATGGTGCGTCAAAGAGCAGTGTTTCACTGTTTTCCATGCCTAGTATTCATTGTCTACATGGACCTCCACTTCTTCTTTATCCTTTCATCTGTTGATGGACATTTTGGTTGCTTCACTGTCTTGTCTATTGTGAATAAGGCTGCAGTGCAGCTTTTGCAACCCGGGTCTTCTTCATTCTGGTCTTCTCAGGTGAGAGGCCCATTGGTGCGCCTGCTGGATTGAATGGTACCTCAGTTTTTCCTTTTCAACGCAGCTCCTTTCTGTTCTCATTATTAGCGTTTAACCCTTTTACATCTCACCAGCAGCTAGAGGATACACAGTTCTCTAAAACCTCTTCAGCATTTATTGTTTGTAGACTTTTTGCCAATGGTCAGTCGACTGGTGTGAGTTGAAAACTTTTTGTAGATTAGATTGCATGAGTCTAATACTTCCTGAGGTGGAACTTTTATCCATTTTCCTTTCTTTAAAAAGAGAGAGAGTAAAACTTACCTCTTTATACTATCTTGAAAATCCTGCGTGTTTTGAATTTTTTTTTATCCATTCCCTACCTCAGCACACTTTTTTAGGGCAGGTGTCCTTTACAGCCCTGAGTCCTTGTGAATGGTAAGTGACCATTAGCTGTGGGTTAAAAGCTGCTCTTGCGGGAATCGGCCACAAGGCGGCAGCATTTCTCCTTTACCAAATCTGGTTACTAGGGCAACAGAGCCTTACTGGAAGTGGTGTTCTAGGTTGTAAATTAGAATGGAATGTGCGAGGAAAAAGCCCTTTAAGTTTATGTCTCATTACTTCTTGTTGGTATTTTTAACTTAATTTTTATTTTTTATCACAGCAAACTTGATTACAATGTTTTCTTTGTTCTAGGTGTGCAAGATGTGGTTCTTTCACACATATGCATATATCTATTCTTCTTCGGATCCTTTTCCCATGTCGGTTATGACACAATGTTGAGTAGTCTCCTCTTGGTATTGCGTAGGTCTTTGGTGATTATATATTTCACATGTGTTTGTAACTCTCTGTTAACCTCAATATGGTATGGAATCCAATCCTCACACCTTTCCATTTGGTGAACCATAAGTTTTTTTAATGAAGCTATGATAGTGTTTCTCTGTGGAAATATCTTTGTTTGTATCATTTTTTAGGTAACACCTATATGTGATATGATAGGATATGGGTCTTTCGCTTTCTCACTTACTCCAAGTGGTGTGATTACTTCTAGACTCATCTATGGTGCTGCAAATGGCATTGTTTCATTTTTTCACAAGCTCATATTCCATCTGTACATGTAGCAGTTCTTCTTTGTCCGCCCATCTGTCGGTGGACTTTTTGGTTACTTCCATATCTTGGCTATGGGAATACTATGCAATGCAGATTTGCGTACCTGTGTCCTTCCAATTCTGTCTTCTTAGTTTATAGGTGCAGGAATAGGTCTGCTGGATCCTATGGTAGCTCAATGTTTACATTTTAAAGGCACCTCTATTCTGTTCTCTTTAGTGGCTCTTTCCAGGTTACGTCCCACATAAAGTTGAGGGTATGCATTTCTTCCCAGCACCTTCAGCATTTATTCTTTGTAGTTTTTGCTGATGGTTATTCTGAGTGGTGTGAGCTGATACCTCTTTGTGGTTGAATTTGCATGTGTCTCATAATGCGTTGAAATTGAGCTTTTAGACATGTCCTTTTTATTTTTCCAGCTGTGATTAGAGCTTATTTCTTCAAAGTGTTTTCTTAAAGTATGTGTCACCATTTGAAATATTTTGGCCATTATCTCCCTCAAGATATTTTGAGGGCAGGTTTCATTTACAGCCCCGCAGTACTTGTCATATGAAGTGACCATTAGCTCAGGCTTTAAACCTGCTTTAGCAGGTAACGGCCAGAGAGCGGCAGCCTTTCTACGTTCCCCATGCTGGTACCAGGGAAACAGACCTACCGGCCAGTGGTGTTCTTCGGTTATAAACCAGAGTGCAATGTGCCCGGATAAACCCACAAATGTTGATGTCTCCTTGCTTTTGTTTGTTTTTAAATTTAATTTATATTTATTATTAGAGTAATATTCCATTGTGTACGTGGACCACTTCTTCTTGGTGCATTCCTCGGTTGATGGACATTTTCATTGCTTCCAAGTGCTGACTATGGTAAATCTTGCTGGCGTACAGGTTTGCCAGCCTGTGACTTTTTGATTCTCATTTTCTCAGGTGATAGGCCAAGCAGTGGTTGTGATTAATTGACTGGTAGCTCAATGTTTCCCTGTTCAAAGCGCCTACATTGTGTTTTCATTAGTGGCTCTTTACATGCCGCCCCCTTACAACCGAGGGTACGCATTTCTCCACACTCCCTTCACTATTTATTTTTTGCAGCATTTTTCCTAATGACCATTCTGACTGCTCTGAGCTGATAGGTTTTGTAATATGGGTATGCATGTCATTAAAATTTTTAAAATTCATCATATTCCTACGCCTTTGTCTTTTCTCTTAAAAGAAAAAAAACTTGAGTACAATATAGCTCTTGAAATTGTCTTCTTCGAAGGTTGCCCTCTTTTGAATTTTTTGGTCGATTTTTGACCGCAGAAATTTTTTGGAGGGCGGGTGCCATTTACAGAACTGCGAGTTGGTGAAAATTTAGTGACCTTTTGCAGTGGGTTCAAAGCTGCTGTTGTGGGAAACGGCCACAAGGAGGTAGCATTTCTCCATTCCCCAATCTGGGTACTAGGGCAGCAGAGCCTTTCTGGAAGTCATTGTCCTAGGTTGTAAATTAGAATGGAATTTGCCAGGAGAAATGCCCATAAGTTTATGTCTCATTACTTCTTCTTGGTTTTTAAATTTTTTTTTTTAATCTGGGTAAAGTTTAGAACATTGTCTGTCCTAGGTGTACACAATCTGGTTCTTTTGTACATTATGTATGTCTATGAATGTACGGATCCTCTTCCCATGTAAAATATTACAGTGTTCCGTCAACCTCCCTTGCTATATGTTCGGTCTTTTTGATACATGGATATAATATGTATTTGTATATGTATAGTAACACTAATCTTCATTTCTCAATTTCCCCCCTCCTTTCCTTTTAGATGAGCATAGTTTGTTTTCTAAGCCTGTGAGTGTCTTTCTCTATGGAAATATGTTCATCTGTGTCAGTTATTAGATAATGCCATAAGTGATAATATAGGCTATATGTCTTTGGCTTTCCGACCTACTTCATGTTTTGTGATTATCTCCAGGCTCATCTATGGTGCCTCAAAGAGCAGTGCTTCAAGGTTTTCCATGGCTAATATTCCATTGTGTACATGGACCACTTCTTCTTGGTGCATTCCTCTGTTGATGGACATGTCCGTTGCTTCCAAGTGTTGCCTATGGTAAATATTGCTGGAGTGCAGGATTGCCAGCCTGTGATTATTGATTTTCATTTTCTCAGGTGATAGACCCAGCAGTGGGTATGATTGATTGACTGCTATGGTAGCTCAACGTTTACCTTTTCAAGGCACCTCAATTGTCCTTTCATTAGTGACTCTTACCACGTCCCCCTTAGAATCGAGGGGATGCATTTCTCCACAATCACGTCAGCATATATTGTTTGCAGGATTTTTGTTGATGGCCATTCTGACTGGTGTGAGCTGATAGGTTTTTGTAATTTGGGTTTACATGCCTGTCAAAATTCCTACAATTCATCATTTTTCCACGCCTTTTTCTTTTCTGTTAAAAGAAAAAAAAAAAGTGTGAGTATAATATACCTCTTCAAATTTTCTTTTTGGAAGGTTGCACTCTAGAATTTTTTGGTCGATTTTCGACCTCAGTATTTTTTGGAGGGCAGGTGCCATTTACAGAACTGCCATTGGTGAATATTTAGTGACCTTTGGCAGTGGGTTTAAAGCTGCTGT
This sequence comes from Eschrichtius robustus, assembly GCF_028021215.1. NCBI lineage: Eukaryota > Metazoa > Chordata > Mammalia > Artiodactyla > Eschrichtiidae > Eschrichtius > Eschrichtius robustus. The sequence goes on along the minus strand of NC_090830.1, from coordinate 20,999,608 downwards.
TGTGGGAAACGGCCACAAGGATGCAGCATTTCTCCATTCCCAAATCTGGGTACTAGGGCAGCAGAGCCGTTCTGGAAGTCGTTTGCCTAGGTTGTAAATTTGCATGGAATGTGCCAGGAAAACCCCCCATAAGTTTATGTCTCATTACTCCTAGTTCGTTGTTTTAATTTTTTCAATTGGGGTAATGGTTAGAATGTTGCTTGTCCAAGGTGTACACACTCTGGTTCATCTACATATTCTATATACCTATTTATGTAGAGATCCTCTTCCCCTGTAAATTATTACAGAGTGTTCTGTAAACCTTCCTTGCTATAGGGTCGGTCTTTTTGATATATGTATATAATATGTATCTGTATACATATGGTAACGCTAATCTTCATTTATCCATCCCCCCCACCTTTCCTTTTAGATAAGCATAGTTTTTTTTTTTAAATAAGTCTGTGATTGACTTTCTTTGTGGAAATATGTTCATTTGTGTCCGTTATTAGATAACGCCTATAAGTGATATCATAGGATATAGGACTTTTGCTTTCCGACTTACCTCATGTTCTGTGATTATCTCCAAGATCATCTATGGTGCCTCAAAGAGCAGTGTTTCACTGTTTTCCATGGCTAGTATTCATTGTCTACATGGACCACCACTTCTTCTTTATCCTTTCATCTGTTGATGGACATTTTGGTTGCTTCACTGTCTTGTCTATTGTGAATAAGGCTGCAGTGCAGCTTTTGCAACCCGGGTCTTCTTCATTCTGGTCTTCTCAGGTGAGAGGCCCATTGGTGCGCCTGCTGGATTGAATGGTACCTCAGTTTTTCCTTTTCAACGCAGCTCCTTTCTGTTCTCATTATTAGCGTTTAACCCTTTTACATCTCACCAGCAGCTAGAGGATACGCAGTTCTCTAAAACCTCTTCAGCATTTATTGTTTGTAGACTTTTTGCCAATGGTCAGTCGACTGGTGTGAGTTGAAAACTTTTTGTAGATTAGATTGCATGAGTCTAATACTTCCTGAGGTGGAACTTTTATCCATTTTCCTTTCTTTAAAAAGAGAGTGAGTAAAACTTACCTCTTTATACTATCTTGAAAATCCTGCGTGTTTTGAATTTTTTTTTTATCCATTCCCTACCTCAGCACACTTTTTTAGGGCAGGTGTCCTTTACAGCCCTGAGTCCTTGTGAATGGTAAGTGACCATTAGCTGTGGGTTAAAAGCTGCTCTTGCGGGAATCGGCCACAAGGCGGCAGCATTTCTCCTTTACCAAATCTGGTTACTAGGGCAACAGAGCCTTACTGGAAGTGGTGTTCTAGGTTGTAAATTAGAATGGAATGTGCGAGGAAAAAGCCCTTTAAGTTTATGTCTCATTACTTCTTGTTGGTATTTTTAACTTAATTTTTATTTTTTATCACAGCAAACTTGATTACAATGTTTTCTTTGTTCTAGGTGTGCAAGATGTGGTTCTTTCACACATATGCATATATCTATTCTTCTTCGGATCCTTTTCCCATGTTGGTTATGACACAATGTTGAGTAGTCTCCTCTTGGTATTGCGTAGGTCTTTGGTGATTATATATTTCACATGTGTTTGTATCTCTCTGTTAACCTCAATATGGTAATGTATCCAATCCTCACACCTTTCCATTTGGTGAACCATAAGTTTTTTTAATGAAGCTATGATAGTGTTTCTCTGTGGAAATATCTTTGTTTGTATCATTTTTTAGGTAACACCTATATGTGATATGATAGGATATGGGTATTTCGCTTTCTCACTTACTCCAAGTGGCGTGATTACTTCTAGACTCATTTATGGTGCTGCAAATGGCATTGTTTCATTTTTTCACAAGCTCATATTCCATCTGTACATGTAGCAGTTCTTCTTTGTCCGCCCATCTGTCGGTGGACTTTTTGGTTACTTCCATATCTTGGCTATGGGAATACTATGCAATGCAGATTTGCGTACCTGTGTCCTTCCAATTCTGTCTTCTTAGTTTATAGGTGCAGGAATAGGTCTGCTGGATGCTATGGTAGCTCAATGTTTACCTTTTAAAGGCACCTCTATTCTGTTCTCTTTAGTGGCTCTTTCCAGGTTACGTCCCACATAAAGTTGAGGGTATGCATTTCTTCCCAGCACCTTCAGCATTTATTCTTTGTAGTTTTTGCTGATGGTTATTCTGAGTGGTGTGAGCTGATACCTCTTTGTGGTTGAATTTGCATGTGTCTCATAATGCGTTGAAATTGAGCTTTTAGACATGTCCTTTTTATTTTTCCAGCTGTGATTAGAGCTTATTTCTTCAAAGTGTTTTCTTAAATTATGTGTCACCATTTGAAATATTTTGGCCATTATCTCCCTCAAGATATTTTGAGGGCAGGTTTCATTTACAGCCCTGCAGTACTTGTTCATATGAAGTGACCATTAGCTCAGGCTTTAAACCTGCTTTTGCAGGTAACGGCCAGAGAGCGGCAGCCTTTCTACGTTCCCCATGCTGGTACCAGGGAAACAGACCTACCGGCCAGTGGTGTTTTTCGGTTATAAACTAGAGTGCAATGTCCTCGGATAAACCCACAAATGTTGATGTCTCCTTGATTTTGTTTGTTTTTAAATTTAATTTATATTTATTATTAGAGTAATATTCCATTGTGTACGTGGACCACTTCTTCTTGGTGCATTCCTCGGTTGATGGACATTTTCATTGCTTCCAAGTACTGACTATGGTAAATCTTGCTGGCGTACAGGTTTGCCAGCCTGTGACTTTTTGATTCTCATTTTCTCAGGTGATAGGCCAAGCAGTGGTTGTGATTGATTGACTGGTAGCTCAATGTTTCCCTGTTCAAAGCGCCTACATTGTGTTTTCATTAGTGGCTCTTTACATGCCCCCCCCTTACAACCGAGGGTACGCATTTCTCCACACTCCCTTCACCATTTATTTTTTGCAGCATTTTTCCTAATGGCCATTCTGACTGCTCTGAGCTGATAGGTTTTGTAATATGGGTATGCATGTCATTAAAATTTTTAAAATTCATCATATTCCTACGCCTTTGTCTTTTCTCTTAAAAGAAAAAACCGTGAGTACAATATAGCTCTTGAAATTGTCTTCTTCGAAGGTTGCCCTCTTTTGAATTTTTTGGTCGATTTTTGACCGCAGAAATTTTCTGGAGGGCGGGTGCCATTTACAGAACTGCAAGTTGGTGAAAATTTAGTGACCTTTTGCAGTGGGTTCAAAGCTGCTGTTGTGGGAAACGGCCTCAAGGAGGTAGCATTTCTCCATTCCCCAATCTGGGTACTAGGGCAGCAGAGCCTTTCTGGAAGTCATTGTCCTAGGTTGTAAATTTGAATGGAATTTGCCAGGAGAAATCCCCATAAGTTTATATCTCATTACTTCTTCTTGGTTTTTAAATTTTTTTTTTAATCTGGGTAAATTTAGAACATTGTCTGTCCTAGGTGTACACAATCTGGTTCATTTGTACATTATGCATGTCTATGAATGTACAGATCCTCTTCCCATGTAAAATATTACAGTGTTCCGTCGACCTCCCTTGCTATATGTTCGGTCTTTTTGATACATGGATATAATATGTATTTGTATATGTATAGTAACACTAATCTTCATTTCTCAATTTCCCCCCTCCTTTCCTTTTAGATGAGCATAGTTTGTTTTCTAAGCCTGTGAGTGTCTTTCTCTTTGGAAATATGTTCATCTGTGTCAGTTATTAGATAATGCCATAAGTGATAATATAGGCTATAGGTCTTTGGCTTTCCGACCTACTTCATGTTTTGTGATTATCTCCAGGCTCATCTATGGTGCCTCAAAGAGCAGTGCTTCAAGGTTTTCCATGGCTAATATTCCATTGTGTACATGGACCACTTCTTCTTGGTGCATTCCTCTGTTGATGGACATGTCCGTTGCTTCCAAGTGTTGCCTATGGTAAATATTGCTGGAGTGCAGGATTGCCAGCCTGTGATTATTGATTTTCATTTTCTCAGGTGATAGACCCAGCAGTGGGTATGATTGATTGACTGCTATGGTAGCTCAACGTTTACCTTTTCAAGGCACCTCAATTGTCCTTTCATTAGTGACTCTTACCACGTCCCCCTTAGAATCGAGGGGACGCATTTCTCCACAATCACGTCAGCATATATTGTTTGCAGGATTTTTGTTGATGGCCATTCTGACTGGTGTGAGCTGATAGGTTTTTGTAATTTGGGTTTACATGCCTGTCAAAATTCCTACAATTCATCATTTGTCCACGCCTTTTTCTTTTCTGTTAAAAGAAAAAAGAAAAAAACTGTGAGTATAATATACCTCTTCAAATTTTCTTTTTGGAAGGTTGCACTCTAGAATTTTTTGGTCGATTTTCGACCTCAGTATTTTTTGGAGGGCAGGTGCCATTTACAAAACTGCCATTGGTGAATATTTAGTGACCTTTGGCAGTGGGTTTAAAGCTGCTGTTGTGGGAAACGACCACAAGGATGCAGCATTTCTCCATTGCCAAATCTGGGTACTAGGGCAGCAGAGCCGTTCTGGAAGTCGTTTGCCTAGGTTGTAAATTTGGATGGAATGTGCCAGGAAAACCCCCCATAAGTTTATGTCTCATTACTCCTAGTTCGTTGTTTTAATTTTTTCATTTGGGGTAATGGTTAGAATGTTGCTTGTCCAAGGTGTACACACTCTGGTTCATCTACATATTCTATAAACCTATTTATGTAGAGATCCTCTTCCCCTGTAAATTATTACAGAGTGTTCCGTAAACCTTCCTTGCTATAGGGTCGGTCTTTTTGATATATGTATATAATATGTATCTGTATACATATGGTAACGCTAATCTTCATTTATCCATCCCCCCCACCTTTCCTTTTAGATAAGCATAGTTTTTTTTTAAATAAGTCTGTGATTGACTTTCTTTGTGGAAATATGTTCATTTGTGTCCGTTATTAGATAACGCCTATAAGTGATATCATAGGATATAGGACTTTTGCTTTCCGACTTACCTCATGTTCTGTGATTATCTCCAAGATCATCTATGGTGCCTCAAAGAGCAGTGTTTCACTGTTTTCCATGCCTAGTATTCATTGTCTACATGGACCACCACTTCTTCTTTATCCTTTCATCTGTTGATGGACATTTTGGTTGCTTCACTGTCTTGTCTATTGTGAATAAGGCTGCAGTGCAGCTTTTGCAACCCGGGTCTTCTTCATTCTGGTCTTCTCAGGTGAGAGGCCCATTGGTGCGCCTGCTGGATTGAATGGTACCTCAGTTTTTCCTTTTCAACGCAGCTCCTTTCTGTTCTCATTATTAGCGTTTAACCCTTTTACATCTCACCAGCAGCTAGAGGATACACAGTTCTCTAAAACCTCTTCAGCATTTATTGTTTGTAGACTTTTTGCCAATGGTCAGTCGACTGGTGTGAGTTGAAAACTTTTTGTAGATTAGATTGCATGAGTCTAATACTTCCTGAGGTGGAACTTTTATCCATTTTCCTTTCTTTAAAAAGAGAGTGAGTAAAACTTACCTCTTTATACTATCTTGAAAATCCTGCGTGTTTTGAATTTTTTTTTTATCCATTCCCTACCTCAGCACACTTTTTTAGGGCAGGTGTCCTTTACAGCCCTGAGTCCTTGTGAATGGTAAGTGACCATTAGCTGTGGGTTAAAAGCTGCTCTTGTGGGAATCGGCCACAAGGCGGCAGCATTTCTCCTTTACCAAATCTGGTTACTAGGGCAACAGAGCCTTACTGGAAGTGGTGTTCTAGGTTGTAAATTAGAATGGAATGTGCGAGGAAAAAGCCCTTTAAGTTTATGTCTCATTACTTCTTGTTGGTATTTTTAACTTAATTTTTATTTTTTACCACAGCAAACTTGATTACAATGTTTTCTTTGTCCTAGGTGTGCAAGATGTGGTTCTTTCACACATATGCATATATCTATTCTTCTTCGGATCCTTTTCCCATGTCGGTTATGACACAATGTTGAGTAGTCTCCTCTTGGTATTGCGTAGGTCTTTGGTGATTATATATTTCACATGTGTTTGTATCTCTCTGTTAACCTCAATATGGTAATGTATCCAATCTCACACCTTTCCATTTGGTGAACCATAAGTTTTTTTAATGAAGCTATGATAGTGTTTCTCTGTGGAAATATCTTTGTTTGTATCATTTTTTAGGTAACACCTATATGTGATATGATAGGATATGGGTCTTTCGCTTTCTCACTTACTCCAAGTTGCGTGATTACTTCTAGACTCATCTATGGTGCTGCAAATGGCATTGTTTCATTTTTTCACAAGCTCATATTCCATCTGTACATGTAGCAGTCCTTCTTTGTCCGCCCATCTGTCGGTGGACTTTCTGGTTACTTCCATATCTTGGCTATGGGAATACTATGCAATGCAGATTTGCGTACCTGTGTCCTTCCAATTCTGTCTTCTTAGTTTATAGGTCCAGGAATAGGTCTGCTGGATCCTATGGTAGCTCAATGTTTACATTTTAAAGGCACCTCTATTCTGTTCTCTTTAGTGGCTCTTTCCAGGTTACGTCCCACATAAAGTTGAGGGTATGCATTTCTTCCCAGCACCTTCAGCATTTATTCTTTGTAGTTTTTGCTGATGGTTATTCTGAGTGGTGTGAGCTGATACCTCTTTGTGGTTGAATTTGCATGTGTCTCATAATGCGTTGAAATTGAGCTTTTAGACATGTCCTTTTTATTTTTCCAGCTGTGATTAGAGCTTATTTCTTCAAAGTGTTTTCTTAAAGTATGTGTCACCATTTGAAATATTTTGGCCATTATCTCCCTCAAGATATTTTGAGGGCAGGTTTCATTTACAGCCCTGCAGTACTTGTTCATATGAAGTGACCATTAGCTCAGGCTTTAAACCTGCTTTTGCAGGTAACGGCCAGAGAGCGGCAGCCTTTCTACGTTCCCCATGCTGGTACCAGGGAAACAGACCTACCGGCCAGTGGTGTTCTTCGGTTATAAACTAGAGTGCAATGTGCCCGGATAAACCCACAAATGTTGATGTCTCCTTGCTTTTGTTTGTTTTTAAATTTAATTTATATTTATTATTAGAGTAATATTCCATTGTGTACGTGGACCACTTCTTCTTGGTGCATTCCTCGGTTGATGGACATTTTCATTGCTTCCAAGTACTGACTATGGTAAATCTTGCTGGCGTACAGGTTTGCCAGCCTGTGACTTTTTGATTCTCATTTTCTCAGGTGATAGGCCAAGCAGTGGTTGTGATTGATTGACTGGTAGCTCAATGTTTCCCTGTTCAAAGCGCCTACATTGTGTTTTCATTAGTGGCTCTTTACATGCCCCCCCCCTTACAACCGAGGGTACGCATTTCTCCACACTCCCTTCACCATTTATTTTTTGCAGCATTTTTCCTAATGGCCATTCTGACTGCTCTGAGCTGATAGGTTTTGTAATATGGGTATGCATGTCATTAAAATTTTTAAAATTCATCATATTCCTACGCCTTTGTCTTTTCTCTTAAAAGAAAAAATCGTGAGTACAATATAGCTCTTGAAATTGTCTTCTTCGAAGGTTGCCCTCTTTTGAATTTTTTGGTCGATTTTTGACCGCAGAAATTTTCTGGAGGGCGGGTGCCATTTACAGAACTGCAAGTTGGTGAAAATTTAGTGACCTTTTGCAGTGGGTTCAAAGCTGCTGTTGTGGGAAACGGCCTCAAGGAGGTAGCATTTCTCCATTCCCCAATCTGGGTACTAGGGCAGCAGAGCCTTTCTGGAAGTCATTGTCCTAGGTTGTAAATTAGAATGGAATTTGCCAGGAGAAATCCCCATAAGTTTATATCTCATTACTTCTTCTTGGTTTTTAATTTTTTTTTTTAATCTGGGTAAATTTAGAACATTGTCTGTCCTAGGTGTACACAATCTGGTTCATTTGTACATTATGCATGTCTATGAATGTACAGATCCTCTTCCCATGTAAAATATTACAGTGTTCCGTCGACCTCCCTTGCTATATGTTCGGTCTTTTTGATACATGGATATAATATGTATTTGTATATGTATAGTAACACTAATCTTCATTTCTCAATTTCCCCCCTCCTTTCCTTTTAGATGAGCATAGTTTGTTTTCTAAGCCTGTGAGTGTCTTTCTCTATGGAAATATGTTCATCTGTGTCAGTTATTAGATAATGCCATAAGTGATAATATAGGCTATAGGTCTTTGGCTTTCCGACCTACTTCATGTTTTGTGATTATCTCCAGGCTCATCTATGGTGCCTCAAAGAGCAGTGCTTCAAGGTTTTCCATGGCTAATATTCCATTGTGTACATGGACCACTTCTTCTTGGTGCATTCCTCTGTTGATGGACATGTCCGTTGCTTCCAAGTGTTGCCTATGGTAAATATTGCTGGAGTGCAGGATTGCCAGCCTGTGATTATTGATTTTCATTTTCTCAGGTGATAGACCCAGCAGTGGGTATGATTGATTGACTGCTATGGTAGCTCAACGTTTACCTTTTCAAGGCACCTCAATTGTCCTTTCATTAGTGACTCTTACCACGTCCCCCTTAGAATCGAGGGGATGCATTTCTCCACAATCACGTCAGCATATATTGTTTGCAGGATTTTTGTTCATGGCCATTCTGACTGGTGTGAGCTGATAGGTTTTTGTAATTTGGGTTTACATGCCTGTCAAAATTCCTACAATTCTTCATTTTTCCACGCCTTTTTCTTTTCTGTTAAAAGAAAAAAGAAAAAAAGTGTGAGTATAATATACCTCTTCAAATTTTCTTTTTGGAAGGTTGCACTCTAGAATTTTTTGGTCGATTTTCGACCTCAGTATTTTTTGGAGGGCAGGTGCCATTTACAGAACTGCCATTGGTGAATATTTAGTGACCTTTGGCAGTGGGTTTAAAGCTGCTGTTGTGGGAAACGGCCACAAGGATGCAGCATTTCTCCATTCCCAAATCTGGGTACTAGGGCAGCAGAGCCGTTCTGGAAGTCGTTTGCCTAGGTTGTAAATTTGGATGGAATGTGCCAGGAAAACCCCTCATAAGTTTATGTCTCATTACTCCTAGTTCGTTGTTTTAATTTTTTCAATTGGGGTAATGGTTAGAATGTTGCTTGTCCAAGGTGTACACACTCTGGTTCATCTACATATTCTATATACCTATTTATGTAGAGATCCTCTTCCCCTGTAAATTATTACAGAGTGTTCTGTAAACCTTCCTTGCTATAGGGTCGGTCTTTTTGATATATGTATATAATATGTATCTGTATACATATGGTAACGCTAATCTTCATTTATCCATCCCCCCCACCTTTCCTTTTAGATAAGCATAGTTTTTTTTTTTAAATAAGTCTGTGATTGACTTTCTTTGTGGAAATATGTTCATTTGTGTCCGTTATTAGATAACGCCTATAAGTGATATCATAGGATATAGGACTTTTGCTTTCCGACTTACCTCATGTTCTGTGATTATCTCCAAGATCATCTATGGTGCCTCAAAGAGCAGTGTTTCACTGTTTTCCATGCCTAGTATTCATTGTCTACATGGACCACCACTTCTTCTTTATCCTTTCATCTGTTGATGGACATTTTGGTTGCTTCACTGTCTTGTCTATTGTGAATAAGGCTGCAGTGCAGCTTTTGCAACCCGGGTCTTCTTCATTCTGGTCTTCTCAGGTGAGAGGCCCATTGGTGCGCCTGCTGGATTGAATGGTACCTCAGTTTTTCCTTTTCAACGCAGCTCCTTTCTGTTCTCATTATTAGCGTTTAACCCTTTTACATCTCACCAGCAGCTAGAGGATACACAGTTCTCTAAAACCTCTTCAGCATTTATTGTTTGTAGACTTTTTGCCAATGGTCAGTCGACTGGTGTGAGTTGAAAACTTTTTGTAGATTAGATTGCATGAGTCTAATACTTCCTGAGGTGGAACTTTTATCCATTTTCCTTTCTTTAAAAAGAGAGTGAGTAAAACTTACCTCTTTATACTATCTTGAAAATCCTGCGTGTTTTGAATTTTTTTTTTATCCATTCCCTACCTCAGCACACTTTTTTAGGGCAGGTGTCCTTTACAGCCCTGAGTCCTTGTGAATGGTAAGTGACCATTAGCTGTGGGTTAAAAGCTGCTCTTGTGGGAATCGGCCACAAGGCGGCAGCATTTCTCCTTTACCAAATCTGGTTACTAGGGCAACAGAGCCTTACTGGAAGTGGTGTTCTAGGTTGTAAATTAGAATGGAATGTGCGAGGAAAAAGCCCTTTAAGTTTATGTCTCATTACTTCTTGTTGGTATTTTTAACTTAATTTTTATTTTTTACCACAGCAAACTTGATTACAATGTTTTCTTTGTCCTAGGTGTGCAAGATGTGGTTCTTTCACACATATGCATATATCTATTCTTCTTCGGATCCTTTTCCCATGTCGGTTATGACACAATGTTGAGTAGTCTCCTCTTGGTATTGCGTAGGTCTTTGGTGATTATATATTTCACATGTGTTTGTATCTCTCTGTTAACCTCAATATGGTAATGTATCCAATCTCACACCTTTCCATTTGGTGAACCATAAGTTTTTTTAATGAAGCTATGATAGTGTTTCTCTGTGGAAATATCTTTGTTTGTATCATTTTTTAGGTAACACCTATATGTGATATGATAGGATATGGGTCTTTCGCTTTCTCACTTACTCCAAGTGGCGTGATTACTTCTAGACTCATCTATGGTGCTGCAAATGGCATTGTTTCATTTTTTCACAAGCTCATATTCCATCTGTACATGTAGCAGTCCTTCTTTGTCCGCCCATCTGTCGGTGGACTTTCTGGTTACTTCCATATCTTGGCTATGGGAATACTATGCAATGCAGATTTGCGTACCTGTGTCCTTCCAATTCTGTCTTCTTAGTTTATAGGTCCAGGAATAGGTCTGCTGGATCCTATGGTAGCTCAATGTTTACATTTTAAAGGCACCTCTATTCTGTTCTCTTTAGTGGCTCTTTCCAGGTTACGTCCCACATAAAGTTGAGGGTATGCATTTCTTCCCAGCACCTTCAGCATTTATTCTTTGTAGTTTTTGCTGATGGTTATTCTGAGTGGTGTGAGCTGATACCTCCTTGTGGTTGAATTTGCATGTGTCTCATAATGCGTTGAAATTGAGCTTTTAGACATGTCCTTTTTATTTTCCAGCTGTGATTAGAGCTTATTTCTTCAAAGTGTTTTCTTAAAGTATGTGTCACCATTTGAAATATTTTGGCCATTATCTCCCTCAAGATATTTTGAGGGCAGGTTTCATTTACAGCCCCGCAGTACTTGTTCATATGAAGTGACCATTAGCTCAGGCTTTAAACCTGCTTTAGCAGGTAACGGCCAGAGAGCGGCAGCCTTTCTACGTTCCCCATGCTGGTACCAGGGAAACAGACCTACCGGCCAGTGGTGTTCTTCGGTTATAAACCAGAGTGCAATGTGCCCGGATAAACCCACAAATGTTGATGTCTCCTTGCTTTTGTTTGTTTTTAAATTTAATTTATATTTATTATTAGAGTAATATTCCATTGTGTACGTGGACCACTTCTTCTTGGTGCATTCCTCGGTTGATGGACATTTTCATTGCTTCCAAGTGCTGACTATGGTAAATCTTGCTGGCGTACAGGTTTGCCAGCCTGTGACTTTTTGATTCTCATTTTCTCAGGTGATAGGCCAAGCAGTGGTTGTGATTGATTGACTGGTAGCTCAATGTTTCCCTGTTCAAAGCGCCTACATTGTGTTTTCATTAGTGGCTCTTTACATGCCGCCCCCTTACAACTGAGGGTACGCATTTCTCCACACTCCCTTCACTATTTATTTTTAGCAGCATTTTTCCTAATGACCATTCTGACTGCTCTGAGCTGATAGGTTTTGTAATATGGGTATGCATGTCATTAAAATTTTTAAAATTCATCATATTCCTACGCCTTTGTCTTTTCTCTTAAAAGAAAAAAAACGTGAGTACAATATAGCTCTTGAAATTGTCTTCTTCGAAGGTTGCCCTCTTTTGAATTTTTTGGTCGATTTTTGACCGCAGAAATTTTCTGGAGGGCGGGTGCCATTTACAGAACTGCGAGTTGGTGAAAATTTAGTGACCTTTTGCAGTGGGTTCAAAGCTGCTGTTGTGGGAAACGGCCACAAGGAGGTAGCATTTCTCCATTCCCCAATCTGGGTACTAGGGCAGCAGAGCCTTTCTGGAAGTCATTGTCCTAGGTTGTAAATTAGAATGGAATTTGCCAGGAGAAATCCCCATAAGTTTATGTCTCATTACTTCTTCTTGGTTTTTAAATTTTTTTTTTAATCTGGGTAAAGTTTAGAACATTGTCTGTCCTAGGTGTACACAATCTGGTTCATTTGTACATTATGTATGTCTATGAATGTACGGATCCTCTTCCCATGTAAAATATTACAGTGTTCCGTCGACCTCCCTTGCTATATGTTCGGTCTTTTTGATACATGGATATAATATGTATTTGTATATGTATAGTAACACTAAGCTTCATTTCTCAATTTCCCCCCTCCTTTCCTTTTAGATGAGCATAGTTTGTTTTCTAAGCCTGTGAGTGTCTTTCTCTATGGAAATATGTTCATCTGTGTCAGTTATTAGATAATGCCATAAGTGATAATATAGGCTATAGGTCTTTGGCTTTCCGACCTACTTCATGTTTTGTGATTATCTCCAGGCTCATCTATGGTGCCTCAAAGAGCAGTGCTTCAAGGTTTTCCATGGCTAATATTCCATTGTGTACATGGACCACTTCTTCTTGGTGCATTCCTCTGTTGATGGACATGTCCGTTGCTTCCAAGTGTTGCCTATGGTAAATATTGCTGGAGTGCAGGATTGCCAGCCTGTGATTATTGATTTTCATTTTCTCAGGTGATAGACCCAGCAGTGGGTATGATTGATTGACTGCTATGGTAGCTCAACGTTTACCTTTTCAAGGCACCTCAATTGTCCTTTCATTAGTGACTCTTACCACGTCCCACTTAGAATCGAGGGGACGCATTTCTCCACAATCACGTCAGCATATATTGTTTGCAGGATTTTTGTTGATGGCCATTCTGACTGGTGTGAGCTGATAGGTTTTTGTAATTTGGGTTTACATGCCTGTCAAAATTCCTACAATTCATCATTTGTCCACGCCTTTTTCTTTTCTGTTAAAAGAAAAAAGAAAAAAACTGTGAGTATAATATACCTCTTCAAATTTTCTTTTTAGAAGGTTGCACTCTAGAATTTTTTGGTCGATTTTCGACCTCAGTATTTTTTGGAGGGCAGGTGCCATTTACAGAACTGCCATTGGTGAATATTTAGTGACCTTTGGCAGTGGGTTTAAAGCTGCTGTTGTGGGAAACGGCCACAAGGATGCAGCATTTCTCCATTCCCAAATCTGGGTACTAGGGCAGCAGAGCCGTTCTGGAAGTCGTTTGCCTAGGTTGTAAATTTGGATGGAATGTGCCAGGAAAACCCCCCATAAGTTTATGTCTCATTACTCCTAGTTCGTTGTTTTAATTTTTTCAATTGGGGTAATGGTTAGAATGTTGCTTGTCCAAGGTATACACACTCTGGTCCATCTACATATTCTATATACCTATTTATGTAGAGATCCTCTTCCCCTGTAAATTATTACAGAGTGTTCCGTAAACCTTCCTTGCTATAGGGTCGGTCTTTTTGATATATGTATATAATATGTATTTGTATACATATGGTAACGCTAATCTTCATTTATCCATCCCCCCCACCTTTCCTTTTAGATAAGCATAGTTTTTTTTTTTTTTTTAATAAGTCTGTGATTGACTTTCTTTGTGGAAATATGTTCATTTGTGTCCGTTATTAGATAACGCCTATAAGTGATATCATAGGATATAGGACTTTTGCTTTCCGACTTACCTCATGTTCTGTGATTATCTCCAAGATCATCTATGGTGCCTCAAAGAGCAGTGTTTCACTGTTTTCCATGCCTAGTATTCATTGTCTACTTGGACCTCCACTTCTTCTTTATCCTTTCATCTGTTGATGGACATTTTGGTTGCTTCACTGTCTTGTCTATTGTGAATAAGGCTGCAGTGCAGCTTTTGCAACCCGGGTCTTCTTCATTCTGGTCTTCTCAGGTGAGAGGCCCATTGGTGCGCCTGCTGGATTGAATGGTACCTCAGTTTTTCCTTTTCAACGCAGCTCCTTTCTGTTCTCATTATTAGCGTTTAACCCTTTTACATCTCACCAGCAGCTAGAGGATACACAGTTCTCTAAAACCTCTTCAGCATTTATTGTTTGTAGACTTTTTGCCAATGGTCAGTCGACTGGTGTGAGTTGAAAACTTTTTGTAGATTAGATTGCATGAGTCTAATACTTCCTGAGGTGGAACTTTTATCCATTTTCCTTTCTTTAAAAAGAGAGTGAGTAAAACTTACCTCTTTATACTATCTTGAAAATCCTGCGTGTTTTGAATTTTTTTTTATCCATTCCCTACCTCAGCACACTTTTTTAGGGCAGGTGTCCTTTACAGCCCTGAGTCCTTGTGAATGGTAAGTGACCATTAGCTGTGGGTTAAAAGCTGCTCTTGCGGGAATCGGCCACAAGGCGGCAGCATTTCTCCTTTACCAAATCTGGTTACTAGGGCAACAGAGCCTTACTGGAAGTGGTGTTCTAGGTTGTAAATTAGAATGGAATGTGCGAGGAAAAAGCCCTTTAAGTTTATGTCTCATTACTTCTTGTTGGTATTTTTAACTTAATTTTTATTTTTTATCACAGCAAACTTGATTACAATGTTTTCTTTGTTCTAGGTGTGCAAGATGTGGTTCTTTCACACATATGCATATATCTATTCTTCTTCGGATCCTTTTCCCATGTCGGTTATGACACAATGTTGAGTAGTCTCCTCTTGGTATTGCGTAGGTCTTTGGTGATTATATATTTCACATGTGTTTGTAACTCTCTGTTAACCTCAATATGGTATGGAATCCAATCCTCACACCTTTCCATTTGGTGAACCATAAGTTTTTTTAATGAAGCTATGATAGTGTTTCTCTGTGGAAATATCTTTGTTTGTATCATTTTTTAGGTAACACCTATATGTGATATGATAGGATATGGGTCTTTCGCTTTCTCACTTACTCCAAGTGGTGTGATTACTTCTAGACTCATCTATGGTGCTGCAAATGGCATTGTTTCATTTTTTCACAAGCTCATATTCCATCTGTACATGTAGCAGTTCTTCTTTGTCCGCCCATCTGTCGGTGGACTTTTTGGTTACTTCCATATCTTGGCTATGGGAATACTATGCAATGCAGATTTGCGTACCTGTGTCCTTCCAATTCTGTCTTCTTAATTTATAGGTGCAGGAATAGGTCTGCTGGATCCTATGGTAGCTCAATGTTTACATTTTAAAGGCACCTCTATTCTGTTCTCTTTAGTGGCTCTTTCCAGGTTACGTCCCACATAAAGTTGAGGGTATGCATTTCTTCCCAGCACCTTCAGCATTTATTCTTTGTAGTTTTTGCTGATGGTTATTCTGAGTGGTGTGAGCTGATACCTCTTTATGGTTGAATTTGCATGTGTCTCATAATGCGTTGAAATTGAGCTTTTACACATGTCCTTTTTATTTTTCCAGCTGTGATTAGAGCTTATTTCTTCAAAGTGTTTTCTTAAAGTATGTGTCACCATTTGAAATATTTTGGCCATTATCTCCCTCAAGATATTTTGAGGGCAGGTTTCATTTACAGCCCTGCAGTACTTGTTCATATGAAGTGACCATTAGCTCAGGCTTTAAACCTGCTTTTGCAGGTAACGGCCAGAGAGCGGCAGCCTTTCTACGTTCCCCATGCTGGTACCAGGGAAACAGACCTACCGGCCAGTGGTGTTCTTCGGTTATAAACTAGAGTGCAATGTGCCCGGATAAACCCACAAATGTTGATGTCTCCTTGCTTTTGTTTGTTTTTAAATTTAATTTATATTTATTATTAGAGTAATATTCCATTGTGTACGTGGACCACTTCTTCTTGGTGCATTCCTCGGTTGATGGACATTTTCATTGCTTCCAAGTACTGACTATGGTAAATCTTGCTGGCGTACAGGTTTGCCAGCCTGTGACTTTTTGATTCACATTTTCTCAGGTGATAGGCCAAGCAGTGGTTGTGTTTGATTGACTGGTAGCTCAATGTTTCCCTGTTCAAAGCGCCTACATTGTGTTTTCATTAGTGGCTCTTTACATGCCCCCCCCTTACAACCGATGGTACGCATTTCTCCACACTCCCTTCACTATTTATTTTTTGCAGCATTTTTCCTAATGGCCATTTTGACTGCTCTGAGCTGATAGGTTTTGTAATATGGGTATGCATGTCATTAAAATTTTTAAAATTCATCATATTCCTACGCCTTTGTCTTTTCTCTTAAAAGAAAAAAAACGTGAGTACAATATAGCTCTTGAATTTGTCTTCTTCGAAGGTTGCCCTCTTTTGAATTTTTTGGTCGATTTTTGACCGCAGAAATTTTCTGGAGGGCGGGTGCCATTTACAGAACTGCGAGTTGGTGAAAATTTAGTGACCTTTTGCAGTGGGTTCAAAGCTGCTGTTGTGGGAAACGGCCACAAGGAGGTAGCATTTCTCCATTCCCCAATCTGGGTACTAGGGCAGCAGAGCCTTTCTGGAAGTCATTGTCCTAGGTTGTAAATTAGAATGGAATTTGCCAGGAGAAATGCCCATAAGTTTATGTCTCATTACTTCTTCTTGGTTTTTAATTTTTTTTTTTTAATCTGGGTAAAGTTTAGAACATTGTCTGTCCTAGGTGTACACAATCTGGTTCTTTTGTACATTATGTATGTCTATGAATGTACGGATCCTCTTCCCATGTAAAATATTACAGTGTTCCGTCGACCTCCCTTGCTATATGTTCGGTCTTTTTGATACATGGATATAATATGTATTTGTATATGTATAGTAACACTAATCTTCATTTCTCAATTTCCCCCCTCCTTTCCTTTTAGATGAGCATAGTTTGTTTTCTAAGCCTGTGAGTGTCTTTCTCTATGGAAATATGTTCATCTGTGTCAGTTATTAGATAATGCCATAAGTGATAATATAGGCTATAGGTCTTTGGCTTTCCGACCTACTTCATGTTTTGTGATTATCTCCAGGCTCATCTATGGTGCCTCAAAGAGCAGTGCTTCAAGGTTTTCCATGGCTAATATTCCATTGTGTACATGGACCACTTCTTCTTGGTGCATTCCTCTGTTGATGGACATGTCCGTTGCTTCCAAGTGTTGCCTATGGTAAATATTGCTGGAGTGCAGGATTGCCAGCCTGTGATTATTGATTTTCATTTTCTCAGGTGATAGACCCAGCAGTGGGTATGATTGATTGACTGCTATGGTAGCTCAACGTTTACCTTTTCAAGGCACCTCAATTGTCCTTTCATTAGTGACTCTTACCACGTCCCCCTTAGAATCGAGGGGATGCATTTCTCCACAATCACGTCAGCATATATTGTTTGCAGGATTTTTGTTCATGGCCATTCTGACTGGTGTGAGCTGATAGGTTTTTGTAATTTGGGTTTACATGCCTGTCAAAATTCCTACAATTCTTCATTTTTCCACGCCTTTTTCTTTTCTGTTAAAAGAAAAAAGAAAAAAAGTGTGAGTATAATATACCTCTTCAAATTTTCTTTTTGGAAGGTTGCACTCTAGAATTTTTTGGTCGATTTTCGACCTCAGTATTTTTTGGAGGGCAGGTGCCATTTACAGAACTGCCATTGGTGAATATTTAGTGACCTTTGGCAGTGGGTTTAAAGCTGCTGTTGTGGGAAACGGCCACAAGGATGCAGCATTTCTCCATTCCCAAATCTGGGTACTAGGGCAGCAGAGCCGTTCTGGAAGTCGTTTGCCTAGGTTGTAAATTTGGATGGAATGTGCCAGGAAAACCCCTCATAAGTTTATGTCTCATTACTCCTAGTTCGTTGTTTTAATTTTTTCAATTGGGGTAATGGTTAGAATGTTGCTTGTCCAAGGTGTACACACTCTGGTTCATCTACATATTCTATATACCTATTTATGTAGAGATCCTCTTCCCCTGTAAATTATTACAGAGTGTTCTGTAAACCTTCCTTGCTATAGGGTCGGTCTTTTTGATATATGTATATAATATGTATCTGTATACATATGGTAACGCTAATCTTCATTTATCCATCCCCCCCACCTTTCCTTTTAGATAAGCATAGTTTTTTTTTTTAAATAAGTCTGTGATTGACTTTCTTTGTGGAAATATGTTCATTTGTGTCCGTTATTAGATAACGCCTATAAGTGATATCATAGGATATAGGACTTTTGCTTTCCGACTTACCTCATGTTCTGTGATTATCTCCAAGATCATCTATGGTGCCTCAAAGAGCAGTGTTTCACTGTTTTCCATGCCTAGTATTCATTGTCTACATGGACCACCACTTCTTCTTTATCCTTTCATCTGTTGATGGACATTTTGGTTGCTTCACTGTCTTGTCTATTGTGAATAAGGCTGCAGTGCAGCTTTTGCAACCCGGGTCTTCTTCATTCTGGTCTTCTCAGGTGAGAGGCCCATTGGTGCGCCTGCTGGATTGAATGGTACCTCAGTTTTTCCTTTTCAACGCAGCTCCTTTCTGTTCTCATTATTAGCGTTTAACCCTTTTACATCTCACCAGCAGCTAGAGGATACACAGTTCTCTAAAACCTCTTCAGCATTTATTGTTTGTAGACTTTTTGCCAATGGTCAGTCGACTGGTGTGAGTTGAAAACTTTTTGTAGATTAGATTGCATGAGTCTAATACTTCCTGAGGTGGAACTTTTATCCATTTTCCTTTCTTTAAAAAGAGAGTGAGTAAAACTTACCTCTTTATACTATCTTGAAAATCCTGCGTGTTTTGAATTTTTTTTTTATCCATTCCCTACCTCAGCACACTTTTTTAGGGCAGGTGTCCTTTACAGCCCTGAGTCCTTGTGAATGGTAAGTGACCATTAGCTGTGGGTTAAAAGCTGCTCTTGTGGGAATCGGCCACAAGGCGGCAGCATTTCTCCTTTACCAAATCTGGTTACTAGGGCAACAGAGCCTTACTGGAAGTGGTGTTCTAGGTTGTAAATTAGAATGGAATGTGCGAGGAAAAAGCCCTTTAAGTTTATGTCTCATTACTTCTTGTTGGTATTTTTAACTTAATTTTTATTTTTTACCACAGCAAACTTGATTACAATGTTTTCTTTGTCCTAGGTGTGCAAGATGTGGTTCTTTCACACATATGCATATATCTATTCTTCTTCGGATCCTTTTCCCATGTCGGTTATGACACAATGTTGAGTAGTCTCCTCTTGGTATTGCGTAGGTCTTTGGTGATTATATATTTCACATGTGTTTGTATCTCTCTGTTAACCTCAATATGGTAATGTATCCAATCTCACACCTTTCCATTTGGTGAACCATAAGTTTTTTTAATGAAGCTATGATAGTGTTTCTCTGTGGAAATATCTTTGTTTGTATCATTTTTTAGGTAACACCTATATGTGATATGATAGGATATGGGTCTTTCGCTTTCTCACTTACTCCAAGTGGCGTGATTACTTCTAGACTCATCTATGGTGCTGCAAATGGCATTGTTTCATTTTTTCACAAGCTCATATTCCATCTGTACATGTAGCAGTCCTTCTTTGTCCGCCCATCTGTCGGTGGACTTTCTGGTTACTTCCATATCTTGGCTATGGGAATACTATGCAATGCAGATTTGCGTACCTGTGTCCTTCCAATTCTGTCTTCTTAGTTTATAGGTCCAGGAATAGGTCTGCTGGATCCTATGGTAGCTCAATGTTTACATTTTAAAGGCACCTCTATTCTGTTCTCTTTAGTGGCTCTTTCCAGGTTACGTCCCACATAAAGTTGAGGGTATGCATTTCTTCCCAGCACCTTCAGCATTTATTCTTTGTAGTTTTTGCTGATGGTTATTCTGAGTGGTGTGAGCTGATACCTCCTTGTGGTTGAATTTGCATGTGTCTCATAATGCGTTGAAATTGAGCTTTTAGACATGTCCTTTTTATTTTTCCAGCTGTGATTAGAGCTTATTTCTTCAAAGTGTTTTCTTAAAGTATGTGTCACCATTTGAAATATTTTGGCCATTATCTCCCTCAAGATATTTTGAGGGCAGGTTTCATTTACAGCCCCGCAGTACTTGTTCATATGAAGTGACCATTAGCTCAGGCTTTAAACCTGCTTTAGCAGGTAACGGCCAGAGAGCGGCAGCCTTTCTACGTTCCCCATGCTGGTACCAGGGAAACAGACCTACCGGCCAGTGGTGTTCTTCGGTTATAAACCAGAGTGCAATGTGCCCGGATAAACCCACAAATGTTGATGTCTCCTTGCTTTTGTTTGTTTTTAAATTTAATTTATATTTATTATTAGAGTAATATTCCATTGTGTACGTGGACCACTTCTTCTTGGTGCATTCCTCGGTTGATGGACATTTTCATTGCTTCCAAGTGCTGACTATGGTAAATCTTGCTGGCGTACAGGTTTGCCAGCCTGTGACTTTTTGATTCTCATTTTCTCAGGTGATAGGCCAAGCAGTGGTTGTGATTGATTGACTGGTAGCTCAATGTTTCCCTGTTCAAAGCGCCTACATTGTGTTTTCATTAGTGGCTCTTTACATGCCGCCCCCTTACAACTGAGGGTACGCATTTCTCCACACTCCCTTCACTATTTATTTTTAGCAGCATTTTTCCTAATGACCATTCTGACTGCTCTGAGCTGATAGGTTTTGTAATATGGGTATGCATGTCATTAAAATTTTTAAAATTCATCATATTCCTACGCCTTTGTCTTTTCTCTTAAAAGAAAAAAAACGTGAGTACAATATAGCTCTTGAAATTGTCTTCTTCGAAGGTTGCCCTCTTTTGAATTTTTTGGTCGATTTTTGACCGCAGAAATTTTCTGGAGGGCGGGTGCCATTTACAGAACTGCGAGTTGGTGAAAATTTAGTGACCTTTTGCAGTGGGTTCAAAGCTGCTGTTGTGGGAAACGGCCACAAGGAGGTAGCATTTCTCCATTCCCCAATCTGGGTACTAGGGCAGCAGAGCCTTTCTGGAAGTCATTGTCCTAGGTTGTAAATTAGAATGGAATTTGCCAGGAGAAATCCCCATAAGTTTATGTCTCATTACTTCTTCTTGGTTTTTAAATTTTTTTTTTAATCTGGGTAAAGTTTAGAACATTGTCTGTCCTAGGTGTACACAATCTGGTTCATTTGTACATTATGTATGTCTATGAATGTACGGATCCTCTTCCCATGTAAAATATTACAGTGTTCCGTCGACCTCCCTTGCTATATGTTCGGTCTTTTTGATACATGGATATAATATGTATTTGTATATGTATAGTAACACTAAGCTTCATTTCTCAATTTCCCCCCTCCTTTCCTTTTAGATGAGCATAGTTTGTTTTCTAAGCCTGTGAGTGTCTTTCTCTATGGAAATATGTTCATCTGTGTCAGTTATTAGATAATGCCATAAGTGATAATATAGGCTATAGGTCTTTGGCTTTCCGACCTACTTCATGTTTTGTGATTATCTCCAGGCTCATCTATGGTGCCTCAAAGAGCAGTGCTTCAAGGTTTTCCATGGCTAATATTCCATTGTGTACATGGACCACTTCTTCTTGGTGCATTCCTCTGTTGATGGACATGTCCGTTGCTTCCAAGTGTTGCCTATGGTAAATATTGCTGGAGTGCAGGATTGCCAGCCTGTGATTATTGATTTTCATTTTCTCAGGTGATAGACCCAGCAGTGGGTATGATTGATTGACTGCTATGGTAGCTCAACGTTTACCTTTTCAAGGCACCTCAATTGTCCTTTCATTAGTGACTCTTACCACGTCCCCCTTAGAATCGAGGGGACGCATTTCTCCACAATCACGTCAGCATATATTGTTTGCAGGATTTTTGTTGATGGCCATTCTGACTGGTGTGAGCTGATAGGTTTTTGAAATTTGGGTTTACATGCCTGTCAAAATTCCTACAATTCATCATTTGTCCACGCCTTTTTCTTTTCTGTTAAAAGAAAAAAGAAAAAAACTGTGAGTATAATATACCTCTTCAAATTTTCTTTTTGGAAGGTTGCACTCTAGAATTTTTTGGTCGATTTTCGACCTCAGTATTTTTTGGAGGGCAGGTGCCATTTACAGAACTGCCATTGGTGAATATTTAGTGACCTTTGGCAGTGGGTTTAAAGCTGCTGTTGTGGGAAACGGCCACAAGGATGCAGCATTTCTCCATTCCCAAATCTGGGTACTAGGGCAGCAGAGCCGTTCTGGAAGTCGTTTGCCTAGGTTGTAAATTTGGATGGAATGTGCCAGGAAAACCCCCCATAAGTTTATGTCTCATTACTCCTAGTTCGTTGTTTTAATTTTTTCAATTGGGGTAATGGTTAGAATGTTGCTTGTCCAAGGTGTACACACTCTGGTTCATCTACATATTCTATATACCTATTTATGTAGAGATCCTCTTCCCCTGTAAATTATTACAGAGTGTTCTGTAAACCTTCCTTGCTATAGGGTCGGTCTTTTTGATATATGTATATAATATGTATCTGTATACATATGGTAACGCTAATCTTCATTTATCCATCCCCCCCACCTTTCCTTTTAGATAAGCATAGTTTTTTTTTTTAAATAAGTCTGTGATTGACTTTCTTTGTGGAAATATGTTCATTTGTGTCCGTTATTAGATAACGCCTATAAGTGATATCATAGGATATAGGACTTTTGCTTTCCGACTTACCTCATGTTCTGTGATTATCTCCAAGATCATCTATGGTGCCTCAAAGAGCAGTGTTTCACTGTTTTCCATGGCTAGTATTCATTGTCTACATGGACCACCACTTCTTCTTTATCCTTTCATCTGTTGATGGACATTTTGGTTGCTTCACTGTCTTGTCTAGTGTGAATAAGGCTGCAGTGCAGCTTTTGCAACCCGGGTCTTCTTCATTCTGGTCTTCTCAGGTGAGAGGCCCATTGGTGCGCCTGCTGGATTGAATGGTACCTCAGTTTTTCCTTTTCAACGCAGCTCCTTTCTGTTCTCATTATTAGCGTTTAACCCTTTTACATCTCACCAGCAGCTAGAGGATACACAGTTCTCTAAAACCTCTTCAGCATTTATTGTTTGTAGACTTTTTGCCAATGGTCAGTCGACTGGTGTGAGTTGAAAACTTTTTGTAGATTAGATTGCATGAGTCTAATACTTCCTGAGGTGGAACTTTTATCCATTTTCCTTTCTTTAAAAAGAGAGTGAGTAAAACTTACCTCTTTATACTATCTTGAAAATCCTGCGTGTTTTGAATTTTTTTTTTATCCATTCCCTACCTCAGCACACTTTTTTAGGGCAGGTGTCCTTTATAACCCTGAGTCCTTGTGAATGGTAAGTGACCATTAGCTGTGGGTTAAAAGCTGCTCTTGCGGGAATCGGCCACAAGGCGGCAGCATTTCTCCTTTACCAAATCTGGTTACTAGGGCAACAGAGCCTTACTGGAAGTGGTGTTCTAGGTTGTAAATTAGAATGGAATGTGCGAGGAAAAAGCCCTTTAAGTTTATGTCTCATTACTTCTTGTTGGTATTTTTAACTTAATTTTTATTTTTTATCACAGCAAACTTGATTACAATGTTTTCTTTGTTCTAGGTGTGCAAGATGTGGTTCTTTCACACATATGCATATATCTATTCTTCTTCGGATCCTTTTCCCATGTCGGTTATGACACAATGTTGAGTAGTCTCCTCTTGGTATTGCGTAGGTCTTTGGTGATTATATATTTCACATGTGTTTGTATCTCTCTGTTAACCTCAATATGGTAATGTATCCAATCCTCACACCTTTCCATTTGGTGAACCATAAGTTTTTTTAATGAAGCTATGATAGTGTTTCTCTGTGGAAATATCTTTGTTTGTATCATTTTTTAGGTAACACCTATATGTGATATGATAGGATATGGGTATTTCGCTTTCTCACTTACTCCAAGTGGCGTGATTACTTCTAGACTCATCTATGGTGCTGCAAATGGCATTGTTTCATTTTTTCACAAGCTCATATTCCATCTGTACATGTAGCAGTTCTTCTTTGTCCGCCCATCTGTCGGTGGACTTTTTGGTTACTTCCATATCTTGGCTATGGGAATACTATGCAATGCAGATTTGCGTACCTGTGTCCTTCCAATTCTGTCTTCTTAGTTTATAGGTGCAGGAATAGGTCTGCTGGATGCTATGGTAGCTCAATGTTTACATTTTAAAGGCACCTCTATTCTGTTCTCTTTAGTGGCTCTTTCCAGGTTACGTCCCACATAAAGTTGAGGGTATGCATTTCTTCCCAGCACCTTCAGCATTTATTCTTTGTAGTTTTTGCTGATGGTTATTCTGAGTGGTGTGAGCTGATACCTCTTTGTGGTTGAATTTGCATGTGTCTCATAATGCGTTGAAATTGAGCTTTTAGACATGTCCTTTTTATTTTTCCAGCTGTGATTAGAGCTTATTTCTTCAAAGTGTTTTCTTAAAGTATGTGTCACCATATGAAATATTTTGGCCATTATCTCCCTCAAGATATTTTGAGGGCAGGTTTCATTTACAGCCCCGCAGTACTTGTTCATATGAAGTGACCATTAGCTCAGGCTTTAAACCTGCTTTTGCAGGTAACGGCCAGAGAGCGGCAGCCTTTCTACGTTCCCCATGCTGGTACCAGGGAAACAGACCTACCGGCCAGTGGTGTTCTTCGGTTATAAACTAGAGTGCAATGTGCCCGGATAAACCCACAAATGTTGATGTCTCCTTGCTTTTGTTTGTTTTTAAATTTAATTTATATTTATTATTAGAGTAATATTCCATTGTGTACGTGGACCACTTCTTCTTGGTGCATTCCTCGGTTGATGGACATTTTCATTGCTTCCAAGTACTGACTATGGTAAATCTTGCTGGCGTACAGGTTTGCCAGCCTGTGACTTTTTGATTCTCATTTTCTCAGGTGATAGGCCAAGCAGTGGTTGTGATTGATTGACTGGTAGCTCAATGTTTCCCTGTTCAAAGCGCCTACATTGTGTTTTCATTAGTGGCTCTTTACATGCCCCCCCCTTACAACCGAGGGTACGCATTTCTCCACACTCCCTTCACCATTTATTTTTTGCAGCATTTTTCCTAATGGCCATTCTGACTGCTCTGTGCTGATAGGTTTTGTAATATGGGTATGCATGTCATTAAAATTTTTAAAATTCATCATATTCCTACGCCTTTGTCTTTTCTCTTAAAAGAAAAAACCGTGAGTACAATATACCTCTTGAAATTGTCTTCTTCGAAGGTTGCCCTCTTTTGAATTTTTTGGTCGATTTTTGACCGCAGAAATTTTCTGGAGGGCGGGTGCCATTTACAGAACTGCAAGTTGGTGAAAATTTAGTGACCTTTTGCAGTGGGTTCAAAGCTGCTGTTGTGGGAAACGGCCTCAAGGAGGTAGCGTTTCTCCATTCCCCAATCTGGGTACTAGGGCAGCAGAGCCTTTCTGGAAGTCATTGTCCTAGGTTGTAAATTAGAATGGAATTTGCCAGGAGAAATCCCCATAAGTTTATATCTCATTACTTCTTCTTGGTTTTTAAATTTTTTTTTTTAATCTGGGTAAATTTAGAACATTGTCTGTCCTAGGTGTACACATTCTGGTTCATTTGTACATTATGCATGTCTATGAATGTACAGATCCTCTTCCCATGTAAAATATTACAGTGTTCCGTCGACCTCCCTTGCTATATGTTCGGTCTTTTTGATACATGGATATAATATGTATTTGTATATGTATAGTAACACTAATCTTCATTTCTCAATTTCCCCCCTCCTTTCCTTTTAGATGAGCATAGTTTGTTTTCTAAGCCTGTGAGTGTCTTTCTCTTTGGAAATATGTTCATCTGTGTCAGTTATTAGATAATGCCATAAGTGATAATATAGGCTATAGGTCTTTGGCTTTCCGACCTACTTCATGTTTTTTGATTATCTCCAGGCTCATCTATGGTGCCTCAAAGAGCAGTGCTTCAAGGTTTTCCATGGCTAATATTCCATTGTGTACATGGACCACTTCTTCTTGGTGCATTCCTCTGTTGATGGACATGTCCGTTGCTTCCAAGTGTTGCCTATGGTAAATATTGCTGGAGTGCAGGATTGCCAGCCTGTGATTATTGATTTTCATTTTCTCAGGTGATAGACCCAGCAGTGGGTATGATTGATTGACTGCTATGGTAGCTCAACGTTTACCTTTTCAAGGCACCTCAATTGTCCTTTCATTAGTGACTCTTACCACGTCCCACTTAGAATCGAGGGGACGCATTTCTCCACAATCACGTCAGCATATATTGTTTGCAGGATTTTTGTTGATGGCCATTCTGACTGGTGTGAGCTGATAGGTTTTTGTAATTTGGGTTTACATGCCTGTCAAAATTCCTACAATTCATCATTTGTCCACGCCTTTTTCTTTTCTGTTAAAAGAAAAAAGAAAAAAACTGTGAGTATAATATACCTCTTCAAATTTTCTTTTTAGAAGGTTGCACTCTAGAATTTTTTGGTCGATTTTCGACCTCAGTATTTTTTGGAGGGCAGGTGCCATTTACAGAACTGCCATTGGTGAATATTTAGTGACCTTTGGCAGTGGGTTTAAAGCTGCTGTTGTGGGAAACGGCCACAAGGATGCAGCATTTCTCCATTCCCAAATCTGGGTACTAGGGCAGCAGAGCCGTTCTGGAAGTCGTTTGCCTAGGTTGTAAATTTGGATGGAATGTGCCAGGAAAACCCCCCATAAGTTTATGTCTCATTACTCCTAGTTCGTTGTTTTAATTTTTTCAATTGGGGTAATGGTTAGAATGTTGCTTGTCCAAGGTGTACACACTCTGGTCCATCTACATATTCTATATACCTATTTATGTAGAGATCCTCTTCCCCTGTAAATTATTACAGAGTGTTCCGTAAACCTTCCTTGCTATAGGGTCGGTCTTTTTGATATATGTATATAATATGTATTTGTATACATATGGTAACGCTAATCTTCATTTATCCATCCCCCCCACCTTTCCTTTTAGATAAGCATAGTTTTTTTTTTTTTTAAATAAGTCTGTGATTGACTTTCTTTGTGGAAATATGTTCATTTGTGTCCGTTATTAGATAACGCCTATAAGTGATATCATAGGATATAGGACTTTTGCTTTCCGACTTACCTCATGTTCTGTGATTATCTCCAAGATCATCTATGGTGCCTCAAAGAGCAGTGTTTCACTGTTTTCCATGCCTAGTATTCATTGTCTACTTGGACCTCCACTTCTTCTTTATCCTTTCATCTGTTGATGGACATTTTGGTTGCTTCACTGTCTTGTCTATTGTGAATAAGGCTGCAGTGCAGCTTTTGCAACCCGGGTCTTCTTCATTCTGGTCTTCTCAGGTGAGAGGCCCATTGGTGCGCCTGCTGGATTGAATGGTACCTCAGTTTTTCCTTTTCAACGCAGCTCCTTTCTGTTCTCATTATTAGCGTTTAACCCTTTTACATCTCACCAGCAGCTAGAGGATACACAGTTCTCTAAAACCTCTTCAGCATTTATTGTTTGTAGACTTTTTGCCAATGGTCAGTCCACTGGTGTGAGTTGAAAACTTTTTGTAGATTAGATTGCATGAGTCTAATACTTCCTGAGGTGGAACTTTTATCCATTTTCCTTTCTTTAAAAAGAGAGTGAGTAAAACTTACCTCTTTATACTATCTTGAAAATCCTGCGTGTTTTGAATTTTTTTTTATCCATTCCCTACCTCAGCACACTTTTTTAGGGCAGGTGTCCTTTACAGCCCTGAGTCCTTGTGAATGGTAAGTGACCATTAGCTGTGGGTTAAAAGCTGCTCTTGCGGGAATCGGCCACAAGGCGGCAGCATTTCTCCTTTACCAAATCTGGTTACTAGGGCAACAGAGCCTTACTGGAAGTGGTGTTCTAGGTTGTAAATTAGAATGGAATGTGCGAGGAAAAAGCCCTTTAAGTTTATGTCTCATTACTTCTTGTTGGTATTTTTAACTTAATTTTTATTTTTTATCACAGCAAACTTGATTACAATGTTTTCTTTGTTCTAGGTGTGCAAGATGTGGTTCTTTCACACATATGCATATATCTATTCTTCTTCGGATCCTTTTCCCATGTCGGTTATGACACAATGTTGAGTAGTCTCCTCTTGGTATTGCGTAGGTCTTTGGTGATTATATATTTCACATGTGTTTGTAACTCTCTGTTAACCTCAATATGGTATGGAATCCAATCCTCACACCTTTCCATTTGGTGAACCATAAGTTTTTTTAATGAAGCTATGATAGTGTTTCTCTGTGGAAATATCTTTGTTTGTATCATTTTTTAGGTAACACCTATATGTGATATGATAGGATATGGGTCTTTCGCTTTCTCACTTACTCCAAGTGGTGTGATTACTTCTAGACTCATCTATGGTGCTGCAAATGGCATTGTTTCATTTTTTCACAAGCTCATATTCCATCTGTACATGTAGCAGTTCTTCTTTGTCCGCCCATCTGTCGGTGGACTTTTTGGTTACTTCCATATCTTGGCTATGGGAATACTATGCAATGCAGATTTGCGTACCTGTGTCCTTCCAATTCTGTCTTCTTAGTTTATAGGTGCAGGAATAGGTCTGCTGGATCCTATGGTAGCTCAATGTTTACATTTTAAAGGCACCTCTATTCTGTTCTCTTTAGTGGCTCTTTCCAGGTTACGTCCCACATAAAGTTGAGGGTATGCATTTCTTCCCAGCACCTTCAGCATTTATTCTTTGTAGTTTTTGCTGATGGTTATTCTGAGTGGTGTGAGCTGATACCTCTTTATGGTTGAATTTGCATGTGTCTCATAATGCGTTGAAATTGAGCTTTTACACATGTCCTTTTTATTTTTCCAGCAGTGATTAGAGCTTATTTCTTCAAAGTGTTTTCTTAAAGTATGTGTCACCATTTGAAATATTTTGGCCATTATCTCCCTCAAGATATTTTGAGGGCAGGTTTCATTTACAGCCCTGCAGTACTTGTTCATATGAAGTGACCATTAGCTCAGGCTTTAAACCTGCTTTTGCAGGTAACGGCCAGAGAGCGGCAGCCTTTCTACGTTCCCCATGCTGGTACCAGCGAAACAGACCTACCGGCCAGTGGTGTTCTTCGGTTATAAACTAGAGTGCAATGTGCCCGGATAAACCCACAAATGTTGATGTCTCCTTGCTTTTGTTTGTTTTTAAATTTAATTTATATTTATTATTAGAGTAATATTCCATTGTGTACGTGGACCACTTCTTCTTGGTGCATTCCTCGGTTGATGGACATTTTCATTGCTTCCAAGTACTGACTATGGTAAATCTTGCTGGCGTACAGGTTTGCCAGCCTGTGACTTTTTGATTCACATTTTCTCAGGTGATAGGCCAAGCAGTGGTTGTGTTTGATTGACTGGTAGCTCAATGTTTCCCTGTTCAAAGCGCCTACATTGTGTTTTCATTAGTGGCTCTTTACATGCCCCCCCCTTACAACCGATGGTACGCATTTCTCCACACTCCCTTCACTATTTATTTTTTGCAGCATTTTTCCTAATGGCCATTCTGACTGCTCTGAGCTGATAGGTTTTGTAATATGGGTATGCATGTCATTAAAATTTTTAAAATTCATCATATTCCTACGCCTTTGTCTTTTCTCTTAAAAGAAAAAAAACGTGAGTACAATATAGCTCTTGAAATTGTCTTCTTCGAAGGTTGCCCTCTTTTGAATTTTTTGGTCGATTTTTGACCGCAGAAATTTTCTGGAGGGCGGGTGCCATTTACAGAACTGCGAGTTGGTGAAAATTTAGTGACCTTTTGCAGTGGGTTCAAAGCTGCTGTTGTGGGAAACGGCCACAAGGAGGTAGCATTTCTCCATTCCCCAATCTGGGTACTAGGGCAGCAGAGCCTTTCTGGAAGTCATTGTCCTAGGTTGTAAATTAGAATGGAATTTGCCAGGAGAAATGCCCATAAGTTTATGTCTCATTACTTCTTCTTGGTTTTTAAATTTTTTTTTTTAATCTGGGTAAAGTTTAGAACATTGTCTGTCCTAGGTGTACACAATCTGGTTCTTTTGTACATTATGTATGTCTATGAATGTACGGATCCTCTTCCCATGTAAAATATTACAGTGTTCCGTCGACCTCCCTTGCTATATGTTCGGTCTTTTTGATACATGGATATAATATGTATTTGTATATGTATAGTAACACTAATATTCATTTCTCAATTTCCCCCCTCCTTTCCTTTTAGATGAGCATAGTTTGTTTTCTAAGCCTGTGAGTGTCTTTCTCTATGGAAATATGTTCATCTGTGTCAGTTATTAGATAATGCCATAAGTGATAATATAGGCTATAGGTCTTTGGCTTTCCGACCTACTTCATGTTTTGTGATTATCTCCAGGCTCATCTATGGTGCCTCAAAGAGCAGTGCTTCAAGGTTTTCCATGGCTAATATTCCATTGTGTACATGGACCACTTCTTCTTGGTGCATTCCTCTGTTGATGGACATGTCCGTTGCTTCCAAGTGTTGCCTATGGTAAATATTGCTGGAGTGCAGGATTGCCAGCCTGTGATTATTGATTTTCATTTTCTCAGGTGATAGACCCAGCAGTGGGTATGATTGATTGACTGCTATGGTAGCTCAACGTTTACCTTTTCAAGGCACCTCAATTGTCCTTTCATTAGTGACTCTTACCACGTCCCCCTTAGAATCGAGGGGATGCATTTCTCCACAATCACGTCAGCATATATTGTTTGCAGGATTTTTGTTCATGGCCATTCTGACTGGTGTGAGCTGATAGGTTTTTGTAATTTGGGTTTACATGCCTGTCAAAATTCCTACAATTCTTCATTTTTCCACGCCTTTTTCTTTTCTGTTAAAAGAAAAAAGAAAAAAAGTGTGAGTATAATATACCTCTTCAAATTTTCTTTTTGGAAGGTTGCACTCTAGAATTTTTTGGTCGATTTTCGACCTCAGTATTTTTTGGAGGGCAGGTGCCATTTACAGAACTGCCATTGGTGAATATTTAGTGACCTTTGGCAGTGGGTTTAAAGCTGCTGTTGTGGGAAACGGCCACAAGGATGCAGCATTTCTCCATTCCCAAATCTGGGTACTAGGGCAGCAGAGCCGTTCTGGAAGTCGTTTGCCTAGGTTGTAAATTTGGATGGAATGTGCCAGGAAAACCCCTCATAAGTTTATGTCTCATTACTCCTAGTTCGTTGTTTTAATTTTTTCAATTGGGGTAATGGTTAGAATGTTGCTTGTCCAAGGTGTACACACTCTGGTTCATCTACATATTCTATATACCTATTTATGTAGAGATCCTCTTCCCCTGTAAATTATTACAGAGTGTTCTGTAAACCTTCCTTGCTATAGGGTCGGTCTTTTTGATATATGTATATAATATGTATCTGTATACATATGGTAACGCTAATCTTCATTTATCCATCCCCCCCACCTTTCCTTTTAGATAAGCATAGTTTTTTTTTTTTTAAATAAGTCTGTGATTGACTTTCTTTGTGGAAATATGTTCATTTGTGTCCGTTATTAGATAACGCCTATAAGTGATATCATAGGATATAGGACTTTTGCTTTCCGACTTACCTCATGTTCTGTGATTATCTCCAAGATCATCTATGGTGCCTCAAAGAGCAGTGTTTCACTGTTTTCCATGCCTAGTATTCATTGTCTACATGGACCACCACTTCTTCTTTATCCTTTCATCTGTTGATGGACATTTTGGTTGCTTCACTGTCTTGTCTATTGTGAATAAGGCTGCAGTGCAGCTTTTGCAACCCGGGTCTTCTTCATTCTGGTCTTCTCAGGTGAGAGGCCCATTGGTGCGCCTGCTGGATTGAATGGTACCTCAGTTTTTCCTTTTCAACGCAGCTCCTTTCTGTTCTCATTATTAGCGTTTAACCCTTTTACATCTCACCAGCAGCTAGAGGATACACAGTTCTCTAAAACCTCTTCAGCATTTATTGTTTGTAGACTTTTTGCCAATGGTCAGTCGACTGGTGTGAGTTGAAAACTTTTTGTAGATTAGATTGCATGAGTCTAATACTTCCTGAGGTGGAACTTTTATCCATTTTCCTTTCTTTAAAAAGAGAGTGAGTAAAACTTACCTCTTTATACTATCTTGAAAATCCTGCGTGTTTTGAATTTTTTTTTTTATCCATTCCCTACCTCAGCACACTTTTTTAGGGCAGGTGTCCTTTACAGCCCTGAGTCCTTGTGAATGGTAAGTGACCATTAGCTGTGGGTTAAAAGCTGCTCTTGTGGGAATCGGCCACAAGGCGGCAGCATTTCTCCTTTACCAAATCTGGTTACTAGGGCAACAGAGCCTTACTGGAAGTGGTGTTCTAGGTTGTAAATTAGAATGGAATGTGCGAGGAAAAAGCCCTTTAAGTTTATGTCTCATTACTTCTTGTTGGTATTTTTAACTTAATTTTTATTTTTTACCACAGCAAACTTGATTACAATGTTTTCTTTGTCCTAGGTGTGCAAGATGTGGTTCTTTCACACATATGCATATATCTATTCTTCTTCGGATCCTTTTCCCATGTCGGTTATGACACAATGTTGAGTAGTCTCCTCTTGGTATTGCGTAGGTCTTTGGTGAGTATATATTTCACATGTGTTTGTATCTCTCTGTTAACCTCAATATGGTAATGTATCCAATCTCACACCTTTCCATTTGGTGAACCATAAGTTTTTTTAATGAAGCTATGATAGTGTTTCTCTGTGGAAATATCTTTGTTTGTATCATTTTTTAGGTAACACCTATATGTGATATGATAGGATATGGGTCTTTCGCTTTCTCACTTACTCCAAGTGGCGTGATTACTTCTAGACTCATCTATGGTGCTGCAAATGGCATTGTTTCATTTTTTCACAAGCTCATATTCCATCTGTACATGTAGCAGTCCTTCTTTGTCCGCCCATCTGTCGGTGGACTTTCTGGTTACTTCCATATCTTGGCTATGGGAATACTATGCAATGCAGATTTGCGTACCTGTGTCCTTCCAATTCTGTCTTCTTAGTTTATAGGTCCAGGAATAGGTCTGCTGGATCCTATGGTAGCTCAATGTTTACATTTTAAAGGCACCTCTATTCTGTTCTCTTTAGTGGCTCTTTCCAGGTTACGTCCCACATAAAGTTGAGGGTATGCATTTCTTCCCAGCACCTTCAGCATTTATTCTTTGTAGTTTTTGCTGATGGTTATTCTGAGTGGTGTGAGCTGATACCTCCTTGTGGTTGAATTTGCATGTGTCTCATAATGCGTTGAAATTGAGCTTTTAGACATGTCCTTTTTATTTTTCCAGCTGTGATTAGAGCTTATTTCTTCAAAGTGTTTTCTTAAAGTATGTGTCACCATTTGAAATATTTTGGCCATTATCTCCCTCAAGATATTTTGAGGGCAGGTTTCATTTACAGCCCCGCAGTACTTGTTCATATGAAGTGACCATTAGCTCAGGCTTTAAACCTGCTTTAGCAGGTAACGGCCAGAGAGCGGCAGCCTTTCTACGTTCCCCATGCTGGTACCAGGGAAACAGACCTACCGGCCAGTGGTGTTCTTCGGTTATAAACCAGAGTGCAATGTGCCCGGATAAACCCACAAATGTTGATGTCTCCTTGCTTTTGTTTGTTTTTAAATTTAATTTATATTTATTATTAGAGTAATATTCCATTGTGTACGTGGACCACTTCTTCTTGGTGCATTCCTCGGTTGATGGACATTTTCATTGCTTCCAAGTGCTGACTATGGTAAATCTTGCTGGCGTACAGGTTTGCCAGCCTGTGACTTTTTGATTCTCATTTTCTCAGGTGATAGGCCAAGCAGTGGTTGTGATTGATTGACTGGTAGCTCAATGTTTCCCTGTTCAAAGCGCCTACATTGTGTTTTCATTAGTGGCTCTTTACATGCCGCCCCCTTACAACCGAGGGTACGCATTTCTCCACACTCCCTTCACTATTTATTTTTAGCAGCATTTTTCCTAATGACCATTCTGACTGCTCTGAGCTGATAGGTTTTGTATTATGGGTATGCATGTCATTAAAATTTTTAAAATTCATCATATTCCTACGCCTTTGTCTTTTCTCTTAAAAGAAAAAAAACGTGAGTACAATATAGCTCTTGAAATTGTCTTCTTCGAAGGTTGCCCTCTTTTGAATTTTTTGGTCGATTTTTGACCGCAAGAAATTTTCTGGAGGGCGGGTGCCATTTACAGAACTGCGAGTTGGTGAAAATTTAGTGACCTTTTGCAGTGGGTTCAAAGCTGCTGTTGTGGGAAACGGCCTCAAGGAGGTAGCATTTCTCCATTCCCCAATCTGGGTACTAGGGCAGCAGAGCCTTTCTGGAAGTCATTGTCCTAGGTTGTAAATTAGAATGGAATTTGCCAGGAGAAATCCCCATAAGTTTATGTCTCATTACTTCTTCTTGGTTTTTAAATTTTTTTTTTAATCTGGGTAAAGTTTAGAACATTGTCTGTCCTAGGTGTACACAATCTGGTTCATTTGTACATTATGTATGTCTATGAATGTACGGATCCTCTTCCCATGTAAAATATTACAGTGTTCCGTCGACCTCCCTTGCTATATGTTCGGTCTTTTTGATACATGGATATAATATGTATTTGTATATGTATAGTAACACTAATCTTCATTTCTCAATTTCCCCCCTCCTTTCCTTTTAGATGAGCATAGTTTGTTTTCTAAGCCTGTGAGTGTCTTTCTCTATGGAAATATGTTCATCTGTGTCAGTTATTAGATAATGCCATAAGTGATAATATAGGCTATAGGTCTTTGGCTTTCCGACCTACTTCATGTTTTGTGATTATCTCCAGGCTCATCTATGGTGCCTCAAAGAGCAGTGCTTCAAGGTTTTCCATGGCTAATATTCCATTGTGTACATGGACCACTTCTTCTTGGTGCATTCCTCTGTTGATGGACATGTCCGTTGCTTCCAAGTGTTGCCTATGGTAAATATTGCTGGAGTGCAGGATTGCCAGCCTGTGATTATTGATTTTCATTTTCTCAGGTGATAGACCCAGCAGTGGGTATGATTGATTGACTGCTATGGTAGCTCAACGTTTACCTTTTCAAGGCACCTCAATTGTCCTTTCATTAGTGACTCTTACCACGTCCCCCTTAGAATCGAGGGGATGCATTTCTCCACAATCACGTCAGCATATATTGTTTGCAGGATTTTTGTTGATGGCCATTTTGACTGGTGTGAGCTGATAGGTTTTTGTAATTTGGGTTTACATGCCTGTCAAAATTCCTACAATTCATCATTTGTCCACGCCTTTTTCTTTTCTGTTAAAAGAAAAAAGAAAAAAACTGTGAGTATAATATACCTCTTCAAATTTTCTTTTTGGAAGGTTGCACTCTAGAATTTTTTGGTCGATTTTCGACCTCAGTATTTTTTGGAGGGCAGGTGCCATTTACAGAACTGCCATTGGTGAATATTTAGTGACTTTTGGCAGTGGGTTTAAAGCTGCTGTTGTGGGAAACGGCCACAAGGATGCAGCATTTCTCCATTCCCAAATCTGGGTACTAGGGCAGCAGAGCCGTTCTGGAAGTCGTTTGCCTAGGTTGTAAATTTGGATGGAATGTGCCAGGAAAACCCCCCATAAGTTTATGTCTCATTACTCCTAGTTCGTTGTTTTAATTTTTTCAATTGGGGTAATGGTTAGAATGTTGCTTGTCCAAGGTGTACACACTCTGGTTCATCTACATATTCTATATACCTATTTATGTAGAGATCCTCTTCCCCTGTAAATTATTACAGAGTGTTCTGTAAACCTTCCTTGCTATAGGGTCGGTCTTTTTGATATATGTATATAATATGTATCTGTATACATATGGTAACGCTAATCTTCATTTATCCATCCCCCCCACCTTTCCTTTTAGATAAGCATAGTTTTTTTTTTTTAAATAAGTCTGTGATTGACTTTCTTTGTGGAAATATGTTCATTTGTGTCCGTTATTAGATAACGCCTATAAGTGATATCATAGGATATAGGACTTTTGCTTTCCGACTTACCTCATGTTCTGTGATTATCTCCAAGATCATCTATGGTGCCTCAAAGAGCAGTGTTTCACTGTTTTCCATGGCTAGTATTCATTGTCTACATGGACCACCACTTCTTCTTTATCCTTTCATCTGTTGATGGACATTTTGGTTGCTTCACTGTCTTGTCTATTGTGAATAAGGCTGCAGTGCAGCTTTTGCAACCCGGGTCTTCTTCATTCTGGTCTTCTCAGGTGAGAGGCCCATTGGTGCGCCTGCTGGATTGAATGGTACCTCAGTTTTTCCTTTTCAACGCAGCTCCTTTCTGTTCTCATTATTAGCGTTTAACCCTTTTACATCTCACCAGCAGCTAGAGGATACACAGTTCTCTAAAACCTCTTCAGCATTTATTGTTTGTAGACTTTTTGCCAATGGTCAGTCGACTGGTGTGAGTTGAAAACTTTTTGTAGATTAGATTGCATGAGTCTAATACTTCCTGAGGTGGAACTTTTATCCATTTTCCTTTCTTTAAAAAGAGAGTGAGTAAAACTTACCTCTTTATACTATCTTGAAATTCCTGCGTGTTTTGAATTTTTTTTTTATCCATTCCCTACCTCAGCACACTTTTTTAGGGCAGGTGTCCTTTATAGCCCTGAGTCCTTGTGAATGGTAAGTGACCATTAGCTGTGGGTTAAAAGCTGCTCTTGTGGGAATCGGCCACAAGGCGGCAGCATTTCTCCTTTACCAAATCTGGTTACTAGGGCAACAGAGCCTTACTGGAAGTGGTGTTCTAGGTTGTAAATTAGAATGGAATGTGCGAGGAAAAAGCCCTTTAAGTTTATGTCTCATTACTTCTTGTTGGTATTTTTAACTTAATTTTTATTTTTTATCACAGCAAACTTGATTACAATGTTTTCTTTGTTCTAGGTGTGCAAGATGTGGTTCTTTCACACATATGCATATATCTATTCTACTTCGGATCCTTTTCCCATGTCGGTTATGACACAATGTTGAGTAGTCTCCTCTTGGTATTGCGTAGGTCTTTGGTGATTATATATTTCACATGTGTTTGTATCTCTCTGTTAACCTCAATATGGTAATGTATCCAATCCTCACACCTTTCCATTTTGTGAACCATAAGTTTTTTTAATGAAGCTATGATAGTGTTTCTCTGTGGAAATATCTTTGTTTGTATCATTTTTTAGGTAACACCTATATGTGATATGATAGGATATGGGTATTTCGCTTTCTCACTTACTCCAAGTGGCGTGATTACTTCTAGACTCATTTATGGTGCTGCAAATGGCATTGTTTCATTTTTTCACAAGCTCATATTCCATCTGTACATGTAGCAGTTCTTCTTTGTCCGCCCATCTGTCGGTGGACTTTTTGGTTACTTCCATATCTTGGCTATGGGAATACTATGCAATGCAGATTTGCGTACCTGTGTCCTTCCAATTCTGTCTTCTTAGTTTATAGGTGCAGGAATAGGTCTGCTGGATGCTATGGTAGCTCAATGTTTACCTTTTAAAGGCACCTCTATTCTGTTCTCTTTAGTGGCTCTTTCCAGGTTACGTCCCACTTAAAGTTGAGGGTATGCATTTCTTCCCAGCACCTTCAGCATTTATTCTTTGTAGTTTTTGCTGATGGTTATTCTGAGTGGTGTGAGCTGATACCTCTTTGTGGTTGAATTTGCATGTGTCTCATAATGCGTTGAAATTGAGCTTTTAGACATGTCCTTTTTATTTTTCCAGCTGTGATTAGAGCTTATTTCTTCAAAGTGTTTTCTTAAAATATGTGTCACCATTTGAAATATTTTGGCCATTATCTCCCTCAAGATATTTTGAGGGCAGGTTTCATTTACAGCCCTGCAGTACTTGTTCATATGAAGTGACCATTAGCTCAGGCTTTAAACCTGCTTTTGCAGGTAACGGCCAGAGAGCGGCAGCCTTTCTACGTTCCCCATGCTGGTACCAGGGAAACAGACCTACCGGCCAGTGGTGTTTTTCGGTTATAAACTAGAGTGCAATGTGCCCGGATAAACCCACAAATGTTGATGTCTCCTTGCTTTTGTTTGTTTTTAAATTTAATTTATATTTATTATTAGAGTAATATTCCATTGTGTACGTGGACCACTTCTTCTTGGTGCATTCCTCGGTTGATGGACATTTTCATTGCTTCCAAGTACTGACTATGGTAAATCTTGCTGGCGTACAGGTTTGCCAGCCTGTGACTTTTTGATTCTCATTTTCTCAGGTGATAGGCCAAGCAGTGGTTGTGATTGATTGACTGGTAGCTCAATGTTTCCCTGTTCAAAGCGCCTACATTGTGTTTTCATTAGTGGCTCTTTACATGCCCCCCCCTTACAACCGAGGGTACGCATTTCTCCACACTCCCTTCACCATTTATTTTTTGCAGCATTTTTCCTAATGGCCATTCTGACTGCTCTGAGCTGATAGGTTTTGTAATATGGGTATGCATGTCATTAAAATTTTTAAAATTCATCATATTCCTACGCCTTTGTCTTTTCTCTTAAAAGAAAAAACCGTGAGTACAATATAGCTCTTGAAATTGTCTTCTTCGAAGGTTGCCCTCTTTTGAATTTTTTGGTCGATTTTTGACCGCAAGAAATTTTCTGGAGGGCGGGTGCCATTTACAGAACTGCGAGTTGGTGAAAATTTAGTGACCTTTTGCAGTGGGTTCAAAGCTGCTGTTGTGCGAAACGGCCTCAAGGAGGTAGCATTTCTCCATTCCCCAATCTGGGTACTAGGGCAGCAGAGCCTTTCTGGAAGTCATTGTCCTAGGTTGTAAATTAGAATGGAATTTGCCAGGAGAAATCCCCATAAGTTTATGTCTCATTACTTCTTCTTGGTTTTTAAATTTTTTTTTTAATCTGGGTAAAGTTTAGAACATTGTCTGTCCTAGGTGTACACAATCTGGTTCATTTGTACATTATGTATGTCTATGAATGTACGGATCCTCTTCCCATGTAAAATATTACAGTGTTCCGTCGACCTCCCTTGCTATATGTTCGGTCTTTTTGATACATGGATATAATATGTATTTGTATATGTATAGTAACACTAATCTTCATTTCTCAATTTCCCCCCTCCTTTCCTTTTAGATGAGCATAGTTTGTTTTCTAAGCCTGTGAGTGTCTTTCTCTATGGAAATATGTTCATCTGTGTCAGTTATTAGATAATGCCATAAGTGATAATATAGGCTATAGGTCTTTGGCTTTCCGACCTACTTCATGTTTTGTGATTATCTCCAGGCTCATCTATGGTGCCTCAAAGAGCAGTGCTTCAAGGTTTTCCATGGCTAATATTCCATTGTGTACATGGACCACTTCTTCTTGGTGCATTCCTCTGTTGATGGACATGTCCGTTGCTTCCAAGTGTTGCCTATGGTAAATATTGCTGGAGTGCAGGATTGCCAGCCTGTGATTATTGATTTTCATTTTCTCAGGTGATAGACCCAGCAGTGGGTATGATTGATTGACTGCTATGGTAGCTCAACGTTTACCTTTTCAAGGCACCTCAATTGTCCTTTCATTAGTGACTCTTACCACGTCCCCCTTAGAATCGAGGGGACGCATTTCTCCACAATCACGTCAGCATATATTGTTTGCAGGATTTTTGTTGATGGCCATTCTGACTGGTGTGAGCTGATAGGTTTTTGTAATTTGGGTTTACATGCCTGTCAAAATTCCTACAATTCATCATTTGTCCACGCCTTTTTCTTTTCTGTTAAAAGAAAAAAGAAAAAAACTGTGAGTATAATATACCTCTTCAAATTTTCTTTTTGGAAGGTTGCACTCTAGAATTTTTTGGTCGATTTTCGACCTCAGTATTTTTTGGAGGGCAGGGGCCATTTACAAAACTGCCATTGGTGAATATTTAGTGACCTTTGGCAGTGGGTTTAAAGCTGCTGTTGTGGGAAACGACCACAAGGATGCAGCATTTCTCCATTGCCAAATCTGGGTACTAGGGCAGCAGAGCCGTTCTGGAAGTCGTTTGCCTAGGTTGTAAATTTGGATGGAATGTGCCAGGAAAACCCCCCATAAGTTTATGTCTCATTACTCCTAGTTCGTTGTTTTAATTTTTTCATTTGGGGTAATGGTTAGAATGTTGCTTGTCCAAGGTGTACACACTCTGGTTCATCTACATATTCTATAAACCTATTTATGTAGAGATCCTCTTCCCCTGTAAATTATTACAGAGTGTTCCGTAAACCTTCCTTGCTATAGGGTCGGTCTTTTTGATATATGTATATAATATGTATTTGTATACATATGGTAACGCTAATCTTCATTTATCCATCCCCCCCACCTTTCCTTTTAGATAAGCATAGTTTTTTTTTTTTTTTAAATAAGTCTGTGATTGACTTTCTTTGTGGAAATATGTTCATTTGTGTCCGTTATTAGATAACGCCTATAAGTGATATCATAGGATATAGGACTTTTGCTTTCCGACTTACCTCATGTTCTGTGATTATCTCCAAGATCATCTATGGTGCCTCAAAGAGCAGTGTTTCACTGTTTTCCATGCCTAGTATTCATTGTCTACATGGACCACCACTTCTTCTTTATCCTTTCATCTGTTGATGGACATTTTGGTTGCTTCACTGTCTTGTCTATTGTGAATAAGGCTGCAGTGCAGCTTTTGCAACCCGGGTCTTCTTCATTCTGGTCTTCTCAGGTGAGAGGCCCATTGGTGCGCCTGCTGGATTGAATGGTACCTCAGTTTTTCCTTTTCAACGCAGCTCCTTTCTGTTCTCATTATTAGCGTTTAACCCTTTTACATCTCACCAGCAGCTAGAGGATACACAGTTCTCTAAAACCTCTTCAGCATTTATTGTTTGTAGACTTTTTGCCAATGGTCAGTCGACTGGTGTGAGTTGAAAACTTTTTGTAGATTAGATTGCATGAGTCTAATACTTCCTGAGGTGGAACTTTTATCCATTTTCCTTTCTTTAAAAAGAGAGTGAGTAAAACTTACCTCTTTATACTATCTTGAAAATCCTGCGTGTTTTGAATTTTTTTTTTATCCATTCCCTACCTCAGCACACTTTTTTAGGGCAGGTGTCCTTTACAGCCCTGAGTCCTTGTGAATGGTAAGTGACCATTAGCTGTGGGTTAAAAGCTGCTCTTGTGGGAATCGGCCACAAGGCGGCAGCATTTCTCCTTTACCAAATCTGGTTACTAGGGCAACAGAGCCTTACTGGAAGTGGTGTTCTAGGTTGTAAATTAGAATGGAATGTGCGAGGAAAAAGCCCTTTAAGTTTATGTCTCATTACTTCTTGTTGGTATTTTTAACTTAATTTTTATTTTTTACCACAGCAAACTTGATTACAATGTTTTCTTTGTCCTAGGTGTGCAAGATGTGGTTCTTTCACACATATGCATATATCTATTCTTCTTCGGATCCTTTTCCCATGTCGGTTATGACACAATGTTGAGTAGTCTCCTCTTGGTATTGCGTAGGTCTTTGGTGATTATATATTTCACATGTGTTTGTATCTCTCTGTTAACCTCAATATGGTAATGTATCCAATCTCACACCTTTCCATTTGGTGAACCATAAGTTTTTTTAATGAAGCTATGATAGTGTTTCTCTGTGGAAATATCTTTGTTTGTATCATTTTTTAGGTAACACCTATATGTGATATGATAGGATATGGGTCTTTCGCTTTCTCACTTACTCCAAGTGGCGTGATTACTTCTAGACTCATCTATGGTGCTGCAAATGGCATTGTTTCATTTTTTCACAAGCTCATATTCCATCTGTACATGTAGCAGTCCTTCTTTGTCCGCCCATCTGTCGGTGGACTTTCTGGTTACTTCCATATCTTGGCTATGGGAATACTATGCAATGCAGATTTGCGTACCTGTGTCCTTCCAATTCTGTCTTCTTAGTTTATAGGTCCAGGAATAGGTCTGCTGGATCCTATGGTAGCTCAATGTTTACATTTTAAAGGCACCTCTATTCTGTTCTCTTTAGTGGCTCTTTCCAGGTTACGTCCCACATAAAGTTGAGGGTATGCATTTCTTCCCAGCACCTTCAGCATTTATTCTTTGTAGTTTTTGCTGATGGTTATTCTGAGTGGTGTGAGCTGATACCTCCTTGTGGTTGAATTTGCATGTGTCTCATAATGCGTTGAAATTGAGCTTTTAGACATGTCCTTTTTATTTTTCCAGCTGTGATTAGAGCTTATTTCTTCAAAGTGTTTTCTTAAAGTATGTGTCACCATTTGAAATATTTTGGCCATTATCTCCCTCAAGATATTTTGAGGGCAGGTTTCATTTACAGCCCCGCAGTACTTGTTCATATGAAGTGACCATTAGCTCAGGCTTTAAACCTGCTTTAGCAGGTAACGGCCAGAGAGCGGCAGCCTTTCTACGTTCCCCATGCTGGTACCAGGGAAACAGACCTACCGGCCAGTGGTGTTCTTCGGTTATAAACCAGAGTGCAATGTGCCCGGATAAACCCACAAATGTTGATGTCTCCTTGCTTTTGTTTGTTTTT
Source organism: Eschrichtius robustus (assembly GCF_028021215.1). Lineage (NCBI taxonomy): Eukaryota > Metazoa > Chordata > Mammalia > Artiodactyla > Eschrichtiidae > Eschrichtius > Eschrichtius robustus. The sequence continues at coordinate 20,957,036 of NC_090830.1, read as the reverse complement.
AAATTTAATTTATATTTATTATTAGAGTAATATTCCATTGTGTACGTGGACCACTTCTTCTTGGTGCATTCCTCGGTTGATGGACATTTTCATTGCTTCCAAGTGCTGACTATGGTAAATCTTGCTGGCGTACAGGTTTGCCAGCCTGTGACTTTTTGATTCTCATTTTCTCAGGTGATAGGCCAAGCAGTGGTTGTGATTGATTGACTGGTAGCTCAATGTTTCCCTGTTCAAAGCGCCTACATTGTGTTTTCATTAGTGGCTCTTTACATGCCGCCCCCTTACAACTGAGGGTACGCATTTCTCCACACTCCCTTCACTATTTATTTTTAGCAGCATTTTTCCTAATGACCATTCTGACTGCTCTGAGCTGATAGGTTTTGTAATATGGGTATGCATGTCATTAAAATTTTTAAAATTCATCATATTCCTACGCCTTTGTCTTTTCTCTTAAAAGAAAAAAAACGTGAGTACAATATAGCTCTTGAAATTGTCTTCTTCGAAGGTTGCCCTCTTTTGAATTTTTTGGTCGATTTTTGACCGCAGAAATTTTCTGGAGGGCGGGTGCCATTTACAGAACTGCGAGTTGGTGAAAATTTAGTGACCTTTTGCAGTGGGTTCAAAGCTGCTGTTGTGGGAAACGGCCTCAAGGAGGTAGCATTTCTCCATTCCCCAATCTGGGTACTAGGGCAGCAGAGCCTTTCTGGAAGTCATTGTCCTAGGTTGTAAATTAGAATGGAATTTGCCAGGAGAAATCCCCATAAGTTTATGTCTCATTACTTCTTCTTGGTTTTTAAATTTTTTTTTAATCTGGGTAAAGTTTAGAACATTGTCTGTCCTAGGTGTACACAATCTGGTTCATTTGTACATTATGTATGTCTATGAATGTACGGATCCTCTTCCCATGTAAAATATTACAGTGTTCCGTCGACCTCCCTTGCTATATGTTCGGTCTTTTTGATACATGGATATAATATGTATTTGTATATGTATAGTAACACTAATCTTCATTTCTCAATTTCCCCCCTCCTTTCCTTTTAGATGAGCATAGTTTGTTTTCTAAGCCTGTGAGTGTCTTTCTCTTTGGAAATATGTTCATCTGTGTCAGTTATTAGATAATGCCATAAGTGATAATATAGGCTATAGGTCTTTGGCTTTCCGACCTACTTCATGTTTTGTGATTATCTCCAGGCTCATCTATGGTGCCTCAAAGAGCAGTGCTTCAAGGTTTTCCATGGCTAATATTCCATTGTGTACATGGACCACTTCTTCTTGGTGCATTCCTCTGTTGATGGACATGTCCGTTGCTTCCAAGTGTTGCCTATGGTAAATATTGCTGGAGTGCAGGATTGCCAGCCTGTGATTATTGATTTTCATTTTCTCAGGTGATAGACCCAGCAGTGGGTATGATTGATTGACTGCTATGGTAGCTCAACGTTTACCTTTTCAAGGCACCTCAATTGTCCTTTCATTAGTGACTCTTACCACGTCCCCCTTAGAATCGAGGGGACGCATTTCTCCACAATCACGTCAGCATATATTGTTTGCAGGATTTTTGTTGATGGCCATTCTGACTGGTGTGAGCTGATAGGTTTTTGTAATTTGGGTTTACATGCCTGTCAAAATTCCTACAATTCATCATTTGTCCACGCCTTTTTCTTTTCTGTTAAAAGAAAAAAGAAAAAAACTGTGAGTATAATATACCTCTTCAAATTTTCTTTTTGGAAGGTTGCACTCTAGAATTTTTTGGTCGATTTTCGACCTCAGTATTTTTTGGAGGGCAGGTGCCATTTACAAAACTGCCATTGGTGAATATTTAGTGACCTTTGGCAGTGGGTTTAAAGCTGCTGTTGTGGGAAACGACCACAAGGATGCAGCATTTCTCCATTGCCAAATCTGGGTACTAGGGCAGCAGAGCCGTTCTGGAAGTCGTTTGCCTAGGTTGTAAATTTGGATGGAATGTGCCAGGAAAACCCCCCATAAGTTTATGTCTCATTACTCCTAGTTCGTTGTTTTAATTTTTTCATTTGGGGTAATGGTTAGAATGTTGCTTGTCCAAGGTGTACACACTCTGGTTCATCTACATATTCTATAAACCTATTTATGTAGAGATCCTCTTCCCCTGTAAATTATTACAGAGTGTTCCGTAAACCTTCCTTGCTATAGGGTCGGTCTTTTTGATATATGTATATAATATGTATTTGTATACATATGGTAATGCTAATCTTAATTTATCCATCCCCCCCACCTTTCCTTTTAGATAAGCATAGTTTTTTTTTTTAAATAAGTCTGTGATTGACTTTCTTTGTGGAAATATGTTCATTTGTGTCCGTTATTAGATAACGCCTATAAGTGATATCATAGGATATAGGACTTTTGCTTTCCGACTTACCTCATGTTCTGTGATTATCTCCAAGATCATCTATGGTGCCTCAAAGAGCAGTGTTTCACTGTTTTCCATGCCTAGTATTCATTGTCTACATGGACCACCACTTCTTCTTTATCCTTTCATCTGTTGATGGACATTTTGGTTGCTTCACTGTCTTGTCTATTGTGAATAAGGCTGCAGTGCAGCTTTTGCAACCCGGGTCTTCTTCATTCTGGTCTTCTCAGGTGAGAGGCCCATTGGTGCGCCTGCTGGATTGAATGGTACCTCAGTTTTTCCTTTTCAACGCAGCTCCTTTCTGTTCTCATTATTAGCGTTTAACCCTTTTACATCTCACCAGCAGCTAGAGGATACACAGTTCTCTAAAACCTCTTCAGCATTTATTGTTTGTAGACTTTTTGCCAATGGTCAGTCCACTGGTGTGAGTTGAAAACTTTTTGTAGATTAGATTGCATGAGTCTAATACTTCCTGAGGTGGAACTTTTATCCATTTTCCTTTCTTTAAAAAGAGAGTGAGTAAAACTTACCTCTTTATACTATCTTGAAAATCCTGCGTGTTTTGAATTTTTTTTTTATCCATTCCCTACCTCAGCACACTTTTTTAGGGCAGGTGTCCTTTACAGCCCTGAGTCCTTGTGAATGGTAAGTGACCATTAGCTGTGGGTTAAAAGCTGCTCTTGTGGGAATCGGCCACAAGGCGGCAGCATTTCTCCTTTACCAAATCTGGTTACTAGGGCAACAGAGCCTTACTGGAAGTGGTGTTCTAGGTTGTAAATTAGAATGGAATGTGCGAGGAAAAAGCCCTTTAAGTTTATGTCTCATTACTTCTTGTTGGTATTTTTAACTTAATTTTTATTTTTTACCACAGCAAACTTGATTACAATGTTTTCTTTGTTCTAGGTGTGCAAGATGTGGTTCTTTCACACATATGCATATATCTATTCTTCTTCGGATCCTTTTCCCATGTCGGTTATGACACAATGTTGAGTAGTCTCCTCTTGGTATTGCGTAGGTCTTTGGTGATTATATATTTCACATGTGTTTGTATCTCTCTGTTAACCTCAATATGGTAATGTATCCAATCTCACACCTTTCCATTTGGTGAACCATAAGTTTTTTTAATGAAGCTATGATAGTGTTTCTCTGTGGAAATATCTTTGTTTGTATCATTTTTTAGGTAACACCTATATGTGATATGATAGGATATGGGTCTTTCGCTTTCTCACTTACTCCAAGTGGCGTGATTACTTCTAGACTCATCTATGGTGCTGCAAATGGCATTGTTTCATTTTTTCACAAGCTCATATTCCATCTGTACATGTAGCAGTCCTTCTTTGTCCGCCCATCTGTCGGTGGACTTTCTGGTTACTTCCATATCTTGGCTATGGGAATACTATGCAATGCAGATTTGCGTACCTGTGTCCTTCCAATTCTGTCTTCTTAGTTTATAGGTCCAGGAATAGGTCTGCTGGATCCTATGGTAGCTCAATGTTTACATTTTAAAGGCACCTCTATTCTGTTCTCTTTAGTGGCTCTTTCCAGGTTACGTCCCACATAAAGTTGAGGGTATGCATTTCTTCCCAGCACCTTCAGCATTTATTCTTTGTAGTTTTTGCTGATGGTTATTCTGAGTGGTGTGAGCTGATACCTCCTTGTGGTTGAATTTGCATGTGTCTCATAATGCGTTGAAATTGAGCTTTTAGACATGTCCTTTTTATTTTTCCAGCTGTGATTAGAGCTTATTTCTTCAAAGTGTTTTCTTAAAGTATGTGTCACCTTTTGAAATATTTTGGCCATTATCTCCCTCAAGATATTTTGAGGGCAGGTTTCATTTACAGCCCCGCAGTACTTGTTCATATGAAGTGACCATTAGCTCAGGCTTTAAACCTGCTTTAGCAGGTAACGGCCAGAGAGCGGCAGCCTTTCTACGTTCCCCATGCTGGTACCAGGGAAACAGACCTACCGGCCAGTGGTGTTCTTCGGTTATAAACCAGAGTGCAATGTGCCCGGATAAACCCACAAATGTTGATGTCTCCTTGCTTTTGTTTGTTTTTAAATTTAATTTATATTTATTATTAGAGTAATATTCCATTGTGTACGTGGACCACTTCTTCTTGGTGCATTCCTCGGTTGATGGACATTTTCATTGCTTCCAAGTGCTGACTATGGTAAATCTTGCTGGCGTACAGGTTTGCCAGCCTGTGACTTTTTGATTCTCATTTTCTCAGGTGATAGGCCAAGCAGTGGTTGTGATTGATTGACTGGTAGCTCAATGTTTCCCTGTTCAAAGCGCCTACATTGTGTTTTCATTAGTGGCTCTTTACATGCCGCCCCCTTACAACCGAGGGTACGCATTTCTCCACACTCCCTTCACTATTTATTTTTAGCAGCATTTTTCCTAATGACCATTCTGACTGCTCTGAGCTGATAGGTTTTGTAATATGGGTATGCATGTCATTAAAATTTTTAAAATTCATCATATTCCTACGCCTTTGTCTTTTCTCTTAAAAGAAAAAAAACGTGAGTACAATATAGCTCTTGAAATTGTCTTCTTCGAAGGTTGCCCTCTTTTGAATTTTTTGGTCGATTTTTGACCGCAGAAATTTTCTGGAGGGCGGGTGCCATTTACAGAACTGCGAGTTGGTGAAAATTTAGTGACCTTTTGCAGTGGGTTCAAAGCTGCTGTTGTGGGAAACGGCCACAAGGAGGTAGCATTTCTCCATTCCCCAATCTGGGTACCAGGGCAGCAGAGCCTTTCTGGAAGTCATTGTCCTAGGTTGTAAATTAGAATGGAATTTGCCAGGAGAAATCCCCATAAGTTTATGTCTCATTACTTCTTCTTGGTTTTTAAATTTTTTTTTTAATCTGGGTAAAGTTTAGAACATTGTCTGTCCTAGGTGTACACAATCTGGTTCATTTGTACATTATGTATGTCTATGAATGTACGGATCCTCTTCCCATGTAAAATATTACAGTGTTCCGTCGACCTCCCTTGCTATATGTTCGGTCTTTTTGATACATGGATATAATATGTATTTGTATATGTATAGTAACACTAATCTTCATTTCTCAATTTCCCCCCTCCTTTCCTTTTAGATGAGCATAGTTTGTTTTCTAAGCCTGTGAGTGTCTTTCTCTATGGAAATATGTTCATCTGTGTCAGTTATTAGATAATGCCATAAGTGATAATATAGGCTATAGGTCTTTGGCTTTCCGACCTACTTCATGTTTTGTGATTATCTCCAGGCTCATCTATGGTGCCTCAAAGAGCAGTGCTTCAAGGTTTTCCATGGCTAATATTCCATTGTGTACATGGACCACTTCTTCTTGGTGCATTCCTCTGTTGATGGACATGTCCGTTGCTTCCAAGTGTTGCCTATGGTAAATATTGCTGGAGTGCAGGATTGCCAGCCTGTGATTATTGATTTTCATTTTCTCAGGTGATAGACCCAGCAGTGGGTATGATTGATTGACTGCTATGGTAGCTCAACGTTTACCTTTTCAAGGCACCTCAATTGTCCTTTCATTAGTGACTCTTACCACGTCCCCCTTAGAATCGAGGGGACGCATTTCTCCACAATCACGTCAGCATATATTGTTTGCAGGATTTTTGTTGATGGCCATTCTGACTGGTGTGAGCTGATAGGTTTTTGTAATTTGGGTTTACATGCCTGTCAAAATTCCTACAATTCATCATTTGTCCACGCCTTTTTCTTTTCTGTTAAAAGAAAAAAGAAAAAAACTGTGAGTATAATATACCTCTTCAAATTTTCTTTTTGGAAGGTTGCACTCTAGAATTTTTTGGTCGATTTTCGACCTCAGTATTTTTTGGAGGGCAGGTGCCATTTACAAAACTGCCATTGGTGAATATTTAGTGACCTTTGGCAGTGGGTTTAAAGCTGCTGTTGTGGGAAACGACCACAAGGATGCAGCATTTCTCCATTGCCAAATCTGGGTACTAGGGCAGCAGAGCCGTTCTGGAAGTCGTTTGCCTAGGTTGTAAATTTGGATGGAATGTGCCAGGAAAACCCCCCATAAGTTTATGTCTCATTACTCCTAGTTCGTTGTTTTAATTTTTTCATTTGGGGTAATGTTTAGAATGTTGCTTGTCCAAGGTGTACACACTCTGGTTCATCTACATATTCTATAAACCTATTTATGTAGAGATCCTCTTCCCCTGTAAATTATTACAGAGTGTTCCGTAAACCTTCCTTCCTATAGGGTCGGTCTTTTTGATATATGTATATAATATGTATTTGTATACATATGGTAACGCTAATCTTCATTTATCCATCCCCCCCACCTTTCCTTTTAGATAAGCATAGTTTTTTTTTTTTAAATAAGTCTGTGATTGACTTTCTTTGTGGAAATATGTTCATTTGTGTCCGTTATTAGATAACGCCTATAAGTGATATCATAGGATATAGGACTTTTGCTTTCCGACTTACCTCATGTTCTGTGATTATCTCCAAGATCATCTATGGTGCCTCAAAGAGCAGTGTTTCACTGTTTTCCATGCCTAGTATTCATTGTCTACATGGACCACCACTTCTTCTTTATCCTTTCATCTGTTGATGGACATTTTGGTTGCTTCACTGTCTTGTCTATTGTGAATAAGGCTGCAGTGCAGCTTTTGCAACCCGGGTCTTCTTCATTCTGGTCTTCTCAGGTGAGAGGCCCATTGGTGCGCCTGCTGGATTGAATGGTACCTCAGTTTTTCCTTTTCAACGCAGCTCCTTTCTGTTCTCATTATTAGCGTTTAACCCTTTTACATCTCACCAGCAGCTAGAGGATACACAGTTCTCTAAAACCTCTTCAGCATTTATTGTTTGTAGACTTTTTGCCAATGGTCAGTCGACTGGTGTGAGTTGAAAACTTTTTGTAGATTAGATTGCATGAGTCTAATACTTCCTGAGGTGGAACTTTTATCCATTTTCCTTTCTTTAAAAAGAGAGTGAGTAAAACTTACCTCTTTATACTATCTTGAAAATCCTGCGTGTTTTGAATTTTTTTTTTATCCATTCCCTACCTCAGCACACTTTTTTAGGGCAGGTGTCCTTTACAGCCCTGAGTCCTTGTGAATGGTAAGTGACCATTAGCTGTGGGTTAAAAGCTGCTCTTGTGGGAATCGGCCACAAGGCGGCAGCATTTCTCCTTTACCAAATCTGGTTACTAGGGCAACAGAGCCTTACTGGAAGTGGTGTTCTAGGTTGTAAATTAGAATGGAATGTGCGAGGAAAAAGCCCTTTAAGTTTATGTCTCATTACTTCTTGTTGGTATTTTTAACTTAATTTTTATTTTTTACCACAGCAAACTTGATTACAATGTTTTCTTTGTTCTAGGTGTGCAAGATGTGGTTCTTTCACACATATGCATATATCTATTCTTCTTCGGATCCTTTTCCCATGTCGGTTATGACACAATGTTGAGTAGTCTCCTCTTGGTATTGCGTAGGTCTTTGGTGATTATATATTTCACATGTGTTTGTATCTCTCTGTTAACCTCAATATGGTAATGTATCCAATCTCACACCTTTCCATTTGGTGAACCATAAGTTTTTTTAATGAAGCTATGATAGTGTTTCTCTGTGGAAATATCTTTGTTTGTATCATTTTTTAGGTAACACCTATATGTGATATGATAGGATATGGGTCTTTCGCTTTCTCACTTACTCCAAGTGGCGTGATTACTTCTAGACTCATCTATGGTGCTGCAAATGGCATTGTTTCATTTTTTCACAAGCTCATATTCCATCTGTACATGTAGCAGTCCTTCTTTGTCCGCCCATCTGTCGGTGGACTTTCTGGTTACTTCCATATCTTGGCTATGGGAATACTATGCAATGCAGATTTGCGTACCTGTGTCCTTCCAATTCTGTCTTCTTAGTTTATAGGTCCAGGAATAGGTCTGCTGGATCCTATGGTAGCTCAATGTTTACATTTTAAAGGCACCTCTATTCTGTTCTCTTTAGTGGCTCTTTCCAGGTTACGTCCCACATAAAGTTGAGGGTATGCATTTCTTCCCAGCACCTTCAGCATTTATTCTTTGTAGTTTTTGCTGATGGTTATTCTGAGTGGTGTGAGCTGATACCTCCTTGTGGTTGAATTTGCATGTGTCTCATAATGCGTTGAAATTGAGCTTTTAGACATGTCCTTTTTATTTTTCCAGCTGTGATTAGAGCTTATTTCTTCAAAGTGTTTTCTTAAAGTATGTGTCACCATTTGAAATATTTTGGCCATTATCTCCCTCAAGATATTTTGAGGGCAGGTTTCATTTACAGCCCCGCAGTACTTGTTCATATGAAGTGACCATTAGCTCAGGCTTTAAACCTGCTTTTGCAGGTAACGGCCAGAGAGCGGCAGCCTTTCTACGTTCCCCATGCTGGTACCAGGGAAACAGACCTACCGGCCAGTGGTGTTCTTCGGTTATAAACTAGAGTGCAATGTGCCCGGATAAACCCACAAATGTTGATGTCTCCTTGCTTTTGTTTGTTTTTAAATTTAATTTATATTTATTATTAGAGTAATATTCCATTGTGTACGTGGACCACTTCTTCTTGGTGCATTCCTCGGTTGATGGACATTTTCATTGCTTCCAAGTACTGACTATGGTAAATCTTGCTGGCGTACAGGTTTGCCAGCCTGTGACTTTTTGATTCTCATTTTCTCAGGTGATAGGCCAAGCAGTGGTTGTGATTGATTGACTGGTAGCTCAATGTTTCCCTGTTCAAAGCGCCTACATTGTGTTTTCATTAGTGGCTCTTTACATGCCCCCCCCTTACAACCGAGGGTACGCATTTCTCCACACTCCCTTCACCATTTATTTTTTGCAGCATTTTTCCTAATGGCCATTCTGACTGCTCTGTGCTGATAGGTTTTGTAATATGGGTATGCATGTCATTAAAATTTTTAAAATTCATCATATTCCTACGCCTTTGTCTTTTCTCTTAAAAGAAAAAACCGTGAGTACAATATACCTCTTGAAATTGTCTTCTTCGAAGGTTGCCCTCTTTTGAATTTTTTGGTCGATTTTTGACCGCAGAAATTTTCTGGAGGGCGGGTGCCATTTACAGAACTGCAAGTTGGTGAAAATTTAGTGACCTTTTGCAGTGGGTTCAAAGCTGCTGTTGTGGGAAACGGCCTCAAGGAGGTAGCATTTCTCCATTCCCCAATCTGGGTACTAGGGCAGCAGAGCCTTTCTGGAAGTCATTGTCCTAGGTTGTAAATTAGAATGGAATTTGCCAGGAGAAATCCCCATAAGTTTATATCTCATTACTTCTTCTTGGTTTTTAAATTTTTTTTTTTAATCTGGGTAAATTTAGAACATTGTCTGTCCTAGGTGTACACATTCTGGTTCATTTGTACATTATGCATGTCTATGAATGTAGAGATCCTCTTCCCATGTAAAATATTACAGTGTTCCGTCGACCTCCCTTGCTATATGTTCGGTCTTTTTGATACATGGATATAATATGTATTTGTATATGTATAGTAACACTAATCTTCATTTCTCAATTTCCCCCCTCCTTTCCTTTTAGATGAGCATAGTTTGTTTTCTAAGCCTGTGAGTGTCTTTCTCTTTGGAAATATGTTCATCTGTGTCAGTTATTAGATAATGCCATAAGTGATAATATAGGCTATAGGTAGTTGGCTTTCCGACCTACTTCATGTTTTTTGATTATCTCCAGGCTCATCTATGGTGCCTCAAAGAGCAGTGCTTCAAGGTTTTCCATGGCTAATATTCCATTGTGTACATGGACCACTTCTTCTTGGTGCATTCCTCTGTTGATGGACATGTCCGTTGCTTCCAAGTGTTGCCTATGGTAAATATTGCTGGAGTGCAGGATTGCCAGCCTGTGATTATTGATTTTCATTTTCTCAGGTGATAGACCCAGCAGTGGGTATGATTGATTGACTGCTATGGTAGCTCAACGTTTACCTTTTCAAGGCACCTCAATTGTCCTTTCATTAGTGACTCTTACCACGTCCCCCTTAGAATCGAGGGGACGCATTTCTCCACAATCACGTCAGCATATATTGTTTGCAGGATTTTTGTTGATGGCCATTCTGACTGGTGTGAGCTGATAGGTTTTTGTAATTTGGGTTTACATGCCTGTCAAAATTCCTACAATTCATCATTTGTCCACGCCTTTTTCTTTTCTGTTAAAAGAAAAAAGAAAAAAACTGTGAGTATAATATACCTCTTCAAATTTTCTTTTTAGAAGGTTGCACTCTAGAATTTTTTGGTCGATTTTCGACCTCAGTATTTTTTGGAGGGCAGGTGCCATTTACAGAACTGCCATTGGTGAATATTTAGTGACCTTTGGCAGTGGGTTTAAAGCTGCTGTTGTGGGAAACGGCCACAAGGATGCAGCATTTCTCCATTCCCAAATCTGGGTACTAGGGCAGCAGAGCCGTTCTGGAAGTCGTTTGCCTAGGTTGTAAATTTGGATGGAATGTGCCAGGAAAACCCCCCATAAGTTTATGTCTCATTACTCCTAGTTCGTTGTTTTAATTTTTTCAATTGGGGTAATGGTTAGAATGTTGCTTGTCCAAGGTGTACACACTCTGGTCCATCTACATATTCTATATACCTATTTATGTAGAGATCCTCTTCCCCTGTAAATTATTACAGAGTGTTCCGTAAACCTTCCTTGCTATAGGGTCGGTCTTTTTGATATATGTATATAATATGTATTTGTATACATATGGTAACGCTAATCTTCATTTATCCATCCCCCCCACCTTTCCTTTTAGATAAGCATAGTTTTTTTTTTTTTTTAAATAAGTCTGTGATTGACTTTCTTTGTGGAAATATGTTCATTTGTGTCCGTTATTAGATAACGCCTATAAGTGATATCATAGGATATAGGACTTTTGCTTTCCGACTTACCTCATGTTCTGTGATTATCTCCAAGATCATCTATGGTGCCTCAAAGAGCAGTGTTTCACTGTTTTCCATGCCTAGTATTCATTGTCTACTTGGACCTCCACTTCTTCTTTATCCTTTCATCTGTTGATGGACATTTTGGTTGCTTCACTGTCTTGTCTATTGTGAATAAGGCTGCAGTGCAGCTTTTGCAACCCGGGTCTTCTTCATTCTGGTCTTCTCAGGTGAGAGGCCCATTGGTGCGCCTGCTGGATTGAATGGTACCTCAGTTTTTCCTTTTCAACGCAGCTCCTTTCTGTTCTCATTATTAGCGTTTAACCCTTTTACATCTCACCAGCAGCTAGAGGATACACAGTTCTCTAAAACCTCTTCAGCATTTATTGTTTGTAGACTTTTTGCCAATGGTCAGTCGACTGGTGTGAGTTGAAAACTTTTTGTAGATTAGATTGCATGAGTCTAATACTTCCTGAGGTGGAACTTTTATCCATTTTCCTTTCTTTAAAAAGAGAGTGAGTAAAACTTACCTCTTTATACTATCTTGAAAATCCTGCGTGTTTTGAATTTTTTTTTATCCATTCCCTACCTCAGCACACTTTTTTAGGGCAGGTGTCCTTTACAGCCCTGAGTCCTTGTGAATGGTAAGTGACCATTAGCTGTGGGTTAAAAGCTGCTCTTGCGGGAATCGGCCACAAGGCGGCAGCATTTCTCCTTTACCAAATCTGGTTACTAGGGCAACAGAGCCTTACTGGAAGTGGTGTTCTAGGTTGTAAATTAGAATGGAATGTGCGAGGAAAAAGCCCTTTAAGTTTATGTCTCATTACTTCTTGTTGGTATTTTTAACTTAATTTTTATTTTTTATCACAGCAAACTTGATTACAATGTTTTCTTTGTTCTAGGTGTGCAAGATGTGGTTCTTTCACACATATGCATATATCTATTCTTCTTCGGATCCTTTTCCCATGTCGGTTATGACACAATGTTGAGTAGTCTCCTCTTGGTATTGCGTAGGTCTTTGGTGATTATATATTTCACATGTGTTTGTATCTCTCTGTTAACCTCAATATGGTAATGTATCCAATCCTCACACCTTTCCATTTGGTGAACCATAAGTTTTTTTAATGAAGCTATGATAGTGTTTCTCTGTGGAAATATCTTTGTTTGTATCATTTTTTAGGTAACACCTATATGTTATATGATAGGATATGGGTCTTTCGCTTTCTCACTTACTCCAAGTGGTGTGATTACTTCTAGACTCATCTATGGTGCTGCAAATGGCATTGTTTCATTTTTTCACAAGCTCATATTCCATCTGTACATGTAGCAGTTCTTCTTTGTCCGCCCATCTGTCGGTGGACTTTTTGGTTACTTCCATATCTTGGCTATGGGAATACTATGCAATGCAGATTTGCGTACCTGTGTCCTTCCAATTCTGTCTTCTTAGTTTATAGGTGCAGGAATAGGTCTGCTGGATCCTATGGTAGCTCAATGTTTACATTTTAAAGGCACCTCTATTCTGTTCTCTTTAGTGGCTCTTTCCAGGTTACGTCCCACATAAAGTTGAGGGTATGCATTTCTTCCCAGCACCTTCAGCATTTATTCTTTGTAGTTTTTGCTGATGGTTATTCTGAGTGGTGTGAGCTGATACGTCTTTATGGTTGAATTTGCATGTGTCTCATAATGCGTTGAAATTGAGCTTTTAGACATGTCCTTTTTATTTTTCCAGCTGTGATTAGAGATTATTTCTTCAAAGTGTTTCCTTAAAGTATGTGTCACCATTTGAAATATTTTGGCCATTATCTCCCTCAAGATATTTTGAGGGCAGGTTTCATTTACAGCCCTGCAGTACTTGTTCATATGAAGTGACCATTAGCTCAGGCTTTAAACCTGCTTTTGCAGGTAATGGCCAGAGAGCGGCAGCCTTTCTACGTTCCCCATGCTGGTACCAGGGAAACAGACCTACCGGCCAGTGGTGTTTTTCGGTTGTAAACTAGAGTGCAATGTGCCCGGATAAACCCACAAATGTTGATGTCTCCTTGCTTTTGTTTGTTTTTAAATTTAATTTATATTTATTATTAGAGTAATATTCCATTGTGTACGTGGACCACTTCTTCTTGGTGCATTCCTCGGTTGATGGACATTTTCATTGCTTCCAAGTACTGAATATGGTAAATCTTGCTGGCGTACAGGTTTGCCAGCCTGTGACTTTTTGATTCTCATTTTCTCAGGTGATAGGCCAAGCAGTGGTTGTGATTAATTGACTGGTAGCTCAATGTTTCCCTGTTCAAAGCGCCTACATTGTGTTTTCATTAGTGGCTCTTTACATGTCCCCCCCCTTACAACCGAGGGTACGCATTTCTCCACACTCCCTTCACCATTTATTTTTTGCAGCATTTTTCCTAATGGCCATTCTGACTGCTCTGAGCTGATAGGTTTTGTAATATGGGTATGCATGTCATTAAAATTTTTAAAATTCATCATATTCCTACGCCTTTGTCTTTTCTCTTAAAAGAAAAAACCGTGAGTACAATATAGCTCTTGAAATTGTCTTCTTCGAAGGTTGCCCTCTTTTGAATTTTTTGGTCGATTTTTGACCGCAGAAATTTTCTGGAGGGCGGGTGCCATTTACAGAACTGCAAGTTGGTGAAAATTTAGTGACCTTTTGCAGTGGGTTCAAAGCTGCTGTTGTGGGAAACGGCCTCAAGGAGGTAGCATTTCTCCATTCCCCAATCTGGGTACTAGGGCAGCAGAGCCTTTCTGGAAGTCATTGTCCTAGGTTGTAAATTAGAATGGAATTTGCCAGGAGAAATCCCCATAAGTTTATATCTCATTACTTCTTCTTGGTTTTTAAATTTTTTTTTTAATCTGGGTAAATTTAGAACATTGTCTGTCCTAGGTGTACACAATCTGGTTCATTTGTACATTATGCATGTCTATGAATGTACAGATCCTCTTCCCATGTAAAATATTACAGTGTTCCGTCGACCTCCCTTGCTATATGTTCGGTCTTTTTGATACATGGATATAATATGTATTTGTATATGTATAGTAACACTAATCTTCATTTCTCAATTTCCCCCCTCCTTTCCTTTTAGATGAGCATAGTTTGTTTTCTAAGCCTGTGAGTGTCTTTCTCTTTGGAAATATGTTCATCTGTGTCAGTTATTAGATAATGCCATAAGTGATAATATAGGCTATAGGTCTTTGGCTTTCCGACCTACTTCATGTTTTGTGATTATCTCCAGGCTCATCTATGGTGCCTCAAAGAGCAGTGCTTCAAGGTTTTCCATGGCTAATATTCCATTGTGTACATGGACCACTTCTTCTTGGTGCATTCCTCTGTTGATGGACATGTCCGTTGCTTCCAAGTGTTGCCTATGGTAAATATTGCTGGAGTGCAGGATTGCCAGCCTGTGATTATTGATTTTCATTTTCTCAGGTGATAGACCCAGCAGTGGGTATGATTGATTGACTGCTATGGTAGCTCAACGTTTACCTTTTCAAGGCACCTCAATTGTCCTTTCATTAGTGACTCTTACCACGTCCCCCTTAGAATCGAGGGGACGCATTTCTCCACAATCACGTCAGCATATATTGTTTGCAGGATTTTTGTTGATGGCCATTCTGACTGGTGTGAGCTGATAGGTTTTTGTAATTTGGGTTTACATGCCTGTCAAAATTCCTACAATTCATCATTTGTCCACGCCTTTTTCTTTTCTGTTAAAAGAAAAAAGAAAAAAACTGTGAGTATAATATACCTCTTCAAATTTTCTTTTTAGAAGGTTGCACTCTAGAATTTTTTGGTCGATTTTCGACCTCAGTATTTTTTGGAGGGCAGGTGCCATTTACAGAACTGCCATTGGTGAATATTTAGTGACCTTTGGCAGTGGGTTTAAAGCTGCTGTTGTGGGAAACGGCCACAAGGATGCAGCATTTCTCCATTCCCAAATCTGGGTACTAGGGCAGCAGAGCCGTTCTGGAAGTCGTTTGCCTAGGTTGTAAATTTGGATGGAATGTGCCAGGAAAACCCCCCATAAGTTTATGTCTCATTACTCCTAGTTCGTTGTTTTAATTTTTTCAATTGGGGTAATGGTTAGAATGTTGCTTGTCCAAGGTGTACACACTCTGGTCCATCTACATATTCTATATACCTATTTATGTAGAGATCCTCTTCCCCTGTAAATTATTACAGAGTGTTCCGTAAACCTTCCTTGCTATAGGGTCGGTCTTTTTGATATATGTATATAATATGTATTTGTATACATATGGTAACGCTAATCTTCATTTATCCATCCCCCCCACCTTTCCTTTTAGATAAGCATAGTTTTTTTTTTTTTTAAATAAGTCTGTGATTGACTTTCTTTGTGGAAATATGTTCATTTGTGTCCGTTATTAGATAACGCCTATAAGTGATATCATAGGATATAGGACTTTTGCTTTCCGACTTACCTCATGTTCTGTGATTATCTCCAAGATCATCTATGGTGCCTCAAAGAGCAGTGTTTCACTGTTTTCCATGCCTAGTATTCATTGTCTACTTGGACCTCCACTTCTTCTTTATCCTTTCATCTGTTGATGGACATTTTGGTTGCTTCACTGTCTTGTCTATTGTGAATAAGGCTGCAGTGCAGCTTTTGCAACCCGGGTCTTCTTCATTCTGGTCTTCTCAGGTGAGAGGCCCATTGGTGCGCCTGCTGGATTGAATGGTACCTCAGTTTTTCCTTTTCAACGCAGCTCCTTTCTGTTCTCATTATTAGCGTTTAACCCTTTTACATCTCACCAGCAGCTAGAGGATACACAGTTCTCTAAAACCTCTTCAGCATTTATTGTTTGTAGACTTTTTGCCAATGGTCAGTCGACTGGTGTGAGTTGAAAACTTTTTGTAGATTAGATTGCATGAGTCTAATACTTCCTGAGGTGGAACTTTTATCCATTTTCCTTTCTTTAAAAAGAGAGTGAGTAAAACTTACCTCTTTATACTATCTTGAAAATCCTGCGTGTTTTGAATTTTTTTTTATCCATTCCCTACCTCAGCACACTTTTTTAGGGCAGGTGTCCTTTACAGCCCTGAGTCCTTGTGAATGGTAAGTGACCATTAGCTGTGGGTTAAAAGCTGCTCTTGCGGGAATCGGCCACAAGGCGGCAGCATTTCTCCTTTACCAAATCTGGTTACTAGGGCAACAGAGCCTTACTGGAAGTGGTGTTCTAGGTTGTAAATTAGAATGGAATGTGCGAGGAAAAAGCCCTTTAAGTTTATGTCTCATTACTTCTTGTTGGTATTTTTAACTTAATTTTTATTTTTTATCACAGCAAACTTGATTACAATGTTTTCTTTGTTCTAGGTGTGCAAGATGTGGTTCTTTCACACATATGCATATATCTATTCTTCTTCGGATCCTTTTCCCATGTCGGTTATGACACAATGTTGAGTAGTCTCCTCTTGGTATTGCGTAGGTCTTTGGTGATTATATATTTCACATGTGTTTGTATCTCTCTGTTAACCTCAATATGGTAATGTATCCAATCCTCACACCTTTCCATTTGGTGAACCATAAGTTTTTTTAATGAAGCTATGATAGTGTTTCTCTGTGGAAATATCTTTGTTTGTATCATTTTTTAGGTAACACCTATATGTTATATGATAGGATATGGGTCTTTCGCTTTCTCACTTACTCCAAGTGGTGTGATTACTTCTAGACTCATCTATGGTGCTGCAAATGGCATTGTTTCATTTTTTCACAAGCTCATATTCCATCTGTACATGTAGCAGTTCTTCTTTGTCCGCCCATCTGTCGGTGGACTTTTTGGTTACTTCCATATCTTGGCTATGGGAATACTATGCAATGCAGATTTGCGTACCTGTGTCCTTCCAATTCTGTCTTCTTAGTTTATAGGTGCAGGAATAGGTCTGCTGGATCCTATGGTAGCTCAATGTTTACATTTTAAAGGCACCTCTATTCTGTTCTCTTTAGTGGCTCTTTCCAGGTTACGTCCCACATAAAGTTGAGGGTATGCATTTCTTCCCAGCACCTTCAGCATTTATTCTTTGTAGTTTTTGCTGATGGTTATTCTGAGTGGTGTGAGCTGATACGTCTTTATGGTTGAATTTGCATGTGTCTCATAATGCGTTGAAATTGAGCTTTTAGACATGTCCTTTTTATTTTTCCAGCTGTGATTAGAGATTATTTCTTCAAAGTGTTTCCTTAAAGTATGTGTCACCATTTGAAATATTTTGGCCATTATCTCCCTCAAGATATTTTGAGGGCAGGTTTCATTTACAGCCCTGCAGTACTTGTTCATATGAAGTGACCATTAGCTCAGGCTTTAAACCTGCTTTTGCAGGTAACGGCCAGAGAGCGGCAGCCTTTCTACGTTCCCCATGCTGGTACCAGGGAAACAGACCTACCGGCCAGTGGTGTTTTTCGGTTGTAAACTAGAGTGCAATGTGCCCGGATAAACCCACAAATGTTGATGTCTCCTTGCTTTTGTTTGTTTTTAAATTTAATTTATATTTATTATTAGAGTAACATTCCATTGTGTACGTGGACCACTTCTTCTTGGTGCATTCCTCGGTTGATGGACATTTTCATTGCTTCCAAGTACTGACTATGGTAAATCTTGCTGGCGTACAGGTTTGCCAGCCTGTGACTTTTTGATTCTCATTTTCTCAGGTGATAGGCCAAGCAGTGGTTGTGATTGATTGACTGGTAGCTCAATGTTTCCCTGTTCAAAGCGCCTACATTGTGTTTTCATTAGTGGCTCTTTACATGCCCCCCCCCCTTACAACCGAGGGTACGCATTTCTCCACACTCCCTTCACCATTTATTTTTTGCAGCATTTTTCCTAATGGCCATTCTGACTGCTCTGAGCTGATAGGTTTTGTAATATGGGTATGCATGTCATTAAAATTTTTAAAATTCATCATATTCCTACGCCTTTGTCTTTTCTCTTAAAAGAAAAAACCGTGAGTACAATATAGCTCTTGAAATTGTCTTCTTCGAAGGTTGCCCTCTTTTGAATTTTTTGGTCGATTTTTGACCGCAGAAATTTTCTGGAGGGCGGGTGCCATTTACAGAACTGCAAGTTGGTGAAAATTTAGTGACCTTTTGCAGTGGGTTCAAAGCTGCTGTTGTGGGAAACGGCCTCAAGGAGGTAGCATTTCTCCATTCCCCAATCTGGGTACTAGGGCAGCAGAGCCTTTCTGGAAGTCATTGTCCTAGGTTGTAAATTAGAATGGAATTTGCCAGGAGAAATCCCCATAAGTTTATATCTCATTACTTCTTCTTGGTTTTTAAATTTTTTTTTTAATCTGGGTAAATTTAGAACATTGTCTGTCCTAGGTGTACACAATCTGGTTCATTTGTACATTATGCATGTCTATGAATGTACAGATCCTCTTCCCATGTAAAATATTACAGTGTTCCGTCGACCTCCCTTGCTATATGTTCGGTCTTTTTGATACATGGATATAATATGTATTTGTATATGTATAGTAACACTAATCTTCATTTCTCAATTTCCCCCCTCCTTTCCTTTTAGATGAGCATAGTTTGTTTTCTAAGCCTGTGAGTGTCTTTCTCTTTGGAAATATGTTCATCTGTGTCAGTTATTAGATAATGCCATAAGTGATAATATAGGCTATAGGTCTTTGGCTTTCCGACCTACTTCATGTTTTGTGATTATCTCCAGGCTCATCTATGGTGCCTCAAAGAGCAGTGCTTCAAGGTTTTCCATGGCTAATATTCCATTGTGTACATGGACCACTTCTTCTTGGTGCATTCCTCTGTTGATGGACATGTCCGTTGCTTCCAAGTGTTGCCTATGGTAAATATTGCTGGAGTGCAGGATTGCCAGCCTGTGATTATTGATTTTCATTTTCTCAGGTGATAGACCCAGCAGTGGGTATGATTGATTGACTGCTATGGTAGCTCAACGTTTACCTTTTCAAGGCACCTCAATTGTCCTTTCATTAGTGACTCTTACCACGTCCCCCTTAGAATCGAGGGGACGCATTTCTCCACAATCACGTCAGCATATATTGTTTGCAGGATTTTTGTTGATGGCCATTCTGACTGGTGTGAGCTGATAGGTTTTTGTAATTTGGGTTTACATGCCTGTCAAAATTCCTACAATTCATCATTTGTCCACGCCTTTTTCTTTTCTGTTAAAAGAAAAAAGAAAAAAACTGTGAGTATAATATACCTCTTCAAATTTTCTTTTTAGAAGGTTGCACTCTAGAATTTTTTGGTCGATTTTCGACCTCAGTATTTTTTGGAGGGCAGGTGCCATTTACAGAACTGCCATTGGTGAATATTTAGTGAACTTTGGCAGTGGGTTTAAAGCTGCTGTTGTGGGAAACGGCCACAAGGATGCAGCATTTCTCCATTCCCAAATCTGGGTACTAGGGCAGCAGAGCCGTTCTGGAAGTCGTTTGCCTAGGTTGTAAATTTGGATGGAATGTGCCAGGAAAACCCCCCATAAGTTTATGTCTCATTACTCCTAGTTCGTTGTTTTAATTTTTTCAATTGGGGTAATGGTTAGAATGTTGCTTGTCCAAGGTGTACACACTCTGGTCCATCTACATATTCTATATACCTATTTATGTAGAGATCCTCTTCCCCTGTAAATTATTACAGAGTGTTCCGTAAACCTTCCTTGCTATAGGGTCGGTCTTTTTGATATATGTATATAATATGTATTTGTATACATATGGTAACGCTAATCTTCATTTATCCATCCCCCCCACCTTTCCTTTTAGATAAGCATAGTTTTTTTTTTTTTTAAATAAGTCTGTGATTGACTTTCTTTGTGGAAATATGTTCATTTGTGTCCGTTATTAGATAACGCCTATAAGTGATATCATAGGATATAGGACTTTTGCTTTCCGACTTACCTCATGTTCTGTGATTATCTCCAAGATCATCTATGGTGCCTCAAAGAGCAGTGTTTCACTGTTTTCCATGCCTAGTATTCATTGTCTACTTGGACCTCCACTTCTTCTTTATCCTTTCATCTGTTGATGGACATTTTGGTTGCTTCACTGTCTTGTCTATTGTGAATAAGGCTGCAGTGCAGCTTTTGCAACCCGGGTCTTCTTCATTCTGGTCTTCTCAGGTGAGAGGCCCATTGGTGCGCCTGCTGGATTGAATGGTACCTCAGTTTTTCCTTTTCAACGCAGCTCCTTTCTGTTCTCATTATTAGCGTTTAACCCTTTTACATCTCACCAGCAGCTAGAGGATACACAGTTCTCTAAAACCTCTTCAGCATTTATTGTTTGTAGACTTTTTGCCAATGGTCAGTCGACTGGTGTGAGTTGAAAACTTTTTGTAGATTAGATTGCATGAGTCTAATACTTCCTGAGGTGGAACTTTTATCCATTTTCCTTTCTTTAAAAAGAGAGTGAGTAAAACTTACCTCTTTATACTATCTTGAAAATCCTGCGTGTTTTGAATTTTTTTTTTATCCATTCCCTACCTCAGCACACTTTTTTAGGGCAGGTGTCCTTTATAGCCCTGAGTCCTTGTGAATGGTAAGTGACCATTAGCTGTGGGTTAAAAGCTGCTCTTGTGGGAATCGGCCACAAGGCGGCAGCATTTCTCCTTTACCAAATCTGGTTACTAGGGCAACAGAGCCTTACTGGAAGTGGTGTTCTAGGTTGTAAATTAGAATGGAATGTGCGAGGAAAAAGCCCTTTAAGTTTATGTCTCATTACTTCTTGTTGGTATTTTTAACTTAATTTTTATTTTTTATCACAGCAAACTTGATTACAATGTTTTCTTTGTTCTAGGTGTGCAAGATGTGGTTCTTTCACACATATGCATATATCTATTCTACTTCGGATCCTTTTCCCATGTCGGTTATGACACAATGTTGAGTAGTCTCCTCTTGGTATTGCGTAGGTCTTTGGTGATTATATATTTCACATGTGTTTGTATCTCTCTGTTAACCTCAATATGGTAATGTATCCAATCCTCACACCTTTCCATTTTGTGAACCATAAGTTTTTTTAATGAAGCTATGATAGTGTTTCTCTGTGGAAATATCTTTGTTTGTATCATTTTTTAGGTAACACCTATATGTGATATGATAGGATATAGGTATTTCGCTTTCTCACTTACTCCAAGTGGCGTGATTACTTCTAGACTCATTTATGGTGCTGCAAATGGCATTGTTTCATTTTTTCACAAGCTCATATTCCATCTGTACATGTAGCAGTTCTTCTTTGTCCCCCCATCTGTCGGTGGACTTTTTGGTTACTTCCATATCTTGGCTATGGGAATACTATGCAATGCAGATTTGCGTACCTGTGTCCTTCCAATTCTGTCTTCTTAGTTTATAGGTGCAGGAATAGGTCTGCTGGATGCTATGGTAGCTCAATGTTTACCTTTTAAAGGCACCTCTATTCTGTTCTCTTTAGTGGCTCTTTCCAGGTTACGTCCCACTTAAAGTTGAGGGTATGCATTTCTTCCCAGCACCTTCAGCATTTATTCTTTGTAGTTTTTGCTGATGGTTATTCTGAGTGGTGTGAGCTGATACCTCTTTGTGGTTGAATTTGCATGTGTCTCATAATGCGTTGAAATTGAGCTTTTAGACATGTCCTTTTTATTTTTCCAGCTGTGATTAGAGCTTATTTCTTCAAAGTGTTTTCTTAAAATATGTGTCACCATTTGAAATATTTTGGCCATTATCTCCCTCAAGATATTTTGAGGGCAGGTTTCATTTACAGCCCTGCAGTACTTGTTCATATGAAGTGACCATTAGCTCAGGCTTTAAACCTGCTTTTGCAGGTAACGGCCAGAGAGCGGCAGCCTTTCTACGTTCCCCATGCTGGTACCAGGGAAACAGACCTACCGGCCAGTGGTGTTTTTCGGTTATAAACTAGAGTGCAATGTGCCCGGATAAACCCACAAATGTTGATGTCTCCTTGCTTTTGTTTGTTTTTAAATTTAATTTATATTTATTATTAGAGTAATATTCCATTGTGTACGTGGACCACTTCTTCTTGGTGCATTCCTCGGTTGATGGACATTTTCATTGCTTCCAAGTACTGACTATGGTAAATCTTGCTGGCGTACAGGTTTGCCAGCCTGTGACTTTTTGATTCTCATTTTCTCAGGTGATAGGCCAAGCAGTGGTTGTGATTGATTGACTGGTAGCTCAATGTTTCCCTGTTCAAAGCGCCTACATTGTGTTTTCATTAGTGGCTCTTTACATGCCCCCCCCTTACAACCGAGGGTACGCATTTCTCCACACTCCCTTCACCATTTATTTTTTGCAGCATTTTTCCTAATGGCCATTCTGACTGCTCTGAGCTGATAGGTTTTGTAATATGGGTATGCATGTCATTAAAATTTTTAAAATTCATCATATTCCTACGCCTTTGTCTTTTCTCTTAAAAGAAAAAACCGTGAGTACAATATAGCTCTTGAAATTGTCTTCTTCGAAGGTTGCCCTCTTTTGAATTTTTTGGTCGATTTTTGACCGCAAGAAATTTTCTGGAGGGCGGGTGCCATTTACAGAACTGCGAGTTGGTGAAAATTTAGTGACCTTTTGCAGTGGGTTCAAAGCTGCTGTTGTGGGAAACGGCCTCAAGGAGGTAGCATTTCTCCATTCCCCAATCTGGGTACTAGGGCAGCAGAGCCTTTCTGGAAGTCATTGTCCTAGGTTGTAAATTAGAATGGAATTTGCCAGGAGAAATCCCCATAAGTTTATGTCTCATTACTTCTTCTTGGTTTTTAAATTTTTTTTTTAATCTGGGTAAAGTTTAGAACATTGTCTGTCCTAGGTGTACACAATCTGGTTCATTTGTACATTATGTATGTCTATGAATGTACGGATCCTCTTCCCATGTAAAATATTACAGTGTTCCGTCGACCTCCCTTGCTATATGTTCGGTCTTTTTGATACATGGATATAATATGTATTTGTATATGTATAGTAACACTAATCTTCATTTCTCAATTTCCCCCCTCCTTTCCTTTTAGATGAGCATAGTTTGTTTTCTAAGCCTGTGAGTGTCTTTCTCTATGGAAATATGTTCATCTGTGTCAGTTATTAGATAATGCCATAAGTGATAATATAGGCTATAGGTCTTTGGCTTTCCGACCTACTTCATGTTTTGTGATTATCTCCAGGCTCATCTATGGTGCCTCAAAGAGCAGTGCTTCAAGGTTTTCCATGGCTAATATTCCATTGTGTACATGGACCACTTCTTCTTGGTGCATTCCTCTGTTGATGGACATGTCCGTTGCTTCCAAGTGTTGCCTATGGTAAATATTGCTGGAGTGCAGGATTGCCAGCCTGTGATTATTGATTTTCATTTTCTCAGGTGATAGACCCAGCAGTGGGTATGATTGATTGACTGCTATGGTAGCTCAACGTTTACCTTTTCAAGGCACCTCAATTGTCCTTTCATTAGTGACTCTTACCACGTCCCCCTTAGAATCGAGGGGACGCATTTCTCCACAATCACGTCAGCATATATTGTTTGCAGGATTTTTGTTGATGGCCATTCTGACTGGTGTGAGCTGATAGGTTTTTGTAATTTGGGTTTACATGCCTGTCAAAATTCCTACAATTCATCATTTGTCCACGCCTTTTTCTTTTCTGTTAAAAGAAAAAAGAAAAAAACTGTGAGTATAATATACCTCTTCAAATTTTCTTTTTGGAAGGTTGCACTCTAGAATTTTTTGGTCGATTTTCGACCTCAGTATTTTTTGGAGGGCAGGTGCCATTTACAAAACTGCCATTGGTGAATATTTAGTGACCTTTGGCAGTGGGTTTAAAGCTGCTGTTGTGGGAAACGACCACAAGGATGCAGCATTTCTCCATTGCCAAATCTGGGTACTAGGGCAGCAGAGCCGTTCTGGAAGTCGTTTGCCTAGGTTGTAAATTTGGATGGAATGTGCCAGGAAAACCCCCCATAAGTTTATGTCTCATTACTCCTAGTTCGTTGTTTTAATTTTTTCATTTGGGGTAATGGTTAGAATGTTGCTTGTCCAAGGTGTACACACTCTGGTTCATCTACATATTCTATAAACCTATTTATGTAGAGATCCTCTTCCCCTGTAAATTATTACAGAGTGTTCCGTAAACCTTCCTTGCTATAGGGTCGGTCTTTTTGATATATGTATATAATATGTATTTGTATACATATGGTAACGCTAATCTTCATTTATCCATCCCCCCCACCTTTCCTTTTAGATAAGCATAGTTTTTTTTTTTTTTAAATAAGTCTGTGATTGACTTTCTTTGTGGAAATATGTTCATTTGTGTCCGTTATTAGATAACGCCTATAAGTGATATCATAGGATATAGGACTTTTGCTTTCCGACTTACCTCATGTTCTGTGATTATCTCCAAGATCATCTATGGTGCCTCAAAGAGCAGTGTTTCACTGTTTTCCATGCCTAGTATTCATTGTCTACATGGACCACCACTTCTTCTTTATCCTTTCATCTGTTGATGGACATTTTGGTTGCTTCACTGTCTTTTCTATTGTGAATAAGGCTGCAGTGCAGCTTTTGCAACCCGGGTCTTCTTCATTCTGGTCTTCTCAGGTGAGAGGCCCATTGGTGCGCCTGCTGGATTGAATGGTACCTCAGTTTTTCCTTTTCAACGCAGCTCCTTTCTGTTCTCATTATTAGCGTTTAACCCTTTTACATCTCACCAGCAGCTAGAGGATACACAGTTCTCTAAAACCTCTTCAGCATTTATTGTTTGTAGACTTTTTGCCAATGGTCAGTCGACTGGTGTGAGTTGAAAACTTTTTGTAGATTAGATTGCATGAGTCTAATACTTCCTGAGGTGGAACTTTTATCCATTTTCCTTTCTTTAAAAAGAGAGTGAGTAAAACTTACCTCTTTATACTATCTTGAAAATCCTGCGTGTTTTGAATTTTTTTTTTATCCATTCCCTACCTCAGCACACTTTTTTAGGGCAGGTGTCCTTTACAGCCCTGAGTCCTTGTGAATGGTAAGTGACCATTAGCTGTGGGTTAAAAGCTGCTCTTGTGGGAATCGGCCACAAGGCGGCAGCATTTCTCCTTTACCAAATCTGGTTACTAGGGCAACAGAGCCTTACTGGAAGTGGTGTTCTAGGTTGTAAATTAGAATGGAATGTGCGAGGAAAAAGCCCTTTAAGTTTATGTCTCATTACTTCTTGTTGGTATTTTTAACTTAATTTTTATTTTTTACCACAGCAAACTTGATTACAATGTTTTCTTTGTTCTAGGTGTGCAAGATGTGGTTCTTTCACACATATGCATATATCTATTCTTCTTCGGATCCTTTTCCCATGTCGGTTATGACACAATGTTGAGTAGTCTCCTCTTGGTATTGCGTAGGTCTTTGGTGATTATATATTTCACATGTGTTTGTATCTCTCTGTTAACCTCAATATGGTAATGTATCCAATCTCACACCTTTCCATTTGGTGAACCATAAGTTTTTTTAATGAAGCTATGATAGTGTTTCTCTGTGGAAATATCTTTGTTTGTATCATTTTTTAGGTAACACCTATATGTGATATGATAGGATATGGGTCTTTCGCTTTCTCACTTACTCCAAGTGGCGTGATTACTTCTAGACTCATCTATGGTGCTGCAAATGGCATTGTTTCATTTTTTCACAAGCTCATATTCCATCTGTACATGTAGCAGTCCTTCTTTGTCCGCCCATCTGTCGGTGGACTTTCTGGTTACTTCCATATCTTGGCTATGGGAATACTATGCAATGCAGATTTGCGTACCTGTGTCCTTCCAATTCTGTCTTCTTAGTTTATAGGTCCAGGAATAGGTCTGCTGGATCCTATGGTAGCTCAATGTTTACATTTTAAAGGCACCTCTATTCTGTTCTCTTTAGTGGCTCTTTCCAGGTTACGTCCCACATAAAGTTGAGGGTATGCATTTCTTCCCAGCACCTTCAGCATTTATTCTTTGTAGTTTTTGCTGATGGTTATTCTGAGTGGTGTGAGCTGATACCTCCTTGTGGTTGAATTTGCATGTGTCTCATAATGCGTTGAAATTGAGCTTTTAGACATGTCCTTTTTATTTTTCCAGCTGTGATTAGAGCTTATTTCTTCAAAGTGTTTTCTTAAAGTATGTGTCACCATTTGAAATATTTTGGCCATTATCTCCCTCAAGATATTTTGAGGGCAGGTTTCATTTACAGCCCTGCAGTACTTGTTCATATGAAGTGACCATTAGCTCAGGCTTTAAACCTGCTTTAGCAGGTAACGGCCAGAGAGCGGCAGCCTTTCTACGTTCCCCATGCTGGTACCAGGGAAACAGACCTACCGGCCAGTGGTGTTCTTCGGTTATAAACCAGAGTGCAATGTGCCCGGATAAACCCACAAATGTTGATGTCTCCTTGCTTTTGTTTGTTTTTAAATTTAATTTATATTTATTATTAGAGTAATATTCCATTGTGTACGTGGACCACTTCTTCTTGGTGCATTCCTCGGTTGATGGACATTTTCATTGCTTCCAAGTGCTGACTATGGTAAATCTTGCTGGCGTACAGGTTTGCCAGCCTGTGACTTTTTGATTCTCATTTTCTCAGGTGATAGGCCAAGCAGTGGTTGTGATTGATTGACTGGTAGCTCAATGTTTCCCTGTTCAAAGCGCCTACATTGTGTTTTCATTAGTGGCTCTTTACATGCCGCCCCCTTACAACTGAGGGTACGCATTTCTCCACACTCCCTTCACTATTTATTTTTAGCAGCATTTTTCCTAATGACCATTCTGACTGCTCTGAGCTGATAGGTTTTGTAATATGGGTATGCATGTCATTAAAATTTTTAAAATTCATCATATTCCTACGCCTTTGTCTTTTCTCTTAAAAGAAAAAAAACGTGAGTACAATATAGCTCTTGAAATTGTCTTCTTCGAAGGTTGCCCTCTTTTGAATTTTTTGGTCGATTTTTGACCGCAGAAATTTTCTGGAGGGCGGGTGCCATTTACAGAACTGCGAGTTGGTGAAAATTTAGTGACCTTTTGCAGTGGGTTCAAAGCTGCTGTTGTGGGAAACGGCCACAAGGAGGTAGCATTTCTCCATTCCCCAATCTGGGTACTAGGGCAGCAGAGCCTTTCTGGAAGTCATTGTCCTAGGTTGTAAATTAGAATGGAATTTGCCAGGAGAAATCCCCATAAGTTTATGTCTCATTACTTCTTCTTGGTTTTTAAATTTTTTTTTTAATCTGGGTAAAGTTTAGAACATTGTCTGTCCTAGGTGTACACAATCTGGTTCATTTGTACATTATGTATGTCTATGAATGTACGGATCCTCTTCCCATGTAAAATATTACAGTGTTCCGTCGACCTCCCTTGCTATATGTTCGGTCTTTTTGATACATGGATATAATATGTATTTGTATATGTATAGTAACACTAATCTTCATTTCTCAATTTCCCCCCTCCTTTCCTTTTAGATGAGCATAGTTTGTTTTCTAAGCCTGTGAGTGTCTTTCTCTTTGGAAATATGTTCATCTGTGTCAGTTATTAGATAATGCCATAAGTGATAATATAGGCTATAGGTCTTTGGCTTTCCGACCTACTTCATGTTTTGTGATTATCTCCAGGCTCATCTATGGTGCCTCAAAGAGCAGTGCTTCAAGGTTTTCCATGGCTAATATTCCATTGTGTACATGGACCACTTCTTCTTGGTGCATTCCTCTGTTGATGGACATGTCCGTTGCTTCCAAGTGTTGCCTATGGTAAATATTGCTGGAGTGCAGGATTGCCAGCCTGTGATTATTGATTTTCATTTTCTCAGGTGATAGACCCAGCAGTGGGTATGATTGATTGACTGCTATGGTAGCTCAACGTTTACCTTTTCAAGGCACCTCAATTGTCCTTTCATTAGTGACTCTTACCACGTCCCCCTTAGAATCGAGGGGACGCATTTCTCCACAATCACGTCAGCATATATTGTTTGCAGGATTTTTGTTGATGGCCATTCTGACTGGTGTGAGCTGATAGGTTTTTGTAATTTGGGTTTACATGCCTGTCAAAATTCCTACAATTCATCATTTGTCCACGCCTTTTTCTTTTCTGTTAAAAGAAAAAAGAAAAAAACTGTGAGTATAATATACCTCTTCAAATTTTCTTTTTGGAAGGTTGCACTCTAGAATTTTTTGGTCGATTTTCGACCTCAGTATTTTTTGGAGGGCAGGTGCCATTTACAAAACTGCCATTGGTGAATATTTAGTGACCTTTGGCAGTGGGTTTAAAGCTGCTGTTGTGGGAAACGACCACAAGGATGCAGCATTTCTCCATTGCCAAATCTGGGTACTAGGGCAGCAGAGCCGTTCTGGAAGTCGTTTGCCTAGGTTGTAAATTTGGATGGAATGTGCCAGGAAAACCCCCCATAAGTTTATGTCTCATTACTCCTAGTTCGTTGTTTTAATTTTTTCATTTGGGGTAATGGTTAGAATGTTGCTTGTCCAAGGTGTACACACTCTGGTTCATCTACATATTCTATAAACCTATTTATGTAGAGATCCTCTTCCCCTGTAAATTATTACAGAGTGTTCCGTAAACCTTCTTTGCTATAGGGTCGGTCTTTTTGATATATGTATATAATATGTATTTGTATACATATGGTAATGCTAATCTTCATTTATCCATCCCCCCCACCTTTCCTTTTAGATAAGCATAGTTTTTTTTTTTAAATAAGTCTGTGATTGACTTTCTTTGTGGAAATATGTTCATTTGTGTCCGTTATTAGATAACGCCTATAAGTGATATCATAGGATATAGGACTTTTGCTTTCCGACTTACCTCATGTTCTGTGATTATCTCCAAGATCATCTATGGTGCCTCAAAGAGCAGTGTTTCACTGTTTTCCATGCCTAGTATTCATTGTCTACATGGACCACCACTTCTTCTTTATCCTTTCATCTGTTGATGGACATTTTGGTTGCTTCACTGTCTTGTCTATTGTGAATAAGGCTGCAGTGCAGCTTTTGCAACCCGGGTCTTCTTCATTCTGGTCTTCTCAGGTGAGAGGCCCATTGGTGCGCCTGCTGGATTGAATGGTACCTCAGTTTTTCCTTTTCAACGCAGCTCCTTTCTGTTCTCATTATTAGCGTTTAACCCTTTTACATCTCACCAGCAGCTAGAGGATACACAGTTCTCTAAAACCTCTTCAGCATTTATTGTTTGTAGACTTTTTGCCAATGGTCAGTCGACTGGTGTGAGTTGAAAACTTTTTGTAGATTAGATTGCATGAGTCTAATACTTCCTGAGGTGGAACTTTTATCCATTTTCCTTTCTTTAAAAAGAGAGTGAGTAAAACTTACCTCTTTATACTATCTTGAAAATCCTGCGTGTTTTGAATTTTTTTTTTATCCATTCCCTACCTCAGCACACTTTTTTAGGGCAGGTGTCCTTTACAGCCCTGAGTCCTTGTGAATGGTAAGTGACCATTAGCTGTGGGTTAAAAGCTGCTCTTGTGGGAATCGGCCACAAGGCGGCAGCATTTCTCCTTTACCAAATCTGGTTACTAGGGCAACAGAGCCTTACTGGAAGTGGTGTTCTAGGTTGTAAATTAGAATGGAATGTGCGAGGAAAAAGCCCTTTAAGTTTATGTCTCATTACTTCTTGTTGGTATTTTTAACTTAATTTTTATTTTTTACCACAGCAAACTTGATTACAATGTTTTCTTTGTTCTAGGTGTGCAAGATGTGGTTCTTTCACACATATGCATATATCTATTCTTCTTCGGATCCTTTTCCCATGTCGGTTATGACACAATGTTGAGTAGTCTCCTCTTGGTATTGCGTAGGTCTTTGGTGATTATATATTTCACATGTGTTTGTATCTCTCTGTTAACCTCAATATGGTAATGTATCCAATCTCACACCTTTCCATTTGGTGAACCATAAGTTTTTTTAATGAAGCTATGATAGTGTTTCTCTGTGGAAATATCTTTGTTTGTATCATTTTTTAGGTAACACCTATATGTGATATGATAGGATATGGGTCTTTCGCTTTCTCACTTACTCCAAGTGGCGTGATTACTTCTAGACTCATCTATGGTGCTGCAAATGGCATTGTTTCATTTTTTCACAAGCTCATATTCCATCTGTACATGTAGCAGTCCTTCTTTGTCCGCCCATCTGTCGGTGGACTTTCTGGTTACTTCCATATCTTGGCTATGGGAATACTATGCAATGCAGATTTGCGTACCTGTGTCCTTCCAATTCTGTCTTCTTAGTTTATAGGTCCAGGAATAGGTCTGCTGGATCCTATGGTAGCTCAATGTTTACATTTTAAAGGCACCTCTATTCTGTTCTCTTTAGTGGCTCTTTCCAGGTTACGTCCCACATAAAGTTGAGGGTATGCATTTCTTCCCAGCACCTTCAGCATTTATTCTTTGTAGTTTTTGCTGATGGTTATTCTGAGTGGTGTGAGCTGATACCTCCTTGTGGTTGAATTTGCATGTGTCTCATAATGCGTTGAAATTGAGCTTTTAGACATGTCCTTTTTATTTTTCCAGCTGTGATTAGAGCTTATTTCTTCAAAGTGTTTTCTTAAAGTATGTGTCACCTTTTGAAATATTTTGGCCATTATCTCCCTCAAGATATTTTGAGGGCAGGTTTCATTTACAGCCCCGCAGTACTTGTTCATATGAAGTGACCATTAGCTCAGGCTTTAAACCTGCTTTAGCAGGTAACGGCCAGAGAGCGGCAGCCTTTCTACGTTCCCCATGCTGGTACCAGGGAAACAGACCTACCGGCCAGTGGTGTTCTTCGGTTATAAACCAGAGTGCAATGTGCCCGGATAAACCCACAAATGTTGATGTCTCCTTGCTTTTGTTTGTTTTTAAATTTAATTTATATTTATTATTAGAGTAATATTCCATTGTGTACGTGGACCACTTCTTCTTGGTGCATTCCTCGGTTGATGGACATTTTCATTGCTTCCAAGTGCTGACTATGGTAAATCTTGCTGGCGTACAGGTTTGCCAGCCTGTGACTTTTTGATTCTCATTTTCTCAGGTGATAGGCCAAGCAGTGGTTGTGATTGATTGACTGGTAGCTCAATGTTTCCCTGTTCAAAGCGCCTACATTGTGTTTTCATTAGTGGCTCTTTACATGCCGCCCCCTTACAACCGAGGGTACGCATTTCTCCACACTCCCTTCACTATTTATTTTTAGCAGCATTTTTCCTAATGACCATTCTGACTGCTCTGAGCTGATAGGTTTTGTAATATGGGTATGCATGTCATTAAAATTTTTAAAATTCATCATATTCCTACGCCTTTGTCTTTTCTCTTAAAAGAAAAAACCGTGAGTACAATATAGCTCTTGAAATTGTCTTCTTCGAAGGTTGCCCTCTTTTGAATTTTTTGGTCGATTTTTGACCGCAGAAATTTTCTGGAGGGCGGGTGCCATTTACAGAACTGCGAGTTGGTGAAAATTTAGTGACCTTTTGCAGTGGGTTCAAAGCTGCTGTTGTGGGAAACGGCCACAAGGAGGTAGCATTTCTCCATTCCCCAATCTGGGTACCAGGGCAGCAGAGCCTTTCTGGAAGTCATTGTCCTAGGTTGTAAATTAGAATGGAATTTGCCAGGAGAAATCCCCATAAGTTTATGTCTCATTACTTCTTCTTGGTTTTTAAATTTTTTTTTTTAATCTGGGTAAAGTTTAGAACATTGTCTGTCCTAGGTGTACACAATCTGGTTCATTTGTACATTATGTATGTCTATGAATGTACGGATCCTCTTCCCATGTAAAATATTACAGTGTTCCGTCGACCTCCCTTGCTATATGTTCGGTCTTTTTGATACATGGATATAATATGTATTTGTATATGTATAGTAACACTAATCTTCATTTCTCAATTTCCCCCCTCCTTTCCTTTTAGATGAGCATAGTTTGTTTTCTAAGCCTGTGAGTGTCTTTCTCTATGGAAATATGTTCATCTGTGTCAGTTATTAGATAATGCCATAAGTGATAATATAGGCTATAGGTCTTTGGCTTTCCGACCTACTTCATGTTTTGTGATTATCTCCAGGCTCATCTATGGTGCCTCAAAGAGCAGTGCTTCAAGGTTTTCCATGGCTAATATTCCATTGTGTACATGGACCACTTCTTCTTGGTGCATTCCTCTGTTGATGGACATGTCCGTTGCTTCCAAGTGTTGCCTATGGTAAATATTGCTGGAGTGCAGGATTGCCAGCCTGTGATTATTGATTTTCATTTTCTCAGGTGATAGACCCAGCAGTGGGTATGATTGATTGACTGCTATGGTAGCTCAACGTTTACCTTTTCAAGGCACCTCAATTGTCCTTTCATTAGTGACTCTTACCACGTCCCCCTTAGAATCGAGGGGACGCATTTCTCCACAATCACGTCAGCATATATTGTTTGCAGGATTTTTGTTGATGGCCATTCTGACTGGTGTGAGCTGATAGGTTTTTGTAATTTGGGTTTACATGCCTGTCAAAATTCCTACAATTCATCATTTGTCCACGCCTTTTTCTTTTCTGTTAAAAGAAAAAAGAAAAAAACTGTGAGTATAATATACCTCTTCAAATTTTCTTTTTGGAAGGTTGCACTCTAGAATTTTTTGGTCGATTTTCGACCTCAGTATTTTTTGGAGGGCAGGTGCCATTTACAAAACTGCCATTGGTGAATATTTAGTGACCTTTGGCAGTGGGTTTAAAGCTGCTGTTGTGGGAAACGACCACAAGGATGCAGCATTTCTCCATTGCCAAATCTGGGTACTAGGGCAGCAGAGCCGTTCTGGAAGTCGTTTGCCTAGGTTGTAAATTTGGATGGAATGTGCCAGGAAAACCCCCCATAAGTTTATGTCTCATTACTCCTAGTTCGTTGTTTTAATTTTTTCATTTGGGGTAATGTTTAGAATGTTGCTTGTCCAAGGTGTACACACTCTGGTTCATCTACATATTCTATAAACCTATTTATGTAGAGATCCTCTTCCCCTGTAAATTATTACAGAGTGTTCCGTAAACCTTCCTTCCTATAGGGTCGGTCTTTTTGATATATGTATATAATATGTATTTGTATACATATGGTAACGCTAATCTTCATTTATCCATCCCCCCCACCTTTCCTTTTAGATAAGCATAGTTTTTTTTTTTTTAAATAAGTCTGTGATTGACTTTCTTTGTGGAAATATGTTCATTTGTGTCCGTTATTAGATAACGCCTATAAGTGATATCATAGGATATAGGACTTTTGCTTTCCGACTTACCTCATGTTCTGTGATTATCTCCAAGATCATCTATGGTGCCTCAAAGAGCAGTGTTTCACTGTTTTCCATGCCTAGTATTCATTGTCTACATGGACCACCACTTCTTCTTTATCCTTTCATCTGTTGATGGACATTTTGGTTGCTTCACTGTCTTTTCTATTGTGAATAAGGCTGCAGTGCAGCTTTTGCAACCCGGGTCTTCTTCATTCTGGTCTTCTCAGGTGAGAGGCCCATTGGTGCGCCTGCTGGATTGAATGGTACCTCAGTTTTTCCTTTTCAACGCAGCTCCTTTCTGTTCTCATTATTAGCGTTTAACCCTTTTACATCTCACCAGCAGCTAGAGGATACACAGTTCTCTAAAACCTCTTCAGCATTTATTGTTTGTAGACTTTTTGCCAATGGTCAGTCGACTGGTGTGAGTTGAAAACTTTTTGTAGATTAGATTGCATGAGTCTAATACTTCCTGAGGTGGAACTTTTATCCATTTTCCTTTCTTTAAAAAGAGAGTGAGTAAAACTTACCTCTTTATACTATCTTGAAAATCCTGCGTGTTTTGAATTTTTTTTTTATCCATTCCCTACCTCAGCACACTTTTTTAGGGCAGGTGTCCTTTACAGCCCTGAGTCCTTGTGAATGGTAAGTGACCATTAGCTGTGGGTTAAAAGCTGCTCTTGTGGGAATCGGCCACAAGGCGGCAGCATTTCTCCTTTACCAAATCTGGTTACTAGGGCAACAGAGCCTTACTGGAAGTGGTGTTCTAGGTTGTAAATTAGAATGGAATGTGCGAGGAAAAAGCCCTTTAAGTTTATGTCTCATTACTTCTTGTTGGTATTTTTAACTTAATTTTTATTTTTTACCACAGCAAACTTGATTACAATGTTTTCTTTGTTCTAGGTGTGCAAGATGTGGTTCTTTCACACATATGCATATATCTATTCTTCTTCGGATCCTTTTCCCATGTCGGTTATGACACAATGTTGAGTAGTCTCCTCTTGGTATTGCGTAGGTCTTTGGTGATTATATATTTCACATGTGTTTGTATCTCTCTGTTAACCTCAATATGGTAATGTATCCAATCTCACACCTTTCCATTTGGTGAACCATAAGTTTTTTTAATGAAGCTATGATAGTGTTTCTCTGTGGAAATATCTTTGTTTGTATCATTTTTTAGGTAACACCTATATGTGATATGATAGGATATGGGTCTTTCGCTTTCTCACTTACTCCAAGTGGCGTGATTACTTCTAGACTCATCTATGGTGCTGCAAATGGCATTGTTTCATTTTTTCACAAGCTCATATTCCATCTGTACATGTAGCAGTCCTTCTTTGTCCGCCCATCTGTCGGTGGACTTTCTGGTTACTTCCATATCTTGGCTATGGGAATACTATGCAATGCAGATTTGCGTACCTGTGTCCTTCCAATTCTGTCTTCTTAGTTTATAGGTCCAGGAATAGGTCTGCTGGATCCTATGGTAGCTCAATGTTTACATTTTAAAGGCACCTCTATTCTGTTCTCTTTAGTGGCTCTTTCCAGGTTACGTCCCACATAAAGTTGAGGGTATGCATTTCTTCCCAGCACCTTCAGCATTTATTCTTTGTAGTTTTTGCTGATGGTTATTCTGAGTGGTGTGAGCTGATACCTCCTTGTGGTTGAATTTGCATGTGTCTCATAATGCGTTGAAATTGAGCTTTTAGACATGTCCTTTTTATTTTTCCAGCTGTGATTAGAGCTTATTTCTTCAAAGTGTTTTCTTAAAGTATGTGTCACCATTTGAAATATTTTGGCCATTATCTCCCTCAAGATATTTTGAGGGCAGGTTTCATTTACAGCCCCGCAGTACTTGTTCATATGAAGTGACCATTAGCTCAGGCTTTAAACCTGCTTTTGCAGGTAACGGCCAGAGAGCGGCAGCCTTTCTACGTTCCCCATGCTGGTACCAGGGAAACAGACCTACCGGCCAGTGGTGTTCTTCGGTTATAAACTAGAGTGCAATGTGCCCGGATAAACCCACAAATGTTGATGTCTCCTTGCTTTTGTTTGTTTTTAAATTTAATTTATATTTATTATTAGAGTAATATTCCATTGTGTACGTGGACCACTTCTTCTTGGTGCATTCCTCGGTTGATGGACATTTTCATTGCTTCCAAGTACTGACTATGGTAAATCTTGCTGGCGTACAGGTTTGCCAGCCTGTGACTTTTTGATTCTCATTTTCTCAGGTGATAGGCCAAGCAGTGGTTGTGATTGATTGACTGGTAGCTCAATGTTTCCCTGTTCAAAGCGCCTACATTGTGTTTTCATTAGTGGCTCTTTACATGCCCCCCCCTTACAACCGAGGGTACGCATTTCTCCACACTCCCTTCACCATTTATTTTTTGCAGCATTTTTCCTAATGGCCATTCTGACTGCTCTGTGCTGATAGGTTTTGTAATATGGGTATGCATGTCATTAAAATTTTTAAAATTCATCATATTCCTACGCCTTTGTCTTTTCTCTTAAAAGAAAAAACCGTGAGTACAATATACCTCTTGAAATTGTCTTCTTCGAAGGTTGCCCTCTTTTGAATTTTTTGGTCGATTTTTGACCGCAGAAATTTTCTGGAGGGCGGGTGCCATTTACAGAACTGCAAGTTGGTGAAAATTTAGTGACCTTTTGCAGTGGGTTCAAAGCTGCTGTTGTGGGAAACGGCCTCAAGGAGGTAGCATTTCTCCATTCCCCAATCTGGGTACTAGGGCAGCAGAGCCTTTCTGGAAGTCATTGTCCTAGGTTGTAAATTAGAATGGAATTTGCCAGGAGAAATCCCCATAAGTTTATATCTCATTACTTCTTCTTGGTTTTTAAATTTTTTTTTTTAATCTGGGTAAATTTAGAACATTGTCTGTCCTAGGTGTACACATTCTGGTTCATTTGTACATTATGCATGTCTATGAATGTAGAGATCCTCTTCCCATGTAAAATATTACAGTGTTCCGTCGACCTCCCTTGCTATATGTTCGGTCTTTTTGATACATGGATATAATATGTATTTGTATATGTATAGTAACACTAATCTTCATTTCTCAATTTCCCCCCTCCTTTCCTTTTAGATGAGCATAGTTTGTTTTCTAAGCCTGTGAGTGTCTTTCTCTTTGGAAATATGTTCATCTGTGTCAGTTATTAGATAATGCCATAAGTGATAATATAGGCTATAGGTAGTTGGCTTTCCGACCTACTTCATGTTTTTTGATTATCTCCAGGCTCATCTATGGTGCCTCAAAGAGCAGTGCTTCAAGGTTTTCCATGGCTAATATTCCATTGTGTACATGGACCACTTCTTCTTGGTGCATTCCTCTGTTGATGGACATGTCCGTTGCTTCCAAGTGTTGCCTATGGTAAATATTGCTGGAGTGCAGGATTGCCAGCCTGTGATTATTGATTTTCATTTTCTCAGGTGATAGACCCAGCAGTGGGTATGATTGATTGACTGCTATGGTAGCTCAACGTTTACCTTTTCAAGGCACCTCAATTGTCCTTTCATTAGTGACTCTTACCACGTCCCCCTTAGAATCGAGGGGACGCATTTCTCCACAATCACGTCAGCATATATTGTTTGCAGGATTTTTGTTGATGGCCATTCTGACTGGTGTGAGCTGATAGGTTTTTGTAATTTGGGTTTACATGCCTGTCAAAATTCCTACAATTCATCATTTGTCCACGCCTTTTTCTTTTCTGTTAAAAGAAAAAAGAAAAAAACTGTGAGTATAATATACCTCTTCAAATTTTCTTTTTAGAAGGTTGCACTCTAGAATTTTTTGGTCGATTTTCGACCTCAGTATTTTTTGGAGGGCAGGTGCCATTTACAGAACTGCCATTGGTGAATATTTAGTGACCTTTGGCAGTGGGTTTAAAGCTGCTGTTGTGGGAAACGGCCACAAGGATGCAGCATTTCTCCATTCCCAAATCTGGGTACTAGGGCAGCAGAGCCGTTCTGGAAGTCGTTTGCCTAGGTTGTAAATTTGGATGGAATGTGCCAGGAAAACCCCCCATAAGTTTATGTCTCATTACTCCTAGTTCGTTGTTTTAATTTTTTCAATTGGGGTAATGGTTAGAATGTTGCTTGTCCAAGGTGTACACACTCTGGTCCATCTACATATTCTATATACCTATTTATGTAGAGATCCTCTTCCCCTGTAAATTATTACAGAGTGTTCCGTAAACCTTCCTTGCTATAGGGTCGGTCTTTTTGATATATGTATATAATATGTATTTGTATACATATGGTAACGCTAATCTTCATTTATCCATCCCCCCCACCTTTCCTTTTAGATAAGCATAGTTTTTTTTTTTTTTTAAATAAGTCTGTGATTGACTTTCTTTGTGGAAATATGTTCATTTGTGTCCGTTATTAGATAACGCCTATAAGTGATATCATAGGATATAGGACTTTTGCTTTCCGACTTACCTCATGTTCTGTGATTATCTCCAAGATCATCTATGGTGCCTCAAAGAGCAGTGTTTCACTGTTTTCCATGCCTAGTATTCATTGTCTACTTGGACCTCCACTTCTTCTTTATCCTTTCATCTGTTGATGGACATTTTGGTTGCTTCACTGTCTTGTCTATTGTGAATAAGGCTGCAGTGCAGCTTTTGCAACCCGGGTCTTCTTCATTCTGGTCTTCTCAGGTGAGAGGCCCATTGGTGCGCCTGCTGGATTGAATGGTACCTCAGTTTTTCCTTTTCAACGCAGCTCCTTTCTGTTCTCATTATTAGCGTTTAACCCTTTTACATCTCACCAGCAGCTAGAGGATACACAGTTCTCTAAAACCTCTTCAGCATTTATTGTTTGTAGACTTTTTGCCAATGGTCAGTCGACTGGTGTGAGTTGAAAACTTTTTGTAGATTAGATTGCATGAGTCTAATACTTCCTGAGGTGGAACTTTTATCCATTTTCCTTTCTTTAAAAAGAGAGTGAGTAAAACTTACCTCTTTATACTATCTTGAAAATCCTGCGTGTTTTGAATTTTTTTTTATCCATTCCCTACCTCAGCACACTTTTTTAGGGCAGGTGTCCTTTACAGCCCTGAGTCCTTGTGAATGGTAAGTGACCATTAGCTGTGGGTTAAAAGCTGCTCTTGCGGGAATCGGCCACAAGGCGGCAGCATTTCTCCTTTACCAAATCTGGTTACTAGGGCAACAGAGCCTTACTGGAAGTGGTGTTCTAGGTTGTAAATTAGAATGGAATGTGCGAGGAAAAAGCCCTTTAAGTTTATGTCTCATTACTTCTTGTTGGTATTTTTAACTTAATTTTTATTTTTTATCACAGCAAACTTGATTACAATGTTTTCTTTGTTCTAGGTGTGCAAGATGTGGTTCTTTCACACATATGCATATATCTATTCTTCTTCGGATCCTTTTCCCATGTCGGTTATGACACAATGTTGAGTAGTCTCCTCTTGGTATTGCGTAGGTCTTTGGTGATTATATATTTCACATGTGTTTGTATCTCTCTGTTAACCTCAATATGGTAATGTATCCAATCCTCACACCTTTCCATTTGGTGAACCATAAGTTTTTTTAATGAAGCTATGATAGTGTTTCTCTGTGGAAATATCTTTGTTTGTATCATTTTTTAGGTAACACCTATATGTTATATGATAGGATATGGGTCTTTCGCTTTCTCACTTACTCCAAGTGGTGTGATTACTTCTAGACTCATCTATGGTGCTGCAAATGGCATTGTTTCATTTTTTCACAAGCTCATATTCCATCTGTACATGTAGCAGTTCTTCTTTGTCCGCCCATCTGTCGGTGGACTTTTTGGTTACTTCCATATCTTGGCTATGGGAATACTATGCAATGCAGATTTGCGTACCTGTGTCCTTCCAATTCTGTCTTCTTAGTTTATAGGTGCAGGAATAGGTCTGCTGGATCCTATGGTAGCTCAATGTTTACATTTTAAAGGCACCTCTATTCTGTTCTCTTTAGTGGCTCTTTCCAGGTTACGTCCCACATAAAGTTGAGGGTATGCATTTCTTCCCAGCACCTTCAGCATTTATTCTTTGTAGTTTTTGCTGATGGTTATTCTGAGTGGTGTGAGCTGATACGTCTTTATGGTTGAATTTGCATGTGTCTCATAATGCGTTGAAATTGAGCTTTTAGACATGTCCTTTTTATTTTTCCAGCTGTGATTAGAGATTATTTCTTCAAAGTGTTTCCTTAAAGTATGTGTCACCATTTGAAATATTTTGGCCATTATCTCCCTCAAGATATTTTGAGGGCAGGTTTCATTTACAGCCCTGCAGTACTTGTTCATATGAAGTGACCATTAGCTCAGGCTTTAAACCTGCTTTTGCAGGTAATGGCCAGAGAGCGGCAGCCTTTCTACGTTCCCCATGCTGGTACCAGGGAAACAGACCTACCGGCCAGTGGTGTTTTTCGGTTGTAAACTAGAGTGCAATGTGCCCGGATAAACCCACAAATGTTGATGTCTCCTTGCTTTTGTTTGTTTTTAAATTTAATTTATATTTATTATTAGAGTAATATTCCATTGTGTACGTGGACCACTTCTTCTTGGTGCATTCCTCGGTTGATGGACATTTTCATTGCTTCCAAGTACTGACTATGGTAAATCTTGCTGGCGTACAGGTTTGCCAGCCTGTGACTTTTTGATTCTCATTTTCTCATGTGATAGGCCAAGCAGTGGTTGTGATTAATTGACTGGTAGCTCAATGTTTCCCTGTTCAAAGCGCCTACATTGTGTTTTCATTAGTGGCTCTTTACATGTCCCCCCCCTTACAACCGAGGGTACGCATTTCTCCACACTCCCTTCACCATTTATTTTTTGCAGCATTTTTCCTAATGGCCATTCTGACTGCTCTGAGCTGATAGGTTTTGTAATATGGGTATGCATGTCATTAAAATTTTTAAAATTCATCATATTCCTACGCCTTTGTCTTTTCTCTTAAAAGAAAAAACCGTGAGTACAATATAGCTCTTGAAATTGTCTTCTTCGAAGGTTGCCCTCTTTTGAATTTTTTGGTCGATTTTTGACCGCAGAAATTTTCTGGAGGGCGGGTGCCATTTACAGAACTGCAAGTTGGTGAAAATTTAGTGACCTTTTGCAGTGGGTTCAAAGCTGCTGTTGTGGGAAACGGCCTCAAGGAGGTAGCATTTCTCCATTCCCCAATCTGGGTACTAGGGCAGCAGAGCCTTTCTGGAAGTCATTGTCCTAGGTTGTAAATTAGAATGGAATTTGCCAGGAGAAATCCCCATAAGTTTATATCTCATTACTTCTTCTTGGTTTTTAAATTTTTTTTTTAATCTGGGTAAATTTAGAACATTGTCTGTCCTAGGTGTACACAATCTGGTTCATTTGTACATTATGCATGTCTATGAATGTACAGATCCTCTTCCCATGTAAAATATTACAGTGTTCCGTCGACCTCCCTTGCTATATGTTCGGTCTTTTTGATACATGGATATAATATGTATTTGTATATGTATAGTAACACTAATCTTCATTTCTCAATTTCCCCCCTCCTTTCCTTTTAGATGAGCATAGTTTGTTTTCTAAGCCTGTGAGTGTCTTTCTCTTTGGAAATATGTTCATCTGTGTCAGTTATTAGATAATGCCATAAGTGATAATATAGGCTATAGGTCTTTGGCTTTCCGACCTACTTCATGTTTTGTGATTATCTCCAGGCTCATCTATGGTGCCTCAAAGAGCAGTGCTTCAAGGTTTTCCATGGCTAATATTCCATTGTGTACATGGACCACTTCTTCTTGGTGCATTCCTCTGTTGATGGACATGTCCGTTGCTTCGAAGTGTTGCCTATGGTAAATATTGCTGGAGTGCAGGATTGCCAGCCTGTGATTATTGATTTTCATTTTCTCAGGTGATAGACCCAGCAGTGGGTATGATTGATTGACTGCTATGGTAGCTCAACGTTTACCTTTTCAAGGCACCTCAATTGTCCTTTCATTAGTGACTCTTACCACGTCCCCCTTAGAATCGAGGGGACGCATTTCTCCACAATCACGTCAGCATATATTGTTTGCAGGATTTTTGTTGATGGCCATTCTGACTGGTGTGAGCTGATAGGTTTTTGTAATTTGGGTTTACATGCCTGTCAAAATTCCTACAATTCATCATTTGTCCACGCCTTTTTCTTTTCTGTTAAAAGAAAAAAGAAAAAAACTGTGAGTATAATATACCTCTTCAAATTTTCTTTTTAGAAGGTTGCACTCTAGAATTTTTTGGTCGATTTTCGACCTCAGTATTTTTTGGAGGGCAGGTGCCATTTACAGAACTGCCATTGGTGAATATTTAGTGACCTTTGGCAGTGGGTTTAAAGCTGCTGTTGTGGGAAACGGCCACAAGGATGCAGCATTTCTCCATTCCCAAATCTGGGTACTAGGGCAGCAGAGCCGTTCTGGAAGTCGTTTGCCTAGGTTGTAAATTTGGATGGAATGTGCCAGGAAAACCCCCCATAAGTTTATGTCTCATTACTCCTAGTTCGTTGTTTTAATTTTTTCAATTGGGGTAATGGTTAGAATGTTGCTTGTCCAAGGTGTACACACTCTGGTCCATCTACATATTCTATATACCTATTTATGTAGAGATCCTCTTCCCCTGTAAATTATTACAGAGTGTTCCGTAAACCTTCCTTGCTATAGGGTCGGTCTTTTTGATATATGTATATAATATGTATTTGTATACATATGGTAACGCTAATCTTCATTTATCCATCCCCCCCACCTTTCCTTTTAGATAAGCATAGTTTTTTTTTTTTTTTAAATAAGTCTGTGATTGACTTTCTTTGTGGAAATATGTTCATTTGTGTCCGTTATTAGATAACGCCTATAAGTGATATCATAGGATATAGGACTTTTGCTTTCCGACTTACCTCATGTTCTGTGATTATCTCCAAGATCATCTATGGTGCCTCAAAGAGCAGTGTTTCACTGTTTTCCATGCCTAGTATTCATTGTCTACTTGGACCTCCACTTCTTCTTTATCCTTTCATCTGTTGATGGACATTTTGGTTGCTTCACTGTCTTGTCTATTGTGAATAAGGCTGCAGTGCAGCTTTTGCAACCCGGGTCTTCTTCATTCTGGTCTTCTCAGGTGAGAGGCCCATTGGTGCGCCTGCTGGATTGAATGGTACCTCAGTTTTTCCTTTTCAACGCAGCTCCTTTCTGTTCTCATTATTAGCGTTTAACCCTTTTACATCTCACCAGCAGCTAGAGGATACACAGTTCTCTAAAACCTCTTCAGCATTTATTGTTTGTAGACTTTTTGCCAATGGTCAGTCGACTGGTGTGAGTTGAAAACTTTTTGTAGATTAGATTGCATGAGTCTAATACTTCCTGAGGTGGAACTTTTATCCATTTTCCTTTCTTTAAAAAGAGAGTGAGTAAAACTTACCTCTTTATACTATCTTGAAAATCCTGCGTGTTTTGAATTTTTTTTTATCCATTCCCTACCTCAGCACACTTTTTTAGGGCAGGTGTCCTTTACAGCCCTGAGTCCTTGTGAATGGTAAGTGACCATTAGCTGTGGGTTAAAAGCTGCTCTTGCGGGAATCGGCCACAAGGCGGCAGCATTTCTCCTTTACCAAATCTGGTTACTAGGGCAACAGAGCCTTACTGGAAGTGGTGTTCTAGGTTGTAAATTAGAATGGAATGTGCGAGGAAAAAGCCCTTTAAGTTTATGTCTCATTACTTCTTGTTGGTATTTTTAACTTAATTTTTATTTTTTATCACAGCAAACTTGATTACAATGTTTTCTTTGTTCTAGGTGTGCAAGATGTGGTTCTTTCACACATATGCATATATCTATTCTTCTTCGGATCCTTTTCCCATGTCGGTTATGACACAATGTTGAGTAGTCTCCTCTTGGTATTGCGTAGGTCTTTGGTGATTATATATTTCACATGTGTTTGTATCTCTCTGTTAACCTCAATATGGTAATGTATCCAATCCTCACACCTTTCCATTTGGTGAACCATAAGTTTTTTTAATGAAGCTATGATAGTGTTTCTCTGTGGAAATATCTTTGTTTGTATCATTTTTTAGGTAACACCTATATGTTATATGATAGGATATGGGTCTTTCGCTTTCTCACTTACTCCAAGTGGTGTGATTACTTCTAGACTCATCTATGGTGCTGCAAATGGCATTGTTTCATTTTTTCACAAGCTCATATTCCATCTGTACATGTAGCAGTTCTTCTTTGTCCGCCCATCTGTCGGTGGACTTTTTGGTTACTTCCATATCTTGGCTATGGGAATACTATGCAATGCAGATTTGCGTACCTGTGTCCTTCCAATTCTGTCTTCTTAGTTTATAGGTGCAGGAATAGGTCTGCTGGATCCTATGGTAGCTCAATGTTTACATTTTAAAGGCACCTCTATTCTGTTCTCTTTAGTGGCTCTTTCCAGGTTACGTCCCACATAAAGTTGAGGGTATGCATTTCTTCCCAGCACCTTCAGCATTTATTCTTTGTAGTTTTTGCTGATGGTTATTCTGAGTGGTGTGAGCTGATACGTCTTTATGGTTGAATTTGCATGTGTCTCATAATGCGTTGAAATTGAGCTTTTAGACATGTCCTTTTTATTTTTCCAGCTGTGATTAGAGATTATTTCTTCAAAGTGTTTCCTTAAAGTATGTGTCACCATTTGAAATATTTTGGCCATTATCTCCCTCAAGATATTTTGAGGGCAGGTTTCATTTACAGCCCTGCAGTACTTGTTCATATGAAGTGACCATTAGCTCAGGCTTTAAACCTGCTTTTGCAGGTAACGGCCAGAGAGCGGCAGCCTTTCTACGTTCCCCATGCTGGTACCAGGGAAACAGACCTACCGGCCAGTGGTGTTTTTCGGTTGTAAACTAGAGTGCAATGTGCCCGGATAAACCCACAAATGTTGATGTCTCCTTGCTTTTGTTTGTTTTTAAATTTAATTTATATTTATTATTAGAGTAACATTCCATTGTGTACGTGGACCACTTCTTCTTGGTGCATTCCTCGGTTGATGGACATTTTCATTGCTTCCAAGTACTGACTATGGTAAATCTTGCTGGCGTACAGGTTTGCCAGCCTGTGACTTT
Organism: Eschrichtius robustus; assembly: GCF_028021215.1. Classification (NCBI taxonomy): domain Eukaryota; kingdom Metazoa; phylum Chordata; class Mammalia; order Artiodactyla; family Eschrichtiidae; genus Eschrichtius; species Eschrichtius robustus. The sequence continues at coordinate 20,912,451 of NC_090830.1, read as the reverse complement.
TTGATTCTCATTTTCTCAGGTGATAGGCCAAGCAGTGGTTGTGATTGATTGACTGGTAGCTCAATGTTTCCCTGTTCAAAGCGCCTACATTGTGTTTTCATTAGTGGCTCTTTACATGCCCCCCCCCCTTACAACCGAGGGTACGCATTTCTCCACACTCCCTTCACCATTTATTTTTTGCAGCATTTTTCCTAATGGCCATTCTGACTGCTCTGAGCTGATAGGTTTTGAAATATGGGTATGCATGTCATTAAAATTTTTAAAATTCATCATATTCCTACGCCTTTGTCTTTTCTCTTAAAAGAAAAAACCGTGAGTACAATATAGCTCTTGAAATTGTCTTCTTCGAAGGTTGCCCTCTTTTGAATTTTTTGGTCGATTTTTGACCGCAGAAATTTTCTGGAGGGCGGGTGCCATTTACAGAACTGCAAGTTGGTGAAAATTTAGTGACCTTTTGCAGTGGGTTCAAAGCTGCTGTTGTGGGAAACGGCCTCAAGGAGGTAGCATTTCTCCATTCCCCAATCTGGGTACTAGGGCAGCAGAGCCTTTCTGGAAGTCATTGTCCTAGGTTGTAAATTAGAATGGAATTTGCCAGGAGAAATCCCCATAAGTTTATATCTCATTACTTCTTCTTGGTTTTTAAATTTTTTTTTTAATCTGGGTAAATTTAGAACATTGTCTGTCCTAGGTGTACACAATCTGGTTCATTTGTACATTATGCATGTCTATGAATGTACAGATCCTCTTCCCATGTAAAATATTACAGTGTTCCGTCGACCTCCCTTGCTATATGTTCGGTCTTTTTGATACATGGATATAATATGTATTTGTATATGTATAGTAACACTAATCTTCATTTCTCAATTTCCCCCCTCCTTTCCTTTTAGATGAGCATAGTTTGTTTTCTAAGCCTGTGAGTGTCTTTCTCTTTGGAAATATGTTCATCTGTGTCAGTTATTAGATATTGCCATAAGTGATAATATAGGCTATAGGTCTTTGGCTTTCCGACCTACTTCATGTTTTTTGATTATCTCCAGGCTCATCTATGGTGCCTCAAAGAGCAGTGCTTCAAGGTTTTCCATGGCTAATATTCCATTGTGTACATGGACCACTTCTTCTTGGTGCATTCCTCTGTTGATGGACATGTCCGTTGCTTCCAAGTGTTGCCTATGGTAAATATTGCTGGAGTGCAGGATTGCCAGCCTGTGATTATTGATTTTCATTTTCTCAGGTGATAGACCCAGCAGTGGGTATGATTGATTGACTGCTATGGTAGCTCAACGTTTACCTTTTCAAGGCACCTCAATTGCCCTTTCATTAGTGACTCTTACCACGTCCCCCTTAGAATCGAGGGGACGCATTTCTCCACAATCACGTCAGCATATATTGTTTGCAGGATTTTTGTTGATGGCCATTCTGACTGGTGTGAGCTGATAGGTTTTTGTAATTTGGGTTTACATGCCTGTCAAAATTCCTACAATTCATCATTTGTCCACGCCTTTTTCTTTTCTGTTAAAAGAAAAAAGAAAAAAACTGTGAGTATAATATACCTCTTCAAATTTTCTTTTTAGAAGGTTGCACTCTAGAATTTTTTGGTCGATTTTCGACCTCAGTATTTTTTGGAGGGCAGGTGCCATATACAGAACTGCCATTGGTGAATATTTAGTGACCTTTGGCAGTGGGTTTAAAGCTGCTGTTGTGGGAAACGGCCACAAGGATGCAGCATTTCTCCATTCCCAAATCTGGGTACTAGGGCAGCAGAGCCGTTCTGGAAGTCGTTTGCCTAGGTTGTAAATTTGGATGGAATGTGCCAGGAAAACCCCCCATAAGTTTATGTCTCATTACTCCTAGTTCGTTGTTTTAATTTTTTCAATTGGGGTAATGGTTAGAATGTTGCTTGTCCAAGGTGTACACACTCTGGTCCATCTACATATTCTATATACCTATTTATGTAGAGATCCTCTTCCCCTGTAAATTATTACAGAGTGTTCCGTAAACCTTCCTTGCTATAGGGTCGGTCTTTTTGATATATGTATATAATATGTATTTGTATACATATGGTAACGCTAATCTTCATTTATCCATCCCCCCCACCTTTCCTTTTAGATAAGCATAGTTTTTTTTTTTTTTAAATAAGTCTGTGATTGACTTTCTTTGTGGAAATATGTTCATTTGTGTCCGTTATTAGATAACGCCTATAAGTGATATCATAGGATATAGGACTTTTGCTTTCCGACTTACCTCATGTTCTGTGATTATCTCCAAGATCATCTATGGTGCCTCAAAGAGCAGTGTTTCACTGTTTTCCATGCCTAGTATTCATTGTCTACTTGGACCTCCACTTCTTCTTTATCCTTTCATCTGTTGATGGACATTTTGGTTGCTTCACTGTCTTGTCTATTGTGAATAAGGCTGCAGTGCAGCTTTTGCAACCCGGGTCTTCTTCATTCTGGTCTTCTCAGGTGAGAGGCCCATTGGTGCGCCTGCTGGATTGAATGGTACCTCAGTTTTTCCTTTTCAACGCAGCTCCTTTCTGTTCTCATTATTAGCGTTTAACCCTTTTACATCTCACCAGCAGCTAGAGGATACACAGTTCTCTAAAACCTCTTCAGCATTTATTGTTTGTAGACTTTTTGCCAATGGTCAGTCGACTGGTGTGAGTTGAAAACTTTTTGTAGATTAGATTGCATGAGTCTAATACTTCCTGAGGTGGAACTTTTATCCATTTTCCTTTCTTTAAAAAGAGAGTGAGTAAAACTTACCTCTTTATACTATCTTGAAAATCCTGCGTGTTTTGAATTTTTTTTTTATCCATTCCCTACCTCAGCACACTTTTTTAGGGCAGGTGTCCTTTATAGCCCTGAGTCCTTGTGAATGGTAAGTGACCATTAGCTGTGGGTTAAAAGCTGCTCTTGTGGGAATCGGCCACAAGGCGGCAGCATTTCTCCTTTACCAAATCTGGTTACTAGGGCAACAGAGCCTTACTGGAAGTGGTGTTCTAGGTTGTAAATTAGAATGGAATGTGCGAGGAAAAAGCCCTTTAAGTTTATGTCTCATTACTTCTTGTTGGTATTTTTAACTTAATTTTTATTTTTTATCACAGCAAACTTGATTACAATGTTTTCTTTGTTCTAGGTGTGCAAGATGTGGTTCTTTCACACATATGCATATATCTATTCTTCTTCGGATCCTTTTCCCATGTCGGTTATGACACAATGTTGAGTAGTCTCCTCTTGGTATTGCGTAGGTCTTTGGTGATTATATATTTCACATGTGTTTGTATCTCTCTGTTAACCTCAATATGGTAATGTATCCAATCCTCACACCTTTCCATTTGGTGAACCATAAGTTTTTTTAATGAAGCTATGATAGTGTTTCTCTGTGGAAATATCTTTGTTTGTATCATTTTTTAGGTAACACCTATATGTTATATGATAGGATATGGGTCTTTCGCTTTCTCACTTACTCCAAGTGGTGTGATTACTTCTAGACTCATCTATGGTGCTGCAAATGGCATTGTTTCATTTTTTCACAAGCTCATATTCCATCTGTACATGTAGCAGTTCTTCTTTGTCCGCCCATCTGTCGGTGGACTTTTTGGTTACTTCCATATCTTGGCTATGGGAATACTATGCAATGCAGATTTGCGTACCTGTGTCCTTCCAATTCTGTCTTCTTAGTTTATAGGTGCAGGAATAGGTCTGCTGGATCCTATGGTAGCTCAATGTTTACATTTTAAAGGCACCTCTATTCTGTTCTCTTTAGTGGCTCTTTCCAGGTTACGTCCCACATAAAGTTGAGGGTATGCATTTCTTCCCAGCACCTTCAGCATTTATTCTTTGTAGTTTTTGCTGATGGTTATTCTGAGTGGTGTGAGCTGATACGTCTTTATGGTTGAATTTGCATGTGTCTCATAATGCGTTGAAATTGAGCTTTTAGACATGTCCTTTTTATTTTTCCAGCTGTGATTAGAGCTTATTTCTTCAAAGTGTTTTCTTAAAGTATGTGTCACCATTTGAAATATTTTGGCCATTATCTCCCTCAAGATATTTTGAGGGCAGGTTTCATTTACAGCCCTGCAGTACTTGTTCATATGAAGTGACCATTAGCTCAGGCTTTAAACCTGCTTTTGCAGGTAACGGCCAGAGAGCGGCAGCCTTTCTACGTTCCCCATGCTGGTACCAGGGAAACAGACCTACCGGCCAGTGGTGTTTTTCTGTTGTAAACTAGAGTGCAATGTGCCCGGATAAACCCACAAATGTTGATGTCTCCTTGCTTTTGTTTGTTTTTAAATTTAATTTATATTTATTATTAGAGTAATATTCCATTGTGTACGTGGACCACTTCTTCTTGGTGCATTCCTCGGTTGATGGACATTTTCATTGCTTCCAAGTACTGACTATGGTAAATCTTGCTGGCGTACAGGTTTGCCAGCCTGTGACTTTTTGATTCTCATTTTCTCAGGTGATAGGCCAAGCAGTGGTTGTGATTGATTGACTGGTAGCTCAATGTTTCCCTGTTCAAAGCGCCTACATTGTGTTTTCATTAGTGGCTCTTTACATGCCCCCCCCCTTACAACCGAGGGTACGCATTTCTCCACACTCCCTTCACCATTTATTTTTTGCAGCATTTTTCCTAATGGCCATTCTGACTGCTCTGAGCTGATAGGTTTTGTAATATGGGTATGCATGTCATTAAAATTTTTAAAATTCATCATATTCCTACGCCTTTGTCTTTTCTCTTAAAAGAAAAAACCGTGAGTACAATATAGCTCTTGAAATTGTCTTCTTCGAAGGTTGCCCTCTTTTGAATTTTTTGGTCGATTTTTGACCGCAGAAATTTTCTGGAGGGCGGGTGCCATTTACAGAACTGCAAGTTGGTGAAAATTTAGTGACCTTTTGCAGTGGGTTCAAAGCTGCTGTTGTGGGAAACGGCCTCAAGGAGGTAGCATTTCTCCATTCCCCAATCTGGGTACTAGGGCAGCAGAGCCTTTCTGGAAGTCATTGTCCTAGGTTGTAAATTAGAATGGAATTTGCCAGGAGAAATCCCCATAAGTTTATATCTCATTACTTCTTCTTGGTTTTTAAATTTTTTTTTTAATCTGGGTAAATTTAGAACATTGTCTGTCCTAGGTGTACACAATCTGGTTCATTTGTACATTATGCATGTCTATGAATGTACAGATCCTCTTCCCATGTAAAATATTACAGTGTTCCGTCGACCTCCCTTGCTATATGTTCGGTCTTTTTGATACATGGATATAATATGTATTTGTATATGTATAGTAACACTAATCTTCATTTCTCAATTTCCCCCCTCCTTTCCTTTTAGATGAGCATAGTTTGTTTTCTAAGCCTGTGAGTGTCTTTCTCTTTGGAAATATGTTCATCTGTGTCAGTTATTAGATAATGCCATAAGTGATAATATAGGCTATAGGTCTTTGGCTTTCCGACCTACTTCATGTTTTTTGATTATCTCCAGGCTCATCTATGGTGCCTCAAAGAGCAGTGCTTCAAGGTTTTCCATGGCTAATATTCCATTGTGTACATGGACCACTTCTTCTTGGTGCATTCCTCTGTTGATGGACATGTCCGTTGCTTCCAAGTGTTGCCTATGGTAAATATTGCTGGAGTGCAGGATTGCCAGCCTGTGATTATTGATTTTCATTTTCTCAGGTGATAGACCCAGCAGTGGGTATGATTGATTGACTGCTATGGTAGCTCAACGTTTACCTTTTCAAGGCACCTCAATTGTCCTTTCATTAGTGACTCTTACCACGTCCCCCTTAGAATCGAGGGGACGCATTTCTCCACAATCACGTCAGCATATATTGTTTGCAGGATTTTTGTTGATGGCCATTCTGACTGGTGTGAGCTGATAGGTTTTTGAAATTTGGGTTTACATGCCTGTCAAAATTCCTACAATTCATCATTTGTCCACGCCTTTTTCTTTTCTGTTAAAAGAAAAAAGAAAAAAACTGTGAGTATAATATACCTCTTCAAATTTTCTTTTTGGAAGGTTGCACTCTAGAATTTTTTGGTCGATTTTCGACCTCAGTATTTTTTGGAGGGCAGGTGCCATTTACAGAACTGCCATTGGTGAATATTTAGTGACTTTTGGCAGTGGGTTTAAAGCTGCTGTTGTGGGAAACGGCCACAAGGATGCAGCATTTCTCCATTCCCAAATCTGGGTACTAGGGCAGCAGAGCCGTTCTGGAAGTCGTTTGCCTAGGTTGTAAATTTGGATGGAATTTGCCAGGAGAAATCCCCATAAGTTTATGTCTCATTACTTCTTCTTGGTTTTTAAATTTTTTTTTTTTAATCTGGGTAAAGTTTAGAACATTGTCTGTCCTAGGTGTACACAATCTGGTTCATTTGTACATTATGTATGTCTATGAATGTACCGATCCTCTTCCCATGTAAAATATTACAGTGTTCCATCGACCTCCCTTGCTATATGTTCGGTCTTTTTGATACATGGATATAATATGTATTTGTATATGTATAGTAACACTAATCTTCATTTCTCAATCTCCCCCCTCCTTTCCTTTTAGATGAGCATAGTTTGTTTTCTAAGCCTGTGAGTGTCTTTCCCTTTGGAAATATGTTCATCTGTGTCAGTTATTAGATAATGCCATAAGTGATAATATAGGCTATAGGTCTTTGGCTTTCCGACCTACTTCATGTTTTGTGATTATCTCCAGGCTCATCTATGGTGCCTCAAAGAGCAGTGCTTCAAGGTTTTCCATGGCTAATATTCCATTGTGTACATGGACCACTTCTTCTTGGTGCATTCCTCTGTTGATGGACATGTCCGTTGCTTCCAAGTGTTGCCTATGGTAAATATTGCTGGAGTGCAGGATTGCCAGCCTGTGATTATTGATTTTCATTTTCTCAGGTGATAGACCCAGCAGTGGGTATGATTGATTGACTGCTATGGTAGCTCAACGTTTACCTTTTCAAGGCACCTCAATTGACTTTCATTAGTGACTCTTACCACGTCCCCCTTAGAATCGAGGGGACACATTTCTCCACAATCACGTCAGCATATATTGTTTGCAGGATTTTTGTTGATGGCCATTCTGACTGGTGTGAGCTGTTAGGTTTTTGTAATTTGGGTTTACATGCCTGTCAAAATTCCTACAATTCATCATTTGTCCACGCCTTTTTCTTTTCTGTTAAAAGAAAAAAGAAAAAAAGTGTGAGTATAATATAACTCTTCAAATTTTCTTTTTGGAAGGTTGCACTCTAGAATTTTTTGGTCGATTTTCGACCTCAGTATTTTTTGGAGGGCAGGTGCCATTTACAGAACTGCCATTGGTGAATATTTAGTGACTTTTGGCAGTGGGTTTAAAGCTGCTGTTGTGGGAAACGGCCACAAGGATGCAGCATTTCTCCATTCCCAAATCTGGGTACTAGGGCAGCAGAGCCGTTCTGGAAGTCGTTTGCCTAGGTTGTAAATTTGGATGGAATGTGCCAGGAAAACCCCCCATAAGTTTATGTTTCATTACTCCTAGTTCGTTGTTTTAATTTTTTCAATTGGGGTAATGGTTAGAATGTTGCTTGTCCAAGGTGTACACACTCTGGTTCATCTACATATTCTATATACCTATTTATGTAGAGATCCTCTTCCCCTGTAAATTATTACAGAGTGTTCTGTAAACCTTCCTTGCTATAGGGTCGGTCTTTTTGATATATGTATATAATATGTATCTGTATACATATGGTAACGCTAATCTTCATTTATCCATCCCCCCCAACTTTCCTTTTAGATAAGCATAGTTTCTTTTTTTAAATAAGTCTGTGATTGACTTTCTTTGTGGAAATATGTTCATTTGTGTCCGTTATTAGATAACGCCTATAAGTGATATCATAGGATATAGGACTTTTGCTTTCCGACTTACCTCATGTTCTGTGATTATCTCCAAGATCATCTATGGTGCCTCAAAGAGCAGTGTTTCACTGTTTTCCATGGCTAGTATTCATTGTCTACATGGACCATCACTTCTTCTTTATCCTTTCATCTGTTGATGGACATTTTGGTTGCTTCACTGTCTTGTCTATTGTGAATAAGGCTGCAGTGCAGCTTTTGCAACCCGGGTCTTCTTCATTCTGGTCTTCTCAGGTGAGAGGCCCATTGGTGCGCCTGCTGGATTGAATGGTACCTCAGTTTTTCCTTTTCAACGCAGCTCCTTTCTGTTCTCATTATTAGCGTTTAACCCTTTTACATCTCACCAGCAGCTAGAGGATACACAGTTCTCTAAAACCTCTTCAGCATTTATTGTTTGTAGACTTTTTGCCAATGGTCAGTCGACTGGTGTGAGTTGAAAACTTTTTGTAGATTAGATTGCATGAGTCTAATACTTCCTGAGGTGGAACTTTTATCCATTTTCCTTTCTTTAAAAAGAGAGTGAGTAAAACTTACCTCTTTATACTATCTTGAAAATCCTGCGTGTTTTGAATTTTTTTTTTATCCATTCCCTACCTCAGCACACTTTTTTAGGGCAGGTGTCCTTTACAGCCCTGAGTCCTTGTGAATGGTAAGTGACCATTAGCTGTGGGTTAAAAGCTGCTCTTGTGGGAATCGGCCACAAGGCGGCAGCATTTCTCCTTTACCAAATCTGGTTACTAGGGCAACAGAGCCTTACTGGAAGTGGTGTTCTAGGTTGTAAATTAGAATGGAATGTGCGAGGAAAAAGCCCTTTAAGTTTATGTCTCATTACTTCTTGTTGGTATTTTTAACTTAATTTTTATTTTTTACCACAGCAAACTTGATTACAATGTTTTCTTTGTTCTAGGTGTGCAAGATGTGGTTCTTTCACACATATGCATATATCTATTCTTCTTCGGATCCTTTTCCCATGTCGGTTATGACACAATGTTGAGTAGTCTCCTCTTGGTATTGCGTAGGTCTTTGGTGATTATATATTTCACATGTGTTTGTATCTCTCTGTTAACCTCAATATGGTAATGTATCCAATCTCACACCTTTCCATTTGGTGAACCATAAGTTTTTTTAATGAAGCTATGATAGTGTTTCTCTGTGGAAATATCTTTGTTTGTATCATTTTTTAGGTAACACCTATATGTGATATGATAGGATATGGGTCTTTCGCTTTCTCACTTACTCCAAGTTGCGTGATTACTTCTAGACTCATCTATGGTGCTGCAAATGGCATTGTTTCATTTTTTCACAAGCTCATATTCCATCTGTACATGTAGCAGTCCTTCTTTGTCCGCCCATCTGTCGGTGGACTTTCTGGTTACTTCCATATCTTGGCTATGGGAATACTATGCAATGCAGATTTGCGTACCTGTGTCCTTCCAATTCTGTCTTCTTAGTTTATAGGTCCAGGAATAGGTCTGCTGGATCCTATGGTAGCTCAATGTTTACATTTTAAAGGCACCTCTATTCTGTTCTCTTTAGTGGCTCTTTCCAGGTTACGTCCCACATAAAGTTGAGGGTATGCATTTCTTCCCAGCACCTTCAGCATTTATTCTTTGTAGTTTTTGCTGATGGTTATTCTGAGTGGTGTGAGCTGATACCTCTTTGTGGTTGAATTTGCATGTGTCTCATAATGCGTTGAAATTGAGCTTTTAGACATGTCCTTTTTATTTTTCCAGCTGTGATTAGAGCTTATTTCTTCAAAGTGTTTTCTTAAAGTATGTGTCACCATTTGAAATATTTTGGCCATTATCTCCCTCAAGATATTTTGAGGGCAGGTTTCATTTACAGCCCTGCAGTACTTGTTCATATGAAGTGACCATTAGCTCAGGCTTTAAACCTGCTTTTGCAGGTAACGGCCAGAGAGCGGCAGCCTTTCTACGTTCCCCATGCTGGTACCAGGGAAACAGACCTACCGGCCAGTGGTGTTCTTCGGTTATAAACTAGAGTGCAATGTGCCCGGATAAACCCACAAATGTTGATGTCTCCTTGCTTTTGTTTGTTTTTAAATTTAATTTATATTTATTATTAGAGTAATATTCCATTGTGTACGTGGACCACTTCTTCTTGGTGCATTCCTCGGTTGATGGACATTTTCATTGCTTCCAAGTACTGACTATGGTAAATCTTGCTGGCGTACAGGTTTGCCAGCCTGTGACTTTTTGATTCTCATTTTCTCAGGTGATAGGCCAAGCAGTGGTTGTGATTGATTGACTGGTAGCTCAATGTTTCCCTGTTCAAAGCGCCTACATTGTGTTTTCATTAGTGGCTCTTTACATGCCCCCCCCCTTACAACCGAGGGTACGCATTTCTCCACACTCCCTTCACCATTTATTTTTTGCAGCATTTTTCCTAATGGCCATTCTGACTGCTCTGAGCTGATAGGTTTTGTAATATGGGTATGCATGTCATTAAAATTTTTAAAATTCATCATATTCCTACGCCTTTGTCTTTTCTCTTAAAAGAAAAAACCGTGAGTACAATATAGCTCTTGAAATTGTCTTCTTCGAAGGTTGCCCTCTTTTGAATTTTTTGGTCGATTTTTGACCGCAGAAATTTTCTGGAGGGCGGGTGCCATTTACAGAACTGCAAGTTGGTGAAAATTTAGTGACCTTTTGCAGTGGGTTCAAAGCTGCTGTTGTGGGAAACGGCCTCAAGGAGGTAGCATTTCTCCATTCCCCAATCTGGGTACTAGGGCAGCAGAGCCTTTCTGGAAGTCATTGTCCTAGGTTGTAAATTAGAATGGAATTTGCCAGGAGAAATCCCCATAAGTTTATATCTCATTACTTCTTCTTGGTTTTTAAATTTTTTTTTTAATCTGGGTAAATTTAGAACATTGTCTGTCCTAGGTGTACACAATCTGGTTCATTTGTACATTATGCATGTCTATGAATGTACAGATCCTCTTCCCATGTAAAATATTACAGTGTTCCGTCGACCTCCCTTGCTATATGTTCGGTCTTTTTGATACATGGATATAATATGTATTTGTATATGTATAGTAACACTAATCTTCATTTCTCAATTTCCCCCCTCCTTTCCTTTTAGATGAGCATAGTTTGTTTTCTAAGCCTGTGAGTGTCTTTCTCTTTGGAAATATGTTCATCTGTGTCAGTTATTAGATAATGCCATAAGTGATAATATAGGCTATAGGTCTTTGGCTTTCCGACCTACTTCATGTTTTTTGATTATCTCCAGGCTCATCTATGGTGCCTCAAAGAGCAGTGCTTCAAGGTTTTCCATGGCTAATATTCCATTGTGTACATGGACCACTTCTTCTTGGTGCATTCCTCTGTTGATGGACATGTCCGTTGCTTCCAAGTGTTGCCTATGGTAAATATTGCTGGAGTGCAGGATTGCCAGCCTGTGATTATTGATTTTCATTTTCTCAGGTGATAGACCCAGCAGTGGGTATGATTGATTGACTGCTATGGTAGCTCAACGTTTACCTTTTCAAGGCACCTCAATTGTCCTTTCATTAGTGACTCTTACCACGTCCCCCTTAGAATCGAGGGGACGCATTTCTCCACAATCACGTCAGCATATATTGTTTGCAGGATTTTTGTTGATGGCCATTCTGACTGGTGTGAGCTGATAGGTTTTTGTAATTTGGGTTTACATGCCTGTCAAAATTCCTACAATTCATCATTTGTCCACGCCTTTTTCTTTTCTGTTAAAAGAAAAAAGAAAAAAACTGTGAGTATAATATACCTCTTCAAATTTTCTTTTTGGAAGGTTGCACTCTAGAATTTTTTGGTCGATTTTCGACCTCAGTATTTTTTGGAGGGCAGGTGCCATTTACAAAACTGCCATTGGTGAATATTTAGTGACCTTTGGCAGTGGGTTTAAAGCTGCTGTTGTGGGAAACGGCCACAAGGATGCAGCATTTCTCCATTCCCAAATCTGGGTACTAGGGCAGCAGAGCCGTTCTGGAAGTCGTTTGCCTAGGTTGTAAATTTGGATGGAATGTGCCAGGAAAACCCCCCATAAGTTTATGTCTCATTACTCCTAGTTCGTTGTTTTAATTTTTTCATTTGGGGTAATGGTTAGAATGTTGCTTGTCCAAGGTGTACACACTCTGGTTCATCTACATATTCTATAAACCTATTTATGTAGAGATCCTCTTCCCCTGTAAATTATTACAGAGTGTTCCGTAAACCTTCCTTGCTATAGGGTCGGTCTTTTTGATATATGTATATAATATGTATTTGTATACATATGGTAACGCTAATCTTCATTTATCCATCCCCCCCACCTTTCCTTTTAGATAAGCATAGTTTTTTTTTTAAATAAGTCTGTGATTGACTTTCTTTGTGGAAATATGTTCATTTGTGTCCGTTATTAGATAACGCCTATAAGTGATATCATAGGATATAGGACTTTTGCTTTCCGACTTACCTCATGTTCTGTGATTATCTCCAAGATCATCTATGGTGCCTCAAAGAGCAGTGTTTCACTGTTTTCCATGCCTAGTATTCATTGTCTACATGGACCACCACTTCTTCTTTATCCTTTCATCTGTTGATGGACATTTTGGTTGCTTCACTGTCTTGTCTATTGTGAATAAGGCTGCAGTGCAGCTTTTGCAACCCGGGTCTTCTTCATTCTGGTCTTCTCAGGTGAGAGGCCCATTGGTGCGCCTGCTGGATTGAATGGTACCTCAGTTTTTCCTTTTCAACGCAGCTCCTTTCTGTTCTCATTATTAGCGTTTAACCCTTTTACATCTCACCAGCAGCTAGAGGATACACAGTTCTCTAAAACCTCTTCAGCATTTATTGTTTGTAGACTTTTTGCCAATGGTCAGTCGACTGGTGTGAGTTGAAAACTTTTTGTAGATTAGATTGCATGAGTCTAATACTTCCTGAGGTGGAACTTTTATCCATTTTCCTTTCTTTAAAAAGAGAGTGAGTAAAACTTACCTCTTTATACTATCTTGAAAATCCTGCGTGTTTTGAATTTTTTTTTTATCCATTCCCTACCTCAGCACACTTTTTTAGGGCAGGTGTCCTTTACAGCCCTGAGTCCTTGTGAATGGTAAGTGACCATTAGCTGTGGGTTAAAAGCTGCTCTTGTGGGAATCGGCCACAAGGCGGCAGCATTTCTCCTTTACCAAATCTGGTTACTAGGGCAACAGAGCCTTACTGGAAGTGGTGTTCTAGGTTGTAAATTAGAATGGAATGTGCGAGGAAAAAGCCCTTTAAGTTTATGTCTCATTACTTCTTGTTGGTATTTTTAACTTAATTTTTATTTTTTACCACAGCAAACTTGATTACAATGTTTTCTTTGTTCTAGGTGTGCAAGATGTGGTTCTTTCACACATATGCATATATCTATTCTTCTTCGGATCCTTTTCCCATGTCGGTTATGACACAATGTTGAGTAGTCTCCTCTTGGTATTGCGTAGGTCTTTGGTGATTATATATTTCACATGTGTTTGTATCTCTCTGTTAACCTCAATATGGTAATGTATCCAATCTCACACCTTTCCATTTGGTGAACCATAAGTTTTTTTAATGAAGCTATGATAGTGTTTCTCTGTGGAAATATCTTTGTTTGTATCATTTTTTAGGTAACACCTATATGTGATATGATAGGATATGGGTCTTTCGCTTTCTCACTTACTCCAAGTTGCGTGATTACTTCTAGACTCATCTATGGTGCTGCAAATGGCATTGTTTCATTTTTTCACAAGCTCATATTCCATCTGTACATGTAGCAGTCCTTCTTTGTCCGCCCATCTGTCGGTGGACTTTCTGGTTACTTCCATATCTTGGCTATGGGAATACTATGCAATGCAGATTTGCGTACCTGTGTCCTTCCAATTCTGTCTTCTTAGTTTATAGGTCCAGGAATAGGTCTGCTGGATCCTATGGTAGCTCAATGTTTACATTTTAAAGGCACCTCTATTCTGTTCTCTTTAGTGGCTCTTTCCAGGTTACGTCCCACATAAAGTTGAGGGTATGCATTTCTTCCCAGCACCTTCAGCATTTATTCTTTGTAGTTTTTGCTGATGGTTATTCTGAGTGGTGTGAGCTGATACCTCTTTGTGGTTGAATTTGCATGTGTCTCATAATGCGTTGAAATTGAGCTTTTAGACATGTCCTTTTTATTTTTCCAGCTGTGATTAGAGCTTATTTCTTCAAAGTGTTTTCTTAAAGTATGTGTCACCATTTGAAATATTTTGGCCATTATCTCCCTCAAGATATTTTGAGGGCAGGTTTCATTTACAGCCCTGCAGTACTTGTTCATATGAAGTGACCATTAGCTCAGGCTTTAAACCTGCTTTTGCAGGTAACGGCCAGAGAGCGGCAGCCTTTCTACGTTCCCCATGCTGGTACCAGGGAAACAGACCTACCGGCCAGTGGTGTTCTTCGGTTATAAACTAGAGTGCAATGTGCCCGGATAAACCCACAAATGTTGATGTCTCCTTGCTTTTGTTTGTTTTTAAATTTAATTTATATTTATTATTAGAGTAATATTCCATTGTGTACGTGGACCACTTCTTCTTGGTGCATTCCTCGGTTGATGGACATTTTCATTGCTTCCAAGTACTGACTATGGTAAATCTTGCTGGCGTACAGGTTTGCCAGCCTGTGACTTTTTGATTCTCATTTTCTCAGGTGATAGGCCAAGCAGTGGTTGTGATTGATTGACTGGTAGCTCAATGTTTCCCTGTTCAAAGCGCCTACATTGTGTTTTCATTAGTGGCTCTTTACATGCCCCCCCCCTTACAACCGAGGGTACGCATTTCTCCACACTCCCTTCACCATTTATTTTTTGCAGCATTTTTCCTAATGGCCATTCTGACTGCTCTGAGCTGATAGGTTTTGTAATATGGGTATGCATGTCATTAAAATTTTTAAAATTCATCATATTCCTACGCCTTTGTCTTTTCTCTTAAAAGAAAAAACCGTGAGTACAATATAGCTCTTGAAATTGTCTTCTTCGAAGGTTGCCCTCTTTTGAATTTTTTGGTCGATTTTTGACCGCAGAAATTTTCTGGAGGGCGGGTGCCATTTACAGAACTGCAAGTTGGTGAAAATTTAGTGACCTTTTGCAGTGGGTTCAAAGCTGCTGTTGTGGGAAACGGCCTCAAGGAGGTAGCATTTCTCCATTCCCCAATCTGGGTACTAGGGCAGCAGAGCCTTTCTGGAAGTCATTGTCCTAGGTTGTAAATTAGAATGGAATTTGCCAGGAGAAATCCCCATAAGTTTATATCTCATTACTTCTTCTTGGTTTTTAAATTTTTTTTTTAATCTGGGTAAATTTAGAACATTGTCTGTCCTAGGTGTACACAATCTGGTTCATTTGTACATTATGCATGTCTATGAATGTACAGATCCTCTTCCCATGTAAAATATTACAGTGTTCCGTCGACCTCCCTTGCTATATGTTCGGTCTTTTTGATACATGGATATAATATGTATTTGTATATGTATAGTAACACTAATCTTCATTTCTCAATTTCCCCCCTCCTTTCCTTTTAGATGAGCATAGTTTGTTTTCTAAGCCTGTGAGTGTCTTTCTCTTTGGAAATATGTTCATCTGTGTCAGTTATTAGATAATGCCATAAGTGATAATATAGGCTATAGGTCTTTGGCTTTCCGACCTACTTCATGTTTTTTGATTATCTCCAGGCTCATCTATGGTGCCTCAAAGAGCAGTGCTTCAAGGTTTTCCATGGCTAATATTCCATTGTGTACATGGACCACTTCTTCTTGGTGCATTCCTCTGTTGATGGACATGTCCGTTGCTTCCAAGTGTTGCCTATGGTAAATATTGCTGGAGTGCAGGATTGCCAGCCTGTGATTATTGATTTTCATTTTCTCAGGTGATAGACCCAGCAGTGGGTATGATTGATTGACTGCTATGGTAGCTCAACGTTTACCTTTTCAAGGCACCTCAATTGTCCTTTCATTAGTGACTCTTACCACGTCCCCCTTAGAATCGAGGGGACGCATTTCTCCACAATCACGTCAGCATATATTGTTTGCAGGATTTTTGTTGATGGCCATTCTGACTGGTGTGAGCTGATAGGTTTTTGTAATTTGGGTTTACATGCCTGTCAAAATTCCTACAATTCATCATTTGTCCACGCCTTTTTCTTTTCTGTTAAAAGAAAAAAGAAAAAAACTGTGAGTATAATATACCTCTTCAAATTTTCTTTTTGGAAGGTTGCACTCTAGAATTTTTTGGTCGATTTTCGACCTCAGTATTTTTTGGAGGGCAGGTGCCATTTACAAAACTGCCATTGGTGAATATTTAGTGACCTTTGGCAGTGGGTTTAAAGCTGCTGTTGTGGGAAACGGCCACAAGGATGCAGCATTTCTCCATTCCCAAATCTGGGTACTAGGGCAGCAGAGCCGTTCTGGAAGTCGTTTGCCTAGGTTGTAAATTTGGATGGAATGTGCCAGGAAAACCCCCCATAAGTTTATGTCTCATTACTCCTAGTTCGTTGTTTTAATTTTTTCATTTGGGGTAATGGTTAGAATGTTGCTTGTCCAAGGTGTACACACTCTGGTTCATCTACATATTCTATAAACCTATTTATGTAGAGATCCTCTTCCCCTGTAAATTATTACAGAGTGTTCCGTAAACCTTCCTTGCTATAGGGTCGGTCTTTTTGATATATGTATATAATATGTATTTGTATACATATGGTAACGCTAATCTTCATTTATCCATCCCCCCCACCTTTCCTTTTAGATAAGCATAGTTTTTTTTTTAAATAAGTCTGTGATTGACTTTCTTTGTGGAAATATGTTCATTTGTGTCCGTTATTAGATAACGCCTATAAGTGATATCATAGGATATAGGACTTTTGCTTTCCGACTTACCTCATGTTCTGTGATTATCTCCAAGATCATCTATGGTGCCTCAAAGAGCAGTGTTTCACTGTTTTCCATGCCTAGTATTCATTGTCTACATGGACCACCACTTCTTCTTTATCCTTTCATCTGTTGATGGACATTTTGGTTGCTTCACTGTCTTGTCTATTGTGAATAAGGCTGCAGTGCAGCTTTTGCAACCCGGGTCTTCTTCATTCTGGTCTTCTCAGGTGAGAGGCCCATTGGTGCGCCTGCTGGATTGAATGGTACCTCAGTTTTTCCTTTTCAACGCAGCTCCTTTCTGTTCTCATTATTAGCGTTTAACCCTTTTACATCTCACCAGCAGCTAGAGGATACACAGTTCTCTAAAACCTCTTCAGCATTTATTGTTTGTAGACTTTTTGCCAATGGTCAGTCGACTGGTGTGAGTTGAAAACTTTTTGTAGATTAGATTGCATGAGTCTAATACTTCCTGAGGTGGAACTTTTATCCATTTTCCTTTCTTTAAAAAGAGAGTGAGTAAAACTTACCTCTTTATACTATCTTGAAAATCCTGCGTGTTTTGAATTTTTTTTTTATCCATTCCCTACCTCAGCACACTTTTTTAGGGCAGGTGTCCTTTACAGCCCTGAGTCCTTGTGAATGGTAAGTGACCATTAGCTGTGGGTTAAAAGCTGCTCTTGTGGGAATCGGCCACAAGGCGGCAGCATTTCTCCTTTACCAAATCTGGTTACTAGGGCAACAGAGCCTTACTGGAAGTGGTGTTCTAGGTTGTAAATTAGAATGGAATGTGCGAGGAAAAAGCCCTTTAAGTTTATGTCTCATTACTTCTTGTTGGTATTTTTAACTTAATTTTTATTTTTTACCACAGCAAACTTGATTACAATGTTTTCTTTGTTCTAGGTGTGCAAGATGTGGTTCTTTCACACATATGCATATATCTATTCTTCTTCAGATCCTTTTCCCATGTCGGTTATGACACAATGTTGAGTAGTCTCCTCTTGGTATTGCGTAGGTCTTTGGTGATTATATATTTCACATGTGTTTGTATCTCTCTGTTAACCTCAATATGGTAATGTATCCAATCTCACACCTTTCCATTTGGTGAACCATAAGTTTTTTTAATGAAGCTATGATAGTGTTTCTCTGTGGAAATATCTTTGTTTGTATCATTTTTTAGGTAACACCTATATGTGATATGATAGGATATGGGTCTTTCGCTTTCTCACTTACTCCAAGTTGCGTGATTACTTCTAGACTCATCTATGGTGCTGCAAATGGCATTGTTTCATTTTTTCACAAGCTCATATTCCATCTGTACATGTAGCAGTCCTTCTTTGTCCGCCCATCTGTCGGTGGACTTTCTGGTTACTTCCATATCTTGGCTATGGGAATACTATGCAATGCAGATTTGCGTACCTGTGTCCTTCCAATTCTGTCTTCTTAGTTTATAGGTCCAGGAATAGGTCTGCTGGATCCTATGGTAGCTCAATGTTTACATTTTAAAGGCACCTCTATTCTGTTCTCTTTAGTGGCTCTTTCCAGGTTACGTCCCACATAAAGTTGAGGGTATGCATTTCTTCCCAGCACCTTCAGCATTTATTCTTTGTAGTTTTTGCTGATGGTTCTTCTGAGTGGTGTGAGCTGATACCTCTTTGTGGTTGAATTTGCATGTGTCTCATAATGCGTTGAAATTGAGCTTTTAGACATGTCCTTTTTATTTTTCCAGCTGTGATTAGAGCTTATTTCTTCAAAGTGTTTTCTTAAAGTATGTGTCACCATTTGAAATATTTTGGCCATTATCTCCCTCAAGATATTTTGAGGGCAGGTTTCATTTACAGCCCCGCAGTACTTGTTCATATGAAGTGACCATTAGCTCAGGCTTTAAACCTGCTTTTGCAGGTAACGGCCAGAGAGCGGCAGCCTTTCTACGTTCCCCATGCTGGTACCAGGGAAACAGACCTACCGGCCAGTGGTGTTCTTCGGTTATAAACTAGAGTGCAATGTGCCCGGATAAACCCACAAATGTTGATGTCTCCTTGCTTTTGTTTGTTTTTAAATTTAATTTATATTTATTATTAGAGTAATATTCCATTGTGTACGTGGACCACTTCTTCTTGGTGCATTCCTCGGTTGATGGACATTTTCATTGCTTCCAAGTACTGACTATGGTAAATCTTGCTGGCGTACAGGTTTGCCAGCCTGTGACTTTTTGATTCTCATTTTCTCAGGTGATAGGCCAAGCAGTGGTTGTGATTGATTGACTGGTAGCTCAATGTTTCCCTGTTCAAAGCGCCTACATTGTGTTTTCATTAGTGGCTCTTTACATGCCCCCCCCTTACAACCGAGGGTACGCATTTCTCCACACTCCCTTCACCATTTATTTTTTGCAGCATTTTTCCTAATGGCCATTCTGACTGCTCTGTGCTGATAGGTTTTGTAATATGGGTATGCATGTCATTAAAATTTTTAAAATTCATCATATTCCTACGCCTTTGTCTTTTCTCTTAAAAGAAAAAACCGTGAGTACAATATAGCTCTTGAAATTGTCTTCTTCGAAGGTTGCCCTCTTTTGAATTTTTTGGTCGATTTTTGACCGCAGAAATTTTCTGGAGGGCGGGTGCCAATTACAGAACTGCAAGTTGGTGAAAATTTAGTGACCTTTTGCAGTGGGTTCAAAGCTGCTGTTGTGGGAAACGGCCTCAAGGAGGTTGCATTTCTCCATTCCCCAATCTGGGTACTAGGGCAGCAGAGCCTTTCTGGAAGTCATTGTCCTAGGTTGTAAATTAGAATGGAATTTGCCAGGAGAAATCCCCATAAGTTTATATCTCATTACTTCTTCTTGGTTTTTAATTTTTTTTTTTTTAATCTGGGTAAATTTAGAACATTGTCTGTCCTAGGTGTACACATTCTGGTTCATTTGTACATTATGCATGTCTATGAATGTACAGATCCTCTTGCCATGTAAAATATTACAGTGTTCCGTCGACCTCCCTTGCTATATGTTTGGTCTTTTTGATACATGGATATAATATGTATTTGTATATGTATAGTAACACTAATCTTCATTTCTCAATTTCCCCCCTCCTTTCCTTTTAGATGAGCATAGTTTGTTTTCTAAGCCTGTGAGTGTCTTTCTCTTTGGAAATATGTTCATCTGTGTCAGTTATTAGATAATGCCATAAGTGATAATATAGGCTATAGGTCTTTGGCTTTCCGACCTACTTCATGTTTTTTGATTATCTCCAGGCTCATCTATGGTGCCTCAAAGAGCAGTGCTTCAAGGTTTTCCATGGCTAATATTCCATTGTGTACATGGACCACTTCTTCTTGGTGCATTCCTCTGTTGATGGACATGTCCGTTGCTTCCAAGTGTTGCCTATGGTAAATATTGCTGGAGTGCAGGATTGCCAGCCTGTGATTATTGATTTTCATTTTCTCAGGTGATAGACCCAGCAGTGGGTATGATTGATTGACTGCTATGGTAGCTCAACGTTTACCTTTTCAAGGCACCTCAATTGTCCTTTCATTAGTGACTCTTACCACGTCCCACTTAGAATCGAGGGGACGCATTTCTCCACAATCACGTCAGCATATATTGTTTGCAGGATTTTTGTTGATGGCCATTCTGACTGGTGTGAGCTGATAGGTTTTTGTAATTTGGGTTTACATGCCTGTCAAAATTCCTACAATTCATCATTTGTCCACGCCTTTTTCTTTTCTGTTAAAAGAAAAAAGAAAAAAACTGTGAGTATAATATACCTCTTCAAATTTTCTTTTTAGAAGGTTGCACTCTAGAATTTTTTGGTCGATTTTCGACCTCAGTATTTTTTGGAGGGCAGGTGCCATTTACAGAACTGCCATTGGTGAATATTTAGTGACCTTTGGCAGTGGGTTTAAAGCTGCTGTTGTGGGAAACGGCCACAAGGATGCAGCATTTCTCCATTCCCAAATCTGGGTACTAGGGCAGCAGAGCCGTTCTGGAAGTCGTTTGCCTAGGTTGTAAATTTGGATGGAATGTGCCAGGAAAACCCCCCATAAGTTTATGTCTCATTACTCCTAGTTCGTTGTTTTAATTTTTTCAATTGGGGGTAATGGTTAGAATGTTGCTTGTCCAAGGTGTACACACTCTGGTCCATCTACATATTCTATATACATATTTATGTAGAGATCCTCTTCCCCTGTAAATTATTACAGAGTGTTCCGTAAACCTTCCTTGCTATAGGGTCGGTCTTTTTGATATATGTATATAATATGTATTTGTATACATATGGTAACGCTAATCTTCATTTATCCATCCCCCCCACCTTTCCTTTTAGATAAGCATAGTTTTTTTTAAATAAGTCTGTGATTGACTTTCTTTGTGGAAATATGTTCATTTGTGTCCGTTATTAGATAACGCCTATAAGTGATATCATAGGATATAGGACTTTTGCTTTCCGACTTACCTCATGTTCTGTGATTATCTCCAAGATCATCTATGGTGCCTCAAAGAGCAGTGTTTCACTGTTTTCCATGCCTAGTATTCATTGTCTACTTGGACCTCCACTTCTTCTTTATCCTTTCATCTGTTGATGGACATTTTGGTTGCTTCACTGTCTTGTCTATTGTGAATAAGGCTGCAGTGCAGCTTTTGCAACCCGGGTCTTCTTCATTCTGGTCTTCTCAGGTGAGAGGCCCATTGGTGCGCCTGCTGGATTGAATGGTACCTCAGTTTTTCCTTTTCAACGCAGCTCCTTTCTGTTCTCATTATTAGCGTTTAACCCTTTTACATCTCACCAGCAGCTAGAGGATACACAGTTCTCTAAAACCTCTTCAGCATTTAATGTTTGTAGACTTTTTGCCAATGGTCAGTCGACTGGTGTGAGTTGAAAACTTTTTGTAGATTAGATTGCATGAGTCTAATACTTCCTGAGGTGGAACTTTTATCCATTTTCCTTTCTTTAAAAAGAGAGTGAGTAAAACTTACCTCTTTATACTATCTTGAAAATCCTGCGTGTTTTGAATTTTTTTTTTATCCATTCCCTACCTCAGCACACTTTTTTAGGGCAGGTGTCCTTTACAGCCCTGAGTCCTTGTGAATGGTAAGTGACCATTAGCTGTGGGTTAAAAGCTGCTCTTGCGGGAATCGGCCACAAGGCGGCAGCATTTCTCCTTTACCAAATCTGGTTACTAGGGCAACAGAGCCTTACTGGAAGTGGTGTTCTAGGTTGTAAATTAGAATGGAATGTGCGAGGAAAAAGCCCTTTAAGTTTATGTCTCATTACTTCTTGTTGGTATTTTTAACTTAATTTTTATTTTTTATCACAGCAAACTTGATTACAATGTTTTCTTTGTTCTAGGTGTGCAAGATGTGGTTCTTTCACACATATGCATATATCTATTCTTCTTCGGATCCTTTTCCCATGTCGGTTATGACACAATGTTGAGTAGTCTCCTCTTGGTATTGCGTAGGTCTTTGGTGATTATATATTTCACATGTGTTTGTATCTCTCTGTTAACCTCAATATGGTAATGTATCCAATCCTCACACCTTTCCATTTGGTGAACCATAAGTTTTTTTAATGAAGCTATGATAGTGTTTCTCTGTGGAAATATCTTTGTTTGTATCATTTTTTAGGTAACACCTATATGTGATATGATAGGATATGGGTATTTCGCTTTCTCACTTACTCCAAGTGGCGTGATTACTTCTAGACTCATTTATGGTGCTGCAAATGGCATTGTTTCATTTTTTCACAAGCTCATATTCCATCTGTACATGTAGCAGTTCTTCTTTGTCCGCCCATCTGTCGGTGGACTTTTTGGTTACTTCCATATCTTGGCTATGGGAATACTATGCAATGCAGATTTGCGTACCTGTGTCCTTCCAATTCTGTCTTCTTAGTTTATAGGTGCAGGAATAGGTCTGCTGGATGCTATGGTAGCTCAATGTTTACCTTTTAAAGGCACCTCTATTCTGTTCTCTTTAGTGGCTCTTTCCAGGTTACGTCCCACATAAAGTTGAGGGTATGCATTTCTTCCCAGCACCTTCAGCATTTATTCTTTGTAGTTTTTGCTGATGGTTATTCTGAGTGGTGTGAGCTGATACCTCTTTGTGGTTGAATTTGCATGTGTCTCATAATGCGTTGAAACTGAGCTTTTAGACATGTCCTTTTTATTTTTCCAGCTGTGATTAGAGCTTATTTCTTCAAAGTGTTTTCTTAAAGTATGTGTCACCATTTGAAATATTTTGGCCATTATCTCCCTCAAGATATTTTGAGGGCAGGTTTCATTTACAGCCCTGCAGCACTTGTTCATATGAAGTGACCATTAGCTCAGGCTTTAAACCTGCTTTAGCAGGTAACGGCCAGAGAGCGGCAGCCTTTCTACGTTCCCCATGATGGTACCAGGGAAACAGACCTACCGGCCAGTGGTGTTCTTCGGTTATAAACTAGAGTGCAATGTGCCCGGATAAACCCACAAATGTTGATGTCTCCTTGCTTTTGTTTGTTTTTAAATTTAATTTATATTTATTATTAGAGTAATATTCCATTGTGTACGTGGACCACTTCTTCTTGGTGCATTCCTCGGTTGATGGACATTTTCATTGCTTCCAAGTGCTGACTATGGTAAATCTTGCTGGCGTACAGGTTTGCCAGCCTGTGACTTTTTGATTCTCATTTTCTCAGGTGATAGGCCAAGCAGTGGTTGTGATTGATTGACTGGTAGCTCAATGTTTCCCTGTTCAAAGCGCCTACATTGTGTTTTCATTAGTGGCTCTTTACATGCCCCCCCCTTACAACCGAGGGTACGCATTTTTCCACACTCCCTTCACTATTTATTTTTAGCAGCATTTTTCCTAATGACCATTCTGACTGCTCTGAGCTGATAGGTTTTGTAATATGGGTATGCATGTCATTAAAATTTTTAAAATTCATCATATTCCTACGCCTTTGTCTTTTCTCTTAAAAGAAAAAAAACGTGAGTACAATATAGCTCTTGAAATTGTCTTCTTCGAAGGTTGCCCTCTTTTGAATTTTTTGGTCGATTTTTGACCGCAGAAATTTTCTGGAGGGCGGGTGCCATTTACAGAACTGCGAGTTGGTGAAAATTTAGTGACCTTTTGCAGTGGGTTCAAAGCTGCTGTTGTGGGAAACGGCCACAAGGAGGTAGCATTTCTCCATTCCCCAATCTGGGTACTAGGGCAGCAGAGCCTTTCTGGAAGTCATTGTCCTAGGTTGTAAATTAGAATGGAATTTGCCAGGAGAAATCCCCATAAGTTTATGTCTCATTACTTCTTCTTGGTTTTTAAATTTTTTTTTTTTTAATCTGGGTAAAGTTTAGAACATTGTCTGTCCTAGGTGTACACAATCTGGTTCATTTGTACATTATGTATGTCTATGAATGTACGGATCCTCTTCCCATGTAAAATATTACAGTGTTCCGTCGACCTCCCTTGCTATATGTTCGGTCTTTTTGATACATGGATATAATATGTATTTGTATATGTATAGTAACACTAACCTTCATTTCTCAATTTCCCCCCTCCTTTCCTTTTAGATGAGCATAGTTTGTTTTCTAAGCCTGTGAGTGTCTTTCTCTTTGGAAATATGTTCATCTGTGTCAGTTATTAGATAATGCCATAAGTGATAATATAGGCTATAGGTCTTTGGCTTTCCGACCTACTTCATGTTTTGTGATTATCTCCAGGCTCATCTATGGTGCCTCAAAGAGCAGTGCTTCAAGGTTTTCCATGGCTAATATTCCATTGTGTACATGGACCACTTCTGAGAGGCAATCGTATATTCATTTAAAAACTTATGGTTCACCAAATAGAAAGGGATGAGGATTGGATACATTACCATATTGGGGTTAACAGTGATATAGAAACCATGTGAAATATATAATCACCAAAGGCGTACGGAAGACCAGGAGAAGAATACTCAACATTCTGTCATAACCTAAATGGGAAAAGGATGCGAGGAAGAATAGATACACATATATGTGTGAAAGAACCACATCTTGCACACCAAGAAGAAACAAACCATTGTAATCAAATTTGCTGGGATAAAAAATAAAAAGTAAATTACAAATATGAACAAGAAGTAATGAGACATAAACTTAAAGGGCTTTTTCCTGGCACATTCCATTTTAATTTACAACCTAGAACACCACTTCCATTAAGGCTCTGTTTCCCTAGTAACCAAATTTGGTAAAGGAGAAATGCTGCCACCTTGTGGCCGTTTCCTGCAAGAGCAGCTTTAAAGTCACAGCTAATGGTCACTTAAAATTCACAAGGACTCAGGGCTGTAAGGACACCTGCCCTAAAAAATTGTGCTGAAGTAGGGAATGGACAAAAAATTTCAAAACAGGCAAATGTTTCAAGAAGAGAATATGAAGAGTTACGTTTTACTGACGCTCTTTTAAAAAAAAGGAAAATGGATAAAAGCTCAACCTCAGGGAGTGTTAGACCCATGCAATCTAATCTACAAAAAGTTTTCAACTTACACCAATCGACTGACCATCAGCAAAAAGTCTACGAACAATAAATGCTGAAGGGGTTTTAGAGAACTGTGAACCCTCTACCTGCTGTTGAGACGTAAAAGGGTAACAGCCAATAATGAGAATAGAAAGGAGCTGTGTTTAAAAGTAAAAATGGAGGTACCATTCAATCCAGCAGGCACACCATTGGACCTCTCACCTGAGAAGGCAAGAATCGAGAAGACACAGGCCGCAAAAGCTGCAGTGCAGCCTTATTCACAATAGCCAAGACCGTGAAGCAATCAAAATATCCAACAAGAGGTGAATGGATAAAGAAGAAGTGGTCCATGTACACAATGGAATATTAGCCATGGAAAACAATGAACCATTGCTCTCTGAGGCACCACAAATGACTCTGGAGATAATCATGAAACATGAGGTAAGTCGGAAAGCAAAAGACCTATATTCTATGATATCACTTATAGGCGTTATCTAATAACTGACACAAATGAACATATTTCCACAGAGAAAGACACTCACAGACTTAGAAAACAAACTATGCTCATCTAAAAGGAAAGGTGGGGGGAATGGATAAATTAAGATTAGTGTTACTATATGTATACAAACACATATTATATACATATCTCAAAACGACCGACCATATAGCAAGGGAGGTCTGCGGAACATTCTGTAACATTTTACATGGGAAGAGGATCTGTACTTGAATAGACATATATAATCTACAAATGAACCAGATTGTGTACACCTAGGACAAACAATATTCTAAGCTTTACCACAATTAATAAATTTTTAAAACCAAGAAGAAATAATGAGACATAAACTTATGGGGGTTTCTCCATGCACATTCCAATGTAATTTACAACCTAGGAACACGACTTCCAGAAAGGCTCTGCTGCCCTAGAAACCAGATTTGGGAATGGAGAAATGCTGCCTGCTTGAGGCCACTTCCCACAACAGCAGCTTTAAACCCATTTCTAAAGGTCAATAAATATTCACCAAACTTGCAGTTCGGGAAATGACACCTGCTCTCTAAAAAAACTCTGGGGTGGAAAATCGACCAAAAAATTCAAAAGAGGGCAACCTTCTAAGAAGACAGTTTCCAGAGTTATAATGTACTCCCATTTGTTTCCTTTTTGTAACAGAAAAGAAAACGGCGGAGAAAAATAATGAGTTTTACGAATTTTCAAATACATGCAAACCCAAATTACAAAAACCTATCAGCTCACAGCAGCCAGTAGGGCCATTAGCATAAATGCTGCAAACAATAAATGCTGAAGCGATTGTGGAGAAATGCGTACCCTCGATTCTAAGGGGGACGTGGTAAGAGCCACTAATGAAAACACAAAGGAGGTGCTTTGAAAGGGGAAACACGGTGCTACCAGTCAATGAATCACACCCACTGCTGGGCCTATCACCTGAGAAAATGAGAATCAAAAAGTCACAGGCTGGCAATCCTGCACTCCAACAATATTTACCATAGCCAAGACTTGGAAGAAATGAAAATGTCCATCAACCGAGGAATGCACAAAGTAGAAGTGGTCCACGTACACAGTGGAAAATTACTCCAATAAAAAATAAAAATTACATTTAAAAATCCAACAAAAGTAAGGAGACATCAGCTTGTGTGGGTTTCTCCAGGCACACTCCACTCTAATTTTTAACCGAGAAACACCACAGGCCGCAAGGGCTTTTCCCTAGTTACCAGGGTGGGGAACATAGAAAGGCTGCTGCCCTCTGGCAGTTACCTGCAAAAGCAGCTTTAAAGCCCGTGCTAATGGTCATTTCATAGGAACAAGTACTGCAGAACTGTAAATGAAACTTGCCCTCAAAATGTCTTGAGGGAGGTAATGGCCAAAATATTTCAAATGGTGACACATACTTTAAGAAAACACTTTGAAGAAATAAGCTCTAATCATAGCTGGAAAAATAAAAAGGACATGTCTAAAAGCTCAATTTCAACGCATTATGAGACACATGCAAATTCAACCACAAAGAGGTATCAGCTCACACCACTCAGAATAACCATCAGCAAAAACTACAAAGAATAAATGCTGAAGGTGCTGGGAAGAAATGCATACCCTCAACTTTATGTGGGACGTAACCTGGAAAGAGCCACTAAAGAGAACAGAATAGAGGTGCCTTTAAAAGGTAAATATTGAGCTACCATAGGATCCAGCAGACCTATTCCTGGACCTATAAACTAAGAAGACAGAATTGGAAGGACACAGGTATGCAAATCTGCATTGCATAGTATTACAATAGCCAAGATACGGAAGTAACCAAAAAGTCCACCGACAGATGGGCGGACAAAGAAGAACTGCTACCTGTACAGATGGAATATGAGCTAGTGAAAAAATGAAACAATGCCATTTGCAGCACCATAGATGAGTCTAGACGTAATCACGCCACCTGTAGTAAGTGAGAAAGCAAAAGACACATATCCTATCATATCACTTTTAGGAGTTACTTAAAAATTGATACCAATGAAGATATTTCCACAAAGAGAGGCAATCGCAGATTCATTTAAAAACTTATGGTTCACCAAATAGAAAGGGATGAGGATTGGATACATTACCATATTGGGGTTAACAGAGATATACAAACCATGTGAAATATATAACCACCAAAGACGTACGGAAGACCAGGAGAAGACTACTCAACATTCCGTCATAACCTACATGAGAAAAGGATGCGAGGAAGAATAGATACCTGTATATGTGTGAAAGAGCCACATCTTGCACACCTAGAGCAAACAAACCATCGTAATCAAATTTGCTGGGATAAAAAATAAAACGTAAATTACAAATATGAACAAGAAGTAATGAGACATAAACTTAAAGGGCTTTTTCCTGGCATATTCCATTCTAATATACAACCTAGAACACCACTTCCATTAAGGCTCTGTTTCCCTCGTAACCAAATTTGGTAAAGGAGAAATGATGCCACCTTGTGGCCGTTACCTGCAAGAGCAGCTTTAAACTCACAGCTAATGGTCACTTAACATTCACAAAGACTCAGGGCTGTAAAGGACACCTGCCCTAAAATATTGTGCTGAAGTAGGGAGTGGACAATAAAATTCAAAACAGGCAAATGTTTCAAGAAGAGATTATGAAGAGTTAAGTTTTACTCACACTGTTTTTTTTAAAAAAAGGAACATGGATAAAAGCTCAACCTCAGGGAGTGTTAGACGCATGCAATCTAATCTACAAAAAGTTTCAACTTACACCAGTCGACTGACCATCAGCAAAAAGTCTACAAAAAATAAATGCTGAAGGGGTTTTACAGAACTGTGTACCCTCAACCTGCTGGTGAGACGTAAAAGGATAACAGCCAATAATGAGAACAGAAAGGAGCTGTGTTTAAAAGTAAAAATGGAGGTACCATTCAATCCAGCAGGCACACCATTGGACCTCTCACCTGAGAAGACAAGAATCGAGAAGACACAGGCCGCAAAAGCTGCAGTGCAGCCTTATTCACAATAGCCAAGACCGTGAAGCAATCAAAATATCCAACAAGAGGTGAATGGATAAAGAAGAAGTGGTCCAGGTACACAATGGAATATTGGCCATGGAAAACAATGAACCATTGCTCTCTGAGGCACCACAAATGAGTCTTTAGATAATCATGAATCATGAGGTAAGTCGGAAAGCAAAAGACCTATATTCTATGATATCACTTATAGGCGTTATCTAATAACTGACACAAATGAACATATTTCCACAGAGATACACACTCACAGACTTAGAAAACAAACTATGCTCATCTAAAAGGAAAGGTGGGGGGAATGGATAAATTAAGATTAGTGTTACTATATGTATACAAACACATATTATATACATATCTCAAAACTACCGACCATATAGCAAGGGAGGTCTGCAGAACCCTGTGTAACATTTTACATGGGAAGAGGATCTGTACTTGAATAGACATATATAATCTACAAATGAACCAGATTGTGTACACCTAGGACAAACAATATTCTAAGCTTTACTCAAATTTAAAAAAAAAAATTATACCAAGAAGAAATAATGAGACATAAACTTAGGGGCGTTTCTCCATGCACATTCCAACGTAATTTACAACCTAGGAACACGACTTCCAGAAAGGCTCTGCTGCCCTAGTACCCAGATTTGGGAATGGAGAAATGCTGCCTGCTTGAGGCCACTTCCCACAAATCAGCTTTAAACCCATTGCTAAAGGTCACTAAATATTCACCAAACTTGCAGTTCGGTAAATGACACCTGCTCTCTGAAAAAATTCTGGGGTGGAAAATTGACCAAAAAATTCAAAAGAGGGCAACCTTCCAAGAAGACCATATCAAGAGTTATATTGTACTCCCAACTGTTTCCTTTTTTTAACAGAAAAGAAAACGGCGGAGAAAAATGATGAGTTTTAGGAATTTTCAGAGACATGCAAACCCAAATTACAAAAACCTATCAGCTCACAGCAGCCAGAAGGGCCATTAGCATAAATGCTGCAAACAATAAATGCTGAAACGATTGTGGAGAAATGTGTACCCTCGATTCTAAAGGGGACGTGGTAAGTGCCACTAATGAAAACACAAAGAAGGTGCTTTGAAAAGGGAAACACGGTGCTACCAGTCAGTCAATCACAACCACTGCTTGGCCTATCACCTGAGAAAATGAGAATCAAAAAGTCACAGGCTGGCAATCCTGCACTAAAACAATATTTACCATAGCCAACACTTGGAAGCAATGAAAATGTCCATCAACCGAGTAATGCACAAAGTAGAAGTGGTCCACGTACACAGTGGAAAATTACTCCAATAAAAAATAAAACTTACATTTAAAAATCCAACGAAAGTAAGGAGACATCAGCTTGTGTGGGTTTGTCCAGGCACACTCCACGCTAATTTATAACCGAGAAACACCACAGGGTGCAAGGGCTTTTCCCGAGTTACCAGGGTGGGGAACATAGAAAGGCTGCTGCCCTCTGGCAGTTACCTGCAAAAACAGCTTTAAGCCTGTGCTAATGGTCATTTCATAGGAACAAGTACTGCAGAACTGCAAATGAAACCTGCCCTCAAAATGTCTTGAGGGAGGTAATGGCCAATACATTTCAAAATGTGACACATACTTTAAGAGAACACTTTGAAGAACTAAGGGGTAATCACAGCTTGAAAAATAAAAAAGGACATGCCTTCAAGCTCATTTTCAATGGATTATGAGGCACGTGCGAATTCAACCACAAAGAGGTATCAGATCACACTTGTCAGAATAACCACCAGCAAGAAAACTACAAACAATAAATGCTGAAGGTGTTGTAGAGAAATGCATACCCTCAACTTCAAGGGGGACGTAACTTGGAAAGGGCCACGAACTAGAACAGAATGGAGGTGCCTTAAAAAGGTAAACATTGAGCTACCATATGATCCAGCAGGCCCACTCCTCGACCTATAATCTAAGAGGAGAGAATTGGAAAGACAGAGGCAGGAAATCTGCATTGCACAGTATTACAATAGCCAAGATATGGAAGTAACCAAAAAGGCCACCAACAGAAGGATGGACAAAGAAGAACTCCTCCATGTACAGATGGAATATTCGCTACTGAAAAAAATGAAACAATGCCATTTGCAGCACCATAGAAGATGAGTCTAGACGTAATCATGCCACCTGTAGTAAGTGAGAAAGCAAAAGACACATATCCTATCATACCACTTTTAGGAGTTACTTAAAAATTGATACCAATGAAGATATTTCAACAGAGAGAGGCAATCGCAGATTCATTTGAAAACTTATGGTTCACCAAATAGAAAGGGATGAGGATTGGATACATTACCATATTGGGGTTAACAGAGATATACATACCATGTGAAATATATAATCACCAAAGGCGTACGGAAGACCAGGAGAAGAATACTCAACATTCTGTCATAACCTAAATGGGAAAAGGATGCGAGGAAGAATAGATACACATATATGTGTGAAAGAACCACATCTTGCACACCAAGAAGAAACAAACCATTGTAATCAAATTTGCTGGGATAAAAAATAAAAAGTAAATTACAAATATGAACAAGAAGTAATGAGACATAAACTTAAAGGGCTTTTTCCTGGCACATTCCATTTTAATTTACAACCTAGAACACCACTTCCATTAAGGCTCTGTTTCCCTAGTAACCAAATTTGGTAAAGGAGAAATGCTGCCACCTTGTGGCCGTTTCCTGCAAGAGCAGCTTTAAAGTCACAGCTAATGGTCACTTAACATTCACAAGGACTCAGGGCTGTAAGGACACCTGCCCTAAAAAATTGTGCTGAAGTAGGGAATGGACAAAAAATTTCAAAACAGGCAAATGTTTCAAGAAGAGAATATGAAGAGTTACGTTTTACTGACGCTCTTTTAAAAAAAAGGAAAATGGATAAAAGCTCAACCTCAGGGAGTGTTAGACCCATGCAATCTAATCTACAAAAAGTTTTCAACTTACACCAATCGACTGACCATCAGCAAAAAGTCTACGAACAATAAATGCTGAAGGGGTTTTAGAGAACTGTGAACCCTCTACCTGCTGTTGAGACGTAAAAGGGTAACAGCCAATAATGAGAATAGAAAGGAGCTGTGTTTAAAAGTAAAAATGGAGGTACCATTCAATCCAGCAGGCACACCATTGGACCTCTCACCTGAGAAGGCAAGAATCGAGAAGACACAGGCCGCAAAAGCTGCAGTGCAGCCTTATTCACAATAGCCAAGACCGTGAAGCAATCAAAATATCCAACAAGAGGTGAATGGATAAAGAAGAAGTGGTCCATGTACACAATGGAATATTAGCCATGGAAAACAATGAACCATTGCTCTCTGAGGCACCACAAATGACTCTGGAGATAATCATGAAACATGAGGTAAGTCGGAAAGCAAAAGACCTATATTCTATGATATCACTTATAGGCGTTATCTAATAACTGACACAAATGAACATATTTCCACAGAGAAAGACACTCACAGACTTAGAAAACAAACTATGCTCATCTAAAAGGAAAGGTGGGGGGAATGGATAAATTAAGATTAGTGTTACTATATGTATACAAACACATATTATATACATATCTCAAAACGACCGACCATATAGCAAGGGAGGTCTGCGGAACATTCTGTAACATTTTACATGGGAAGAGGATCTGTACTTGAATAGACATATATAATCTACAAATGAACCAGATTGTGTACACCTAGGACAAACAATATTCTAAGCTTTACCACAATTAATAAATTTTTAAAACCAAGAAGAAATAATGAGACATAAACTTATGGGGGTTTCTCCATGCACATTCCAATGTAATTTACAACCTAGGAACACGACTTCCAGAAAGGCTCTGCTGCCCTAGAAACCAGATTTGGGAATGGAGAAATGCTGCCTGCTTGAGGCCACTTCCCACAACAGCAGCTTTAAACCCATTTCTAAAGGTCAATAAATATTCACCAAACTTGCAGTTCGGGAAATGACACCTGCTCTCTAAAAAAACTCTGGGGTGGAAAATCGACCAAAAAATTCAAAAGAGGGCAACCTTCTAAGAAGACAGTTTCCAGAGTTATAATGTACTCCCATTTGTTTCCTTTTTGTAACAGAAAAGAAAACGGCGGAGAAAAATAATGAGTTTTACGAATTTTCAAATACATGCAAACCCAAATTACAAAAACCTATCAGCTCACAGCAGCCAGTAGGGCCATTAGCATAAATGCTGCAAACAATAAATGCTGAAGCGATTGTGGAGAAATGCGTACCCTCGATTCTAAGGGGGACGTGGTAAGAGCCACTAATGAAAACACAAAGGAGGTGCTTTGAAAGGGGAAACACGGTGCTACCAGTCAATGAATCACACCCACTGCTGGGCCTATCACCTGAGAAAATGAGAATCAAAAAGTCACAGGCTGGCAATCCTGCACTCCAACAATATTTACCATAGCCAAGACTTGGAAGAAATGAAAATGTCCATCAACCGAGGAATGCACAAAGTAGAAGTGGTCCACGTACACAGTGGAAAATTACTCCAATAAAAAATAAAAATTACATTTAAAAATCCAACAAAAGTAAGGAGACATCAGCTTGTGTGGGTTTCTCCAGGCACACTCCACTCTAATTTTTAACCGAGAAACACCACAGGCCGCAAGGGCTTTTCCCTAGTTACCAGGGTGGGGAACATAGAAAGGCTGCTGCCCTCTGGCAGTTACCTGCAAAAGCAGCTTTAAAGCCCGTGCTAATGGTCATTTCATAGGAACAAGTACTGCAGAACTGTAAATGAAACTTGCCCTCAAAATGTCTTGAGGGAGGTAATGGCCAAAATATTTCAAATGGTGACACATACTTTAAGAAAACACTTTGAAGAAATAAGCTCTAATCATAGCTGGAAAAATAAAAAGGACATGTCTAAAAGCTCAATTTCAACGCATTATGAGACACATGCAAATTCAACCACAAAGAGGTATCAGCTCAAACCACTCAGAAGAACCATCAGCAAAAACTACAAAGAATAAATGCTGAAGGTGCTGGGAAGAAATGCATACCCTCAACTTTATGTGGGACGTAACCTGGAAAGAGCCACTAAAGAGAACAGAATAGAGGTGCCTTTAAAAGGTAAATATTGAGCTACCATAGGATCCAGCAGACCTATTCCTGGACCTATAAACTAAGAAGACAGAATTGGAAGGACACAGGTATGCAAATCTGCATTGCATAGTATTACAATAGCCAAGATACGGAAGTAACCAAAAAGTCCACCGACAGATGGGCGGACAAAGAAGAACTGCTACCTGTACAGATGGAATATGAGCTAGTGAAAAAATGAAACAATGCCATTTGCAGCACCATAGATGAGTCTAGACGTAATCACGCCACCTGTAGTAAGTGAGAAAGCAAAAGACACATATCCTATCATATCACTTTTAGGAGTTACTTAAAAATCGATACCAATGAAGATATTTCCACAAAGAGAGGCAATCGCAGATTCATTTAAAAACTTATGGTTCACCAAATAGAAAGGGATGAGGATTGGATACATTACCATATTGGGGTTAACAGAGATATACAAACCATGTGAAATATATAACCACCAAAGACGTACGGAAGACCAGGAGAAGACTACTCAACATTCCGTCATAACCTACATGAGAAAAGGATGCGAGGAAGAATAGATACCTGTATATGTGTGAAAGAGCCACATCTTGCACACCTAGAGCAAACAAACCATCGTAATCAAATTTGCTGGGATAAAAAATAAAACGTAAATTACAAATATGAACAAGAAGTAATGAGACATAAACTTAAAGGGCTTTTTCCTGGCATATTCCATTCTAATATACAACCTAGAACACCACTTCCATTAAGGCTCTGTTTCCCTCGTAACCAAATTTGGTAAAGGAGAAATGATGCCACCTTGTGGCCGTTACCTGCAAGAGCAGCTTTAAACTCACAGCTAATGGTCACTTAACATTCACAAAGACTCAGGGCTGTAAAGGACACCTGCCCTAAAATATTGTGCTGAAGTAGGGAGTGGACAATAAAATTCAAAACAGGCAAATGTTTCAAGAAGAGATTATGAAGAGTTAAGTTTTACTCACACTGTTTTTTTAAAAAAAAGGAACATGGATAAAAGCTCAACCTCAGGGAGTGTTAGACGCATGCAATCTAATCTACAAAAAGTTTCAACTTACACCAGTCGACTGACCATCAGCAAAAAGTCTACAAAAAATAAATGCTGAAGGGGTTTTACAGAACTGTGTACCCTCAACCTGCTGGTGAGACGTAAAAGGATAACAGCCAATAATGAGAACAGAAAGGAGCTGTGTTTAAAAGTAAAAATGGAGGTACCATTCAATCCAGCAGGCACACCATTGGACCTCTCACCTGAGAAGACAAGAATCGAGAAGACACAGGCCGCAAAAGCTGCAGTGCAGCCTTATTCACAATAGCCAAGACCGTGAAGCAATCAAAATATCCAACAAGAGGTGAATGGATAAAGAAGAAGTGGTCCAGGTACACAATGGAATATTGGCCATGGAAAACAATGAACCATTGCTCTCTGAGGCACCACAAATGAGTCTTTAGATAATCATGAATCATGAGGTAAGTCGGAAAGCAAAAGACCTATATTCTATGATATCACTTATAGGCGTTATCTAATAACTGACACAAATGAACATATTTCCACAGAGATACACACTCACAGACTTAGAAAACAAACTATGCTCATCTAAAAGGAAAGGTGGGGGGAATGGATAAATTAAGATTAGTGTTACTATATGTATACAAACACATATTATATACATATCTCAAAACTACCGACCATATAGCAAGGGAGGTCTGCAGAACCCTGTGTAACATTTTACATGGGAAGAGGATCTGTACTTGAATAGACATATATAATCTACAAATGAACCAGATTGTGTACACCTAGGACAAACAATATTCTAAGCTTTACTCAAATTTAAAAAAAAAAATTATACCAAGAAGAAATAATGAGACATAAACTTAGGGGCGTTTCTCCATGCACATTCCAACGTAATTTACAACCTAGGAACACGACTTCCAGAAAGGCTCTGCTGCCCTAGTACCCAGATTTGGGAATGGAGAAATGCTGCCTGCTTGAGGCCACTTCCCACAAATCAGCTTTAAACCCATTGCTAAAGGTCACTAAATATTCACCAAACTTGCAGTTCGGTAAATGACACCTGCTCTCTGAAAAAATTCTGGGGTGGAAAATTGACCAAAAAATTCAAAAGAGGGCAACCTTCCAAGAAGACCATATCAAGAGTTATATTGTACTCCCAACTGTTTCCTTTTTTTAACAGAAAAGAAAACGGCGGAGAAAAATGATGAGTTTTAGGAATTTTCAGAGACATGCAAACCCAAATTACAAAAACCTATCAGCTCACAGCAGCCAGAAGGGCCATTAGCATAAATGCTGCAAACAATAAATGCTGAAACGATTGTGGAGAAATGTGTACCCTCGATTCTAAAGGGGACGTGGTAAGTGCCACTAATGAAAACACAAAGAAGGTGCTTTGAAAAGGGAAACACGGTGCTACCAGTCAGTCAATCACAACCACTGCTTGGCCTATCACCTGAGAAAATGAGAATCAAAAAGTCACAGGCTGGCAATCCTGCACTAAAACAATATTTACCATAGCCAACACTTGGAAGCAATGAAAATGTCCATCAACCGAGTAATGCACAAAGTAGAAGTGGTCCACGTACACAGTGGAAAATTACTCCAATAAAAAATAAAACTTACATTTAAAAATCCAACGAAAGTAAGGAGACATCAGCTTGTGTGGGTTTGTCCAGGCACACTCCACGCTAATTTATAACCGAGAAACACCACAGGGTGCAAGGGCTTTTCCCGAGTTACCAGGGTGGGGAACATAGAAAGGCTGCTGCCCTCTGGCAGTTACCTGCAAAAACAGCTTTAAGCCTGTGCTAATGGTCATTTCATAGGAACAAGTACTGCAGAACTGCAAATGAAACCTGCCCTCAAAATGTCTTGAGGGAGGTAATGGCCAATACATTTCAAAATGTGACACATACTTTAAGAGAACACTTTGAAGAACTAAGGGGTAATCACAGCTTGAAAAATAAAAAAGGACATGCCTTCAAGCTCATTTTCAATGGATTATGAGGCACGTGCGAATTCAACCACAAAGAGGTATCAGATCACACTTGTCAGAATAACCACCAGCAAGAAAACTACAAACAATAAATGCTGAAGGTGTTGTAGAGAAATGCATACCCTCAACTTCAAGGGGGACGTAACTTGGAAAGGGCCACGAACTAGAACAGAATGGAGGTGCCTTAAAAAGGTAAACATTGAGCTACCATATGATCCAGCAGGCCCACTCCTCGACCTATAATCTAAGAGGAGAGAATTGGAAAGACAGAGGCAGGAAATCTGCATTGCACAGTATTACAATAGCCAAGATATGGAAGTAACCAAAAAGGCCACCAACAGAAGGATGGACAAAGAAGAACTCCTCCATGTACAGATGGAATATTCGCTACTGAAAAAAATGAAACAATGCCATTTGCAGCACCATAGAAGATGAGTCTAGACGTAATCATGCCACCTGTAGTAAGTGAGAAAGCAAAAGACACATATCCTATCATACCACTTTTAGGAGTTACTTAAAAATTGATACCAATGAAGATATTTCAACAGAGAGAGGCAATCGCAGATTCATTTGAAAACTTATGGTTCACCAAATAGAAAGGGATGAGGATTGGATACATTACCATATTGGGGTTAACAGAGATATACATACCATGTGAAATATATAATCACCAAAGGCGTACGGAAGACCAGGAGAAGAATACTCAACATTCTGTCATAACCTAAATGGGAAAAGGATGCGAGGAAGAATAGATACACATATATGTGTGAAAGAACCACATCTTGCACACCAAGAAGAAACAAACCATTGTAATCAAATTTGCTGGGATAAAAAATAAAAAGTAAATTACAAATATGAACAAGAAGTAATGAGACATAAACTTAAAGGGCTTTTTCCTGGCACATTCCATTTTAATTTACAACCTAGAACACCACTTCCATTAAGGCTCTGTTTCCCTAGTAACCAAATTTGGTAAAGGAGAAATGCTGCCACCTTGTGGCCGTTTCCTGCAAGAGCAGCTTTAAAGTCACAGCTAATGGTCACTTAACATTCACAAGGACTCAGGGCTGTAAGGACACCTGCCCTAAAAAATTGTGCTGAAGTAGGGAATGGACAAAAAATTTCAAAACAGGCAAATGTTTCAAGAAGAGAATATGAAGAGTTACGTTTTACTGACGCTCTTTTAAAAAAAAGGAAAATGGATAAAAGCTCAACCTCAGGGAGTGTTAGACCCATGCAATCTAATCTACAAAAAGTTTTCAACTTACACCAATCGACTGACCATCAGCAAAAAGTCTACGAACAATAAATGCTGAAGGGGTTTTAGAGAACTGTGAACCCTCTACCTGCTGTTGAGACGTAAAAGGGTAACAGCCAATAATGAGAATAGAAAGGAGCTGTGTTTAAAAGTAAAAATGGAGGTACCATTCAATCCAGCAGGCACACCATTGGACCTCTCACCTGAGAAGGCAAGAATCGAGAAGACACAGGCCGCAAAAGCTGCAGTGCAGCCTTATTCACAATAGCCAAGACCGTGAAGCAATCAAAATATCCAACAAGAGGTGAATGGATAAAGAAGAAGTGGTCCATGTACACAATGGAATATTAGCCATGGAAAACAATGAACCATTGCTCTCTGAGGCACCACAAATGACTCTGGAGATAATCATGAAACATGAGGTAAGTCGGAAAGCAAAAGACCTATATTCTATGATATCACTTATAGGCGTTATCTAATAACTGACACAAATGAACATATTTCCACAGAGAAAGACACTCACAGACTTAGAAAACAAACTATGCTCATCTAAAAGGAAAGGTGGGGGGAATGGATAAATTAAGATTAGTGTTACTATATGTATACAAACACATATTATATACATATCTCAAAACGACCGACCATATAGCAAGGGAGGTCTGCGGAACATTCTGTAACATTTTACATGGGAAGAGGATCTGTACTTGAATAGACATATATAATCTACAAATGAACCAGATTGTGTACACCTAGGACAAACAATATTCTAAGCTTTACCACAATTAATAAATTTTTAAAACCAAGAAGAAATAATGAGACATAAACTTATGGGGGTTTCTCCATGCACATTCCAATGTAATTTACAACCTAGGAACACGACTTCCAGAAAGGCTCTGCTGCCCTAGAAACCAGATTTGGGAATGGAGAAATGCTGCCTGCTTGAGGCCACTTCCCACAACAGCAGCTTTAAACCCATTTCTAAAGGTCAATAAATATTCACCAAACTTGCAGTTCGGGAAATGACACCTGCTCTCTAAAAAAACTCTGGGGTGGAAAATCGACCAAAAAATTCAAAAGAGGGCAACCTTCTAAGAAGACAGTTTCCAGAGTTATAATGTACTCCCATTTGTTTCCTTTTTGTAACAGAAAAGAAAACGGCGGAGAAAAATAATGAGTTTTACGAATTTTCAAATACATGCAAACCCAAATTACAAAAACCTATCAGCTCACAGCAGCCAGTAGGGCCATTAGCATAAATGCTGCAAACAATAAATGCTGAAGCGATTGTGGAGAAATGCGTACCCTCGATTCTAAGGGGGACGTGGTAAGAGCCACTAATGAAAACACAAAGGAGGTGCTTTGAAAGGGGAAACACGGTGCTACCAGTCAATGAATCACACCCACTGCTGGGCCTATCACCTGAGAAAATGAGAATCAAAAAGTCACAGGCTGGCAATCCTGCACTCCAACAATATTTACCATAGCCAAGACTTGGAAGAAATGAAAATGTCCATCAACCGAGGAATGCACAAAGTAGAAGTGGTCCACGTACACAGTGGAAAATTACTCCAATAAAAAATAAAAATTACATTTAAAAATCCAACAAAAGTAAGGAGACATCAGCTTGTGTGGGTTTCTCCAGGCACACTCCACTCTAATTTTTAACCGAGAAACACCACAGGCCGCAAGGGCTTTTCCCTAGTTACCAGGGTGGGGAACATAGAAAGGCTGCTGCCCTCTGGCAGTTACCTGCAAAAGCAGCTTTAAAGCCCGTGCTAATGGTCATTTCATAGGAACAAGTACTGCAGAACTGTAAATGAAACTTGCCCTCAAAATGTCTTGAGGGAGGTAATGGCCAAAATATTTCAAATGGTGACACATACTTTAAGAAAACACTTTGAAGAAATAAGCTCTAATCATAGCTGGAAAAATAAAAAGGACATGTCTAAAAGCTCAATTTCAACGCATTATGAGACACATGCAAATTCAACCACAAAGAGGTATCAGCTCACACCACTCAGAAGAACCATCAGCAAAAACTACAAAGAATAAATGCTGAAGGTGCTGGGAAGAAATGCATACCCTCAACTTTATGTGGGACGTAACCTGGAAAGAGCCACTAAAGAGAACAGAATAGAGGTGCCTTTAAAAGGTAAATATTGAGCTACCATAGGATCCAGCAGACCTATTCCTGGACCTATAAACTAAGAAGACAGAATTGGAAGGACACAGGTATGCAAATCTGCATTGCATAGTATTACAATAGCCAAGATACGGAAGTAACCAAAAAGTCCACCGACAGATGGGCGGACAAAGAAGAACTGCTACCTGTACAGATGGAATATGAGCTAGTGAAAAAATGAAACAATGCCATTTGCAGCACCATAGATGAGTCTAGACGTAATCACGCCACCTGTAGTAAGTGAGAAAGCAAAAGACACATATCCTATCATATCACTTTTAGGAGTTACTTAAAAATCGATACCAATGAAGATATTTCCACAAAGAGAGGCAATCGCAGATTCATTTAAAAACTTATGGTTCACCAAATAGAAAGGGATGAGGATTGGATACATTACCATATTGGGGTTAACAGAGATATACAAACCATGTGAAATATATAACCACCAAAGACGTACGGAAGACCAGGAGAAGACTACTCAACATTCCGTCATAACCTACATGAGAAAAGGATGCGAGGAAGAATAGATACCTGTATATGTGTGAAAGAGCCACATCTTGCACACCTAGAGCAAACAAACCATCGTAATCAAATTTGCTGGGATAAAAAATAAAACGTAAATTACAAATATGAACAAGAAGTAATGAGACATAAACTTAAAGGGCTTTTTCCTGGCATATTCCATTCTAATATACAACCTAGAACACCACTTCCATTAAGGCTCTGTTTCCCTCGTAACCAAATTTGGTAAAGGAGAAATGATGCCACCTTGTGGCCGTTACCTGCAAGAGCAGCTTTAAACTCACAGCTAATGGTCACTTAACATTCACAAAGACTCAGGGCTGTAAAGGACACCTGCCCTAAAATATTGTGCTGAAGTAGGGAGTGGACAATAAAATTCAAAACAGGCAAATGTTTCAAGAAGAGATTATGAAGAGTTAAGTTTTACTCACACTGTTTTTTTAAAAAAAAGGAACATGGATAAAAGCTCAACCTCAGGGAGTGTTAGACGCATGCAATCTAATCTACAAAAAGTTTCAACTTACACCAGTCGACTGACCATCAGCAAAAAGTCTACAAAAAATAAAAGCTGAAGGGGTTTTACAGAACTGTGTACCCTCAACCTGCTGGTGAGACGTAAAAGGATAACAGCCAATAATGAGAACAGAAAGGAGCTGTGTTTAAAAGTAAAAATGGAGGTACCATTCAATCCAGCAGGCACACCATTGGACCTCTCACCTGAGAAGACAAGAATCGAGAAGACACAGGCCGCAAAAGCTGCAGTGCAGCCTTATTCACAATAGCCAAGACCGTGAAGCAATCAAAATATCCAACAAGAGGTGAATGGATAAAGAAGAAGTGGTCCAGGTACACAATGGAATATTGGCCATGGAAAACAATGAACCATTGCTCTCTGAGGCACCACAAATGAGTCTTTAGATAATCATGAATCATGAGGTAAGTCGGAAAGCAAAAGACCTATATTCTATGATATCACTTGTAGGCGTTATCTAATAACTGACACAAATGAACATATTTCCACAGAGATACACACTCACAGACTTAGAAAACAAACTATGCTCATCTAAAAGGAAAGGTGGGGGGAATGGATAAATTAAGATTAGTGTTACTATATGTATACAAACACATATTATATACATATCTCAAAACTACCGACCATATAGCAAGGGAGGTCTGCAGAACCCTGTGTAACATTTTACATGGGAAGAGGATCTGTACTTGAATAGACATATATAATCTACAAATGAACCAGATTGTGTACACCTAGGACAAACAATATTCTAAGCTTTACTCAAATTTAAAAAAAAAAATTATACCAAGAAGAAATAATGAGACATAAACTTAGGGGCGTTTCTCCATGCACATTCCAACGTAATTTACAACCTAGGAACACGACTTCCAGAAAGGCTCTGCTGCCCTAGTACCCAGATTTGGGAATGGAGAAATGCTGCCTGCTTGAGGCCACTTCCCACAAATCAGCTTTAAACCCATTGCTAAAGGTCACTAAATATTCACCAAACTTGCAGTTCGGTAAATGACACCTGCTCTCTGAAAAAATTCTGGGGTGGAAAATTGACCAAAAAATTCAAAAGAGGGCAACCTTCCAAGAAGACCATATCAAGAGTTATATTGTACTCCCAACTGTTTCCTTTTTTTAACAGAAAAGAAAACGGCGGAGAAAAATGATGAGTTTTAGGAATTTTCAGAGACATGCAAACCCAAATTACAAAAACCTATCAGCTCACAGCAGCCAGAAGGGCCATTAGCATAAATGCTGCAAACAATAAATGCTGAAACGATTGTGGAGAAATGTGTACCCTCGATTCTAAAGGGGACGTGGTAAGTGCCACTAATGAAAACACAAAGAAGGTGCTTTGAAAAGGGAAACACGGTGCTACCAGTCAGTCAATCACAACCACTGCTTGGCCTATCACCTGAGAAAATGAGAATCAAAAAGTCACAGGCTGGCAATCCTGCACTAAAACAATATTTACCATAGCCAACACTTGGAAGCAATGAAAATGTCCATCAACCGAGTAATGCACAAAGTAGAAGTGGTCCACGTACACAGTGGAAAATTACTCCAATAAAAAATAAAACTTACATTTAAAAATCCAACGAAAGTAAGGAGACATCAGCTTGTGTGGGTTTGTCCAGGCACACTCCACGCTAATTTATAACCGAGAAACACCACAGGGTGCAAGGGCTTTTCCCGAGTTACCAGGGTGGGGAACATAGAAAGGCTGCTGCCCTCTGGCAGTTACCTGCAAAAACAGCTTTAAGCCTGTGCTAATGGTCATTTCATAGGAACAAGTACTGCAGAACTGCAAATGAAACCTGCCCTCAAAATGTCTTGAGGGAGGTAATGGCCAATACATTTCAAAATGTGACACATACTTTAAGAGAACACTTTGAAGAACTAAGGGGTAATCACAGCTTGAAAAATAAAAAAGGACATGCCTTCAAGCTCA
The DNA here is from genome assembly GCF_028021215.1 of Eschrichtius robustus. Lineage (NCBI taxonomy): Eukaryota > Metazoa > Chordata > Mammalia > Artiodactyla > Eschrichtiidae > Eschrichtius > Eschrichtius robustus. The sequence continues at coordinate 20,869,146 of NC_090830.1, read as the reverse complement.
TTTTCAATGGATTATGAGGCACGTGCGAATTCAACCACAAAGAGGTATCAGATCACACTTGTCAGAATAACCACCAGCAAGAAAACTACAAACAATAAATGCTGAAGGTGTTGTAGAGAAATGCATACCCTCAACTTCAAGGGGGACGTAACTTGGAAAGGGCCACGAACTAGAACAGAATGGAGGTGCCTTAAAAAGGTAAACATTGAGCTACCATATGATCCAGCAGGCCCACTCCTCGACCTATAATCTAAGAGGAGAGAATTGGAAAGACAGAGGCAGGAAATCTGCATTGCACAGTATTACAATAGCCAAGATATGGAAGTAACCAAAAAGGCCACCAACAGAAGGATGGACAAAGAAGAACTCCTCCATGTACAGATGGAATATTCGCTACTGAAAAAAATGAAACAATGCCATTTGCAGCACCATAGAAGATGAGTCTAGACGTAATCATGCCACCTGTAGTAAGTGAGAAAGCAAAAGACACATATCCTATCATACCACTTTTAGGAGTTACTTAAAAATTGATACCAATGAAGATATTTCAACAGAGAGAGGCAATCGCAGATTCATTTGAAAACTTATGGTTCACCAAATAGAAAGGGATGAGGATTGGATACATTACCATATTGGGGTTAACAGAGATATACATACCATGTGAAATATATAATCACCAAAGGCGTACGGAAGACCAGGAGAAGAATACTCAACATTCTGTCATAACCTAAATGGGAAAAGGATGCGAGGAAGAATAGATACACATATATGTGTGAAAGAACCACATCTTGCACACCAAGAAGAAACAAACCATTGTAATCAAATTTGCTGGGATAAAAAATAAAAAGTAAATTACAAATATGAACAAGAAGTAATGAGACATAAACTTAAAGGGCTTTTTCCTGGCACATTCCATTTTAATTTACAACCTAGAACACCACTTCCATTAAGGCTCTGTTTCCCTAGTAACCAAATTTGGTAAAGGAGAAATGCTGCCACCTTGTGGCCGTTTCCTGCAAGAGCAGCTTTAAAGTCACAGCTAATGGTCACTTAACATTCACAAGGACTCAGGGCTGTAAGGACACCTGCCCTAAAAAATTGTGCTGAAGTAGGGAATGGACAAAAAATTTCAAAACAGGCAAATGTTTCAAGAAGAGAATATGAAGAGTTACGTTTTACTGACGCTCTTTTAAAAAAAAGGAAAATGGATAAAAGCTCAACCTCAGGGAGTGTTAGACCCATGCAATCTAATCTACAAAAAGTTTTCAACTTACACCAATCGACTGACCATCAGCAAAAAGTCTACGAACAATAAATGCTGAAGGGGTTTTAGAGAACTGTGAACCCTCTACCTGCTGTTGAGACGTAAAAGGGTAACAGCCAATAATGAGAATAGAAAGGAGCTGTGTTTAAAAGTAAAAATGGAGGTACCATTCAATCCAGCAGGCACACCATTGGACCTCTCACCTGAGAAGGCAAGAATCGAGAAGACACAGGCCGCAAAAGCTGCAGTGCAGCCTTATTCACAATAGCCAAGACCGTGAAGCAATCAAAATATCCAACAAGAGGTGAATGGATAAAGAAGAAGTGGTCCATGTACACAATGGAATATTAGCCATGGAAAACAATGAACCATTGCTCTCTGAGGCACCACAAATGACTCTGGAGATAATCATGAAACATGAGGTAAGTCGGAAAGCAAAAGACCTATATTCTATGATATCACTTATAGGCGTTATCTAATAACTGACACAAATGAACATATTTCCACAGAGAAAGACACTCACAGACTTAGAAAACAAACTATGCTCATCTAAAAGGAAAGGTGGGGGGAATGGATAAATTAAGATTAGTGTTACTATATGTATACAAACACATATTATATACATATCTCAAAACGACCGACCATATAGCAAGGGAGGTCTGCGGAACATTCTGTAACATTTTACATGGGAAGAGGATCTGTACTTGAATAGACATATATAATCTACAAATGAACCAGATTGTGTACACCTAGGACAAACAATATTCTAAGCTTTACCACAATTAATAAATTTTTAAAACCAAGAAGAAATAATGAGACATAAACTTATGGGGGTTTCTCCATGCACATTCCAATGTAATTTACAACCTAGGAACACGACTTCCAGAAAGGCTCTGCTGCCCTAGAAACCAGATTTGGGAATGGAGAAATGCTGCCTGCTTGAGGCCACTTCCCACAACAGCAGCTTTAAACCCATTTCTAAAGGTCAATAAATATTCACCAAACTTGCAGTTCGGGAAATGACACCTGCTCTCTAAAAAAACTCTGGGGTGGAAAATCGACCAAAAAATTCAAAAGAGGGCAACCTTCTAAGAAGACAGTTTCCAGAGTTATAATGTACTCCCATTTGTTTCCTTTTTGTAACAGAAAAGAAAACGGCGGAGAAAAATAATGAGTTTTACGAATTTTCAAATACATGCAAACCCAAATTACAAAAACCTATCAGCTCACAGCAGCCAGTAGGGCCATTAGCATAAATGCTGCAAACAATAAATGCTGAAGCGATTGTGGAGAAATGCGTACCCTCGATTCTAAGGGGGACGTGGTAAGAGCCACTAATGAAAACACAAAGGAGGTGCTTTGAAAGGGGAAACACGGTGCTACCAGTCAATGAATCACACCCACTGCTGGGCCTATCACCTGAGAAAATGAGAATCAAAAAGTCACAGGCTGGCAATCCTGCACTCCAACAATATTTACCATAGCCAAGACTTGGAAGAAATGAAAATGTCCATCAACCGAGGAATGCACAAAGTAGAAGTGGTCCACGTACACAGTGGAAAATTACTCCAATAAAAAATAAAAATTACATTTAAAAATCCAACAAAAGTAAGGAGACATCAGCTTGTGTGGGTTTCTCCAGGCACACTCCACTCTAATTTTTAACCGAGAAACACCACAGGCCGCAAGGGCTTTTCCCTAGTTACCAGGGTGGGGAACATAGAAAGGCTGCTGCCCTCTGGCAGTTACCTGCAAAAGCAGCTTTAAAGCCCGTGCTAATGGTCATTTCATAGGAACAAGTACTGCAGAACTGTAAATGAAACTTGCCCTCAAAATGTCTTGAGGGAGGTAATGGCCAAAATATTTCAAATGGTGACACATACTTTAAGAAAACACTTTGAAGAAATAAGCTCTAATCATAGCTGGAAAAATAAAAAGGACATGTCTAAAAGCTCAATTTCAACGCATTATGAGACACATGCAAATTCAACCACAAAGAGGTATCAGCTCACACCACTCAGAATAACCATCAGCAAAAACTACAAAGAATAAATGCTGAAGGTGCTGGGAAGAAATGCATACCCTCAACTTTATGTGGGACGTAACCTGGAAAGAGCCACTAAAGAGAACAGAATAGAGGTGCCTTTAAAAGGTAAATATTGAGCTACCATAGGATCCAGCAGACCTATTCCTGGACCTATAAACTAAGAAGACAGAATTGGAAGGACACAGGTATGCAAATCTGCATTGCATAGTATTACAATAGCCAAGATACGGAAGTAACCAAAAAGTCCACCGACAGATGGGCGGACAAAGAAGAACTGCTACCTGTACAGATGGAATATGAGCTAGTGAAAAAATGAAACAATGCCATTTGCAGCACCATAGATGAGTCTAGACGTAATCACGCCACCTGTAGTAAGTGAGAAAGCAAAAGACACATATCCTATCATATCACTTTTAGGAGTTACTTAAAAATTGATACCAATGAAGATATTTCCACAAAGAGAGGCAATCGCAGATTCATTTAAAAACTTATGGTTCACCAAATAGAAAGGGATGAGGATTGGATACATTACCATATTGGGGTTAACAGAGATATACAAACCATGTGAAATATATAACCACCAAAGACGTACGGAAGACCAGGAGAAGACTACTCAACATTCCGTCATAACCTACATGAGAAAAGGATGCGAGGAAGAATAGATACCTGTATATGTGTGAAAGAGCCACATCTTGCACACCTAGAGCAAACAAACCATCGTAATCAAATTTGCTGGGATAAAAAATAAAACGTAAATTACAAATATGAACAAGAAGTAATGAGACATAAACTTAAAGGGCTTTTTCCTGGCATATTCCATTCTAATATACAACCTAGAACACCACTTCCATTAAGGCTCTGTTTCCCTCGTAACCAAATTTGGTAAAGGAGAAATGATGCCACCTTGTGGCCGTTACCTGCAAGAGCAGCTTTAAACTCACAGCTAATGGTCACTTAACATTCACAAAGACTCAGGGCTGTAAAGGACACCTGCCCTAAAATATTGTGCTGAAGTAGGGAGTGGACAATAAAATTCAAAACAGGCAAATGTTTCAAGAAGAGATTATGAAGAGTTAAGTTTTACTCACACTGTTTTTTTTAAAAAAAAGGAACATGGATAAAAGCTCAACCTCAGGGAGTGTTAGACGCATGCAATCTAATCTACAAAAAGTTTCAACTTACACCAGTCGACTGACCATCAGCAAAAAGTCTACAAAAAATAAATGCTGAAGGGGTTTTACAGAACTGTGTACCCTCAACCTGCTGGTGAGACGTAAAAGGATAACAGCCAATAATGAGAACAGAAAGGAGCTGTGTTTAAAAGTAAAAATGGAGGTACCATTCAATCCAGCAGGCACACCATTGGACCTCTCACCTGAGAAGACAAGAATCGAGAAGACACAGGCCGCAAAAGCTGCAGTGCAGCCTTATTCACAATAGCCAAGACCGTGAAGCAATCAAAATATCCAACAAGAGGTGAATGGATAAAGAAGAAGTGGTCCAGGTACACAATGGAATATTGGCCATGGAAAACAATGAACCATTGCTCTCTGAGGCACCACAAATGAGTCTTTAGATAATCATGAATCATGAGGTAAGTCGGAAAGCAAAAGACCTATATTCTATGATATCACTTATAGGCGTTATCTAATAACTGACACAAATGAACATATTTCCACAGAGATACACACTCACAGACTTAGAAAACAAACTATGCTCATCTAAAAGGAAAGGTGGGGGGAATGGATAAATTAAGATTAGTGTTACTATATGTATACAAACACATATTATATACATATCTCAAAACTACCGACCATATAGCAAGGGAGGTCTGCAGAACCCTGTGTAACATTTTACATGGGAAGAGGATCTGTACTTGAATAGACATATATAATCTACAAATGAACCAGATTGTGTACACCTAGGACAAACAATATTCTAAGCTTTACTCAAATTTAAAAAAAAAAATTATACCAAGAAGAAATAATGAGACATAAACTTAGGGGCGTTTCTCCATGCACATTCCAACGTAATTTACAACCTAGGAACACGACTTCCAGAAAGGCTCTGCTGCCCTAGTACCCAGATTTGGGAATGGAGAAATGCTGCCTGCTTGAGGCCACTTCCCACAAATCAGCTTTAAACCCATTGCTAAAGGTCACTAAATATTCACCAAACTTGCAGTTCGGTAAATGACACCTGCTCTCTGAAAAAATTCTGGGGTGGAAAATTGACCAAAAAATTCAAAAGAGGGCAACCTTCCAAGAAGACCATATCAAGAGTTATATTGTACTCCCAACTGTTTCCTTTTTTTAACAGAAAAGAAAACGGCGGAGAAAAATGATGAGTTTTAGGAATTTTCAGAGACATGCAAACCCAAATTACAAAAACCTATCAGCTCACAGCAGCCAGAAGGGCCATTAGCATAAATGCTGCAAACAATAAATGCTGAAACGATTGTGGAGAAATGTGTACCCTCGATTCTAAAGGGGACGTGGTAAGTGCCACTAATGAAAACACAAAGAAGGTGCTTTGAAAAGGGAAACACGGTGCTACCAGTCAGTCAATCACAACCACTGCTTGGCCTATCACCTGAGAAAATGAGAATCAAAAAGTCACAGGCTGGCAATCCTGCACTAAAACAATATTTACCATAGCCAACACTTGGAAGCAATGAAAATGTCCATCAACCGAGTAATGCACAAAGTAGAAGTGGTCCACGTACACAGTGGAAAATTACTCCAATAAAAAATAAAACTTACATTTAAAAATCCAACGAAAGTAAGGAGACATCAGCTTGTGTGGGTTTGTCCAGGCACACTCCACGCTAATTTATAACCGAGAAACACCACAGGGTGCAAGGGCTTTTCCCGAGTTACCAGGGTGGGGAACATAGAAAGGCTGCTGCCCTCTGGCAGTTACCTGCAAAAACAGCTTTAAGCCTGTGCTAATGGTCATTTCATAGGAACAAGTACTGCAGAACTGCAAATGAAACCTGCCCTCAAAATGTCTTGAGGGAGGTAATGGCCAATACATTTCAAAATGTGACACATACTTTAAGAGAACACTTTGAAGAACTAAGGGGTAATCACAGCTTGAAAAATAAAAAAGGACATGCCTTCAAGCTCATTTTCAATGGATTATGAGGCACGTGCGAATTCAACCACAAAGAGGTATCAGATCACACTTGTCAGAATAACCACCAGCAAGAAAACTACAAACAATAAATGCTGAAGGTGTTGTAGAGAAATGCATACCCTCAACTTCAAGGGGGACGTAACTTGGAAAGGGCCACGAACTAGAACAGAATGGAGGTGCCTTAAAAAGGTAAACATTGAGCTACCATATGATCCAGCAGGCCCACTCCTCGACCTATAATCTAAGAGGAGAGAATTGGAAAGACAGAGGCAGGAAATCTGCATTGCACAGTATTACAATAGCCAAGATATGGAAGTAACCAAAAAGGCCACCAACAGAAGGATGGACAAAGAAGAACTCCTCCATGTACAGATGGAATATTCGCTACTGAAAAAAATGAAACAATGCCATTTGCAGCACCATAGAAGATGAGTCTAGACGTAATCATGCCACCTGTAGTAAGTGAGAAAGCAAAAGACACATATCCTATCATACCACTTTTAGGAGTTACTTAAAAATTGATACCAATGAAGATATTTCAACAGAGAGAGGCAATCGCAGATTCATTTGAAAACTTATGGTTCACCAAATAGAAAGGGATGAGGATTGGATACATTACCATATTGGGGTTAACAGAGATATACATACCATGTGAAATATATAATCACCAAAGGCGTACGGAAGACCAGGAGAAGAATACTCAACATTCTGTCATAACCTAAATGGGAAAAGGATGCGAGGAAGAATAGATACACATATATGTGTGAAAGAACCACATCTTGCACACCAAGAAGAAACAAACCATTGTAATCAAATTTGCTGGGATAAAAAATAAAAAGTAAATTACAAATATGAACAAGAAGTAATGAGACATAAACTTAAAGGGCTTTTTCCTGGCACATTCCATTTTAATTTACAACCTAGAACACCACTTCCATTAAGGCTCTGTTTCCCTAGTAACCAAATTTGGTAAAGGAGAAATGCTGCCACCTTGTGGCCGTTTCCTGCAAGAGCAGCTTTAAAGTCACAGCTAATGGTCACTTAACATTCACAAGGACTCAGGGCTGTAAGGACACCTGCCCTAAAAAATTGTGCTGAAGTAGGGAATGGACAAAAAATTTCAAAACAGGCAAATGTTTCAAGAAGAGAATATGAAGAGTTACGTTTTACTGACGCTCTTTTAAAAAAAAGGAAAATGGATAAAAGCTCAACCTCAGGGAGTGTTAGACCCATGCAATCTAATCTACAAAAAGTTTTCAACTTACACCAATCGACTGACCATCAGCAAAAAGTCTACGAACAATAAATGCTGAAGGGGTTTTAGAGAACTGTGAACCCTCTACCTGCTGTTGAGACGTAAAAGGGTAACAGCCAATAATGAGAATAGAAAGGAGCTGTGTTTAAAAGTAAAAATGGAGGTACCATTCAATCCAGCAGGCACACCATTGGACCTCTCACCTGAGAAGGCAAGAATCGAGAAGACACAGGCCGCAAAAGCTGCAGTGCAGCCTTATTCACAATAGCCAAGACCGTGAAGCAATCAAAATATCCAACAAGAGGTGAATGGATAAAGAAGAAGTGGTCCATGTACACAATGGAATATTAGCCATGGAAAACAATGAACCATTGCTCTCTGAGGCACCACAAATGACTCTGGAGATAATCATGAAACATGAGGTAAGTCGGAAAGCAAAAGACCTATATTCTATGATATCACTTATAGGCGTTATCTAATAACTGACACAAATGAACATATTTCCACAGAGAAAGACACTCACAGACTTAGAAAACAAACTATGCTCATCTAAAAGGAAAGGTGGGGGGAATGGATAAATTAAGATTAGTGTTACTATATGTATACAAACACATATTATATACATATCTCAAAACGACCGACCATATAGCAAGGGAGGTCTGCGGAACATTCTGTAACATTTTACATGGGAAGAGGATCTGTACTTGAATAGACATATATAATCTACAAATGAACCAGATTGTGTACACCTAGGACAAACAATATTCTAAGCTTTACCACAATTAATAAATTTTTAAAACCAAGAAGAAATAATGAGACATAAACTTATGGGGGTTTCTCCATGCACATTCCAATGTAATTTACAACCTAGGAACACGACTTCCAGAAAGGCTCTGCTGCCCTAGAAACCAGATTTGGGAATGGAGAAATGCTGCCTGCTTGAGGCCACTTCCCACAACAGCAGCTTTAAACCCATTTCTAAAGGTCAATAAATATTCACCAAACTTGCAGTTCGGGAAATGACACCTGCTCTCTAAAAAAACTCTGGGGTGGAAAATCGACCAAAAAATTCAAAAGAGGGCAACCTTCTAAGAAGACAGTTTCCAGAGTTATAATGTACTCCCATTTGTTTCCTTTTTGTAACAGAAAAGAAAACGGCGGAGAAAAATAATGAGTTTTACGAATTTTCAAATACATGCAAACCCAAATTACAAAAACCTATCAGCTCACAGCAGCCAGTAGGGCCATTAGCATAAATGCTGCAAACAATAAATGCTGAAGCGATTGTGGAGAAATGCGTACCCTCGATTCTAAGGGGGACGTGGTAAGAGCCACTAATGAAAACACAAAGGAGGTGCTTTGAAAGGGGAAACACGGTGCTACCAGTCAATGAATCACACCCACTGCTGGGCCTATCACCTGAGAAAATGAGAATCAAAAAGTCACAGGCTGGCAATCCTGCACTCCAACAATATTTACCATAGCCAAGACTTGGAAGAAATGAAAATGTCCATCAACCGAGGAATGCACAAAGTAGAAGTGGTCCACGTACACAGTGGAAAATTACTCCAATAAAAAATAAAAATTACATTTAAAAATCCAACAAAAGTAAGGAGACATCAGCTTGTGTGGGTTTCTCCAGGCACACTCCACTCTAATTTTTAACCGAGAAACACCACAGGCCGCAAGGGCTTTTCCCTAGTTACCAGGGTGGGGAACATAGAAAGGCTGCTGCCCTCTGGCAGTTACCTGCAAAAGCAGCTTTAAAGCCCGTGCTAATGGTCATTTCATAGGAACAAGTACTGCAGAACTGTAAATGAAACTTGCCCTCAAAATGTCTTGAGGGAGGTAATGGCCAAAATATTTCAAATGGTGACACATACTTTAAGAAAACACTTTGAAGAAATAAGCTCTAATCATAGCTGGAAAAATAAAAAGGACATGTCTAAAAGCTCAATTTCAACGCATTATGAGACACATGCAAATTCAACCACAAAGAGGTATCAGCTCAAACCACTCAGAAGAACCATCAGCAAAAACTACAAAGAATAAATGCTGAAGGTGCTGGGAAGAAATGCATACCCTCAACTTTATGTGGGACGTAACCTGGAAAGAGCCACTAAAGAGAACAGAATAGAGGTGCCTTTAAAAGGTAAATATTGAGCTACCATAGGATCCAGCAGACCTATTCCTGGACCTATAAACTAAGAAGACAGAATTGGAAGGACACAGGTATGCAAATCTGCATTGCATAGTATTACAATAGCCAAGATACGGAAGTAACCAAAAAGTCCACCGACAGATGGGCGGACAAAGAAGAACTGCTACCTGTACAGATGGAATATGAGCTAGTGAAAAAATGAAACAATGCCATTTGCAGCACCATAGATGAGTCTAGACGTAATCACGCCACCTGTAGTAAGTGAGAAAGCAAAAGACACATATCCTATCATATCACTTTTAGGAGTTACTTAAAAATCGATACCAATGAAGATATTTCCACAAAGAGAGGCAATCGCAGATTCATTTAAAAACTTATGGTTCACCAAATAGAAAGGGATGAGGATTGGATACATTACCATATTGGGGTTAACAGAGATATACAAACCATGTGAAATATATAACCACCAAAGACGTACGGAAGACCAGGAGAAGACTACTCAACATTCCGTCATAACCTACATGAGAAAAGGATGCGAGGAAGAATAGATACCTGTATATGTGTGAAAGAGCCACATCTTGCACACCTAGAGCAAACAAACCATCGTAATCAAATTTGCTGGGATAAAAAATAAAACGTAAATTACAAATATGAACAAGAAGTAATGAGACATAAACTTAAAGGGCTTTTTCCTGGCATATTCCATTCTAATATACAACCTAGAACACCACTTCCATTAAGGCTCTGTTTCCCTCGTAACCAAATTTGGTAAAGGAGAAATGATGCCACCTTGTGGCCGTTACCTGCAAGAGCAGCTTTAAACTCACAGCTAATGGTCACTTAACATTCACAAAGACTCAGGGCTGTAAAGGACACCTGCCCTAAAATATTGTGCTGAAGTAGGGAGTGGACAATAAAATTCAAAACAGGCAAATGTTTCAAGAAGAGATTATGAAGAGTTAAGTTTTACTCACACTGTTTTTTTAAAAAAAAGGAACATGGATAAAAGCTCAACCTCAGGGAGTGTTAGACGCATGCAATCTAATCTACAAAAAGTTTCAACTTACACCAGTCGACTGACCATCAGCAAAAAGTCTACAAAAAATAAATGCTGAAGGGGTTTTACAGAACTGTGTACCCTCAACCTGCTGGTGAGACGTAAAAGGATAACAGCCAATAATGAGAACAGAAAGGAGCTGTGTTTAAAAGTAAAAATGGAGGTACCATTCAATCCAGCAGGCACACCATTGGACCTCTCACCTGAGAAGACAAGAATCGAGAAGACACAGGCCGCAAAAGCTGCAGTGCAGCCTTATTCACAATAGCCAAGACCGTGAAGCAATCAAAATATCCAACAAGAGGTGAATGGATAAAGAAGAAGTGGTCCAGGTACACAATGGAATATTGGCCATGGAAAACAATGAACCATTGCTCTCTGAGGCACCACAAATGAGTCTTTAGATAATCATGAATCATGAGGTAAGTCGGAAAGCAAAAGACCTATATTCTATGATATCACTTATAGGCGTTATCTAATAACTGACACAAATGAACATATTTCCACAGAGATACACACTCACAGACTTAGAAAACAAACTATGCTCATCTAAAAGGAAAGGTGGGGGGAATGGATAAATTAAGATTAGTGTTACTATATGTATACAAACACATATTATATACATATCTCAAAACTACCGACCATATAGCAAGGGAGGTCTGCAGAACCCTGTGTAACATTTTACATGGGAAGAGGATCTGTACTTGAATAGACATATATAATCTACAAATGAACCAGATTGTGTACACCTAGGACAAACAATATTCTAAGCTTTACTCAAATTTAAAAAAAAAAATTATACCAAGAAGAAATAATGAGACATAAACTTAGGGGCGTTTCTCCATGCACATTCCAACGTAATTTACAACCTAGGAACACGACTTCCAGAAAGGCTCTGCTGCCCTAGTACCCAGATTTGGGAATGGAGAAATGCTGCCTGCTTGAGGCCACTTCCCACAAATCAGCTTTAAACCCATTGCTAAAGGTCACTAAATATTCACCAAACTTGCAGTTCGGTAAATGACACCTGCTCTCTGAAAAAATTCTGGGGTGGAAAATTGACCAAAAAATTCAAAAGAGGGCAACCTTCCAAGAAGACCATATCAAGAGTTATATTGTACTCCCAACTGTTTCCTTTTTTTAACAGAAAAGAAAACGGCGGAGAAAAATGATGAGTTTTAGGAATTTTCAGAGACATGCAAACCCAAATTACAAAAACCTATCAGCTCACAGCAGCCAGAAGGGCCATTAGCATAAATGCTGCAAACAATAAATGCTGAAACGATTGTGGAGAAATGTGTACCCTCGATTCTAAAGGGGACGTGGTAAGTGCCACTAATGAAAACACAAAGAAGGTGCTTTGAAAAGGGAAACACGGTGCTACCAGTCAGTCAATCACAACCACTGCTTGGCCTATCACCTGAGAAAATGAGAATCAAAAAGTCACAGGCTGGCAATCCTGCACTAAAACAATATTTACCATAGCCAACACTTGGAAGCAATGAAAATGTCCATCAACCGAGTAATGCACAAAGTAGAAGTGGTCCACGTACACAGTGGAAAATTACTCCAATAAAAAATAAAACTTACATTTAAAAATCCAACGAAAGTAAGGAGACATCAGCTTGTGTGGGTTTGTCCAGGCACACTCCACGCTAATTTATAACCGAGAAACACCACAGGGTGCAAGGGCTTTTCCCGAGTTACCAGGGTGGGGAACATAGAAAGGCTGCTGCCCTCTGGCAGTTACCTGCAAAAACAGCTTTAAGCCTGTGCTAATGGTCATTTCATAGGAACAAGTACTGCAGAACTGCAAATGAAACCTGCCCTCAAAATGTCTTGAGGGAGGTAATGGCCAATACATTTCAAAATGTGACACATACTTTAAGAGAACACTTTGAAGAACTAAGGGGTAATCACAGCTTGAAAAATAAAAAAGGACATGCCTTCAAGCTCATTTTCAATGGATTATGAGGCACGTGCGAATTCAACCACAAAGAGGTATCAGATCACACTTGTCAGAATAACCACCAGCAAGAAAACTACAAACAATAAATGCTGAAGGTGTTGTAGAGAAATGCATACCCTCAACTTCAAGGGGGACGTAACTTGGAAAGGGCCACGAACTAGAACAGAATGGAGGTGCCTTAAAAAGGTAAACATTGAGCTACCATATGATCCAGCAGGCCCACTCCTCGACCTATAATCTAAGAGGAGAGAATTGGAAAGACAGAGGCAGGAAATCTGCATTGCACAGTATTACAATAGCCAAGATATGGAAGTAACCAAAAAGGCCACCAACAGAAGGATGGACAAAGAAGAACTCCTCCATGTACAGATGGAATATTCGCTACTGAAAAAAATGAAACAATGCCATTTGCAGCACCATAGAAGATGAGTCTAGACGTAATCATGCCACCTGTAGTAAGTGAGAAAGCAAAAGACACATATCCTATCATACCACTTTTAGGAGTTACTTAAAAATTGATACCAATGAAGATATTTCAACAGAGAGAGGCAATCGCAGATTCATTTGAAAACTTATGGTTCACCAAATAGAAAGGGATGAGGATTGGATACATTACCATATTGGGGTTAACAGAGATATACATACCATGTGAAATATATAATCACCAAAGGCGTACGGAAGACCAGGAGAAGAATACTCAACATTCTGTCATAACCTAAATGGGAAAAGGATGCGAGGAAGAATAGATACACATATATGTGTGAAAGAACCACATCTTGCACACCAAGAAGAAACAAACCATTGTAATCAAATTTGCTGGGATAAAAAATAAAAAGTAAATTACAAATATGAACAAGAAGTAATGAGACATAAACTTAAAGGGCTTTTTCCTGGCACATTCCATTTTAATTTACAACCTAGAACACCACTTCCATTAAGGCTCTGTTTCCCTAGTAACCAAATTTGGTAAAGGAGAAATGCTGCCACCTTGTGGCCGTTTCCTGCAAGAGCAGCTTTAAAGTCACAGCTAATGGTCACTTAACATTCACAAGGACTCAGGGCTGTAAGGACACCTGCCCTAAAAAATTGTGCTGAAGTAGGGAATGGACAAAAAATTTCAAAACAGGCAAATGTTTCAAGAAGAGAATATGAAGAGTTACGTTTTACTGACGCTCTTTTAAAAAAAAGGAAAATGGATAAAAGCTCAACCTCAGGGAGTGTTAGACCCATGCAATCTAATCTACAACAAGTTTTCAACTTACACCAATCGACTGACCATCAGCAAAAAGTCTACGAACAATAAATGCTGAAGGGGTTTTAGAGAACTGTGAACCCTCTACCTGCTGTTGAGACGTAAAAGGGTAACAGCCAATAATGAGAATAGAAAGGAGCTGTGTTTAAAAGTAAAAATGGAGGTACCATTCAATCCAGCAGGCACACCATTGGACCTCTCACCTGAGAAGGCAAGAATCGAGAAGACACAGGCCGCAAAAGCTGCAGTGCAGCCTTATTCACAATAGCCAAGACCGTGAAGCAATCAAAATATCCAACAAGAGGTGAATGGATAAAGAAGAAGTGGTCCATGTACACAATGGAATATTAGCCATGGAAAACAATGAACCATTGCTCTCTGAGGCACCACAAATGACTCTGGAGATAATCATGAAACATGAGGTAAGTCGGAAAGCAAAAGACCTATATTCTATGATATCACTTATAGGCGTTATCTAATAACTGACACAAATGAACATATTTCCACAGAGAAAGACACTCACAGACTTAGAAAACAAACTATGCTCATCTAAAAGGAAAGGTGGGGGGAATGGATAAATTAAGATTAGTGTTACTATATGTATACAAACACATATTATATACATATCTCAAAACGACCGACCATATAGCAAGGGAGGTCTGCGGAACATTCTGTAACATTTTACATGGGAAGAGGATCTGTACTTGAATAGACATATATAATCTACAAATGAACCAGATTGTGTACACCTAGGACAAACAATATTCTAAGCTTTACCACAATTAATAAATTTTTAAAACCAAGAAGAAATAATGAGACATAAACTTATGGGGGTTTCTCCATGCACATTCCAATGTAATTTACAACCTAGGAACACGACTTCCAGAAAGGCTCTGCTGCCCTAGAAACCAGATTTGGGAATGGAGAAATGCTGCCTGCTTGAGGCCACTTCCCACAACAGCAGCTTTAAACCCATTTCTAAAGGTCAATAAATATTCACCAAACTTGCAGTTCGGGAAATGACACCTGCTCTCTAAAAAAACTCTGGGGTGGAAAATCGACCAAAAAATTCAAAAGAGGGCAACCTTCTAAGAAGACAGTTTCCAGAGTTATAATGTACTCCCATTTGTTTCCTTTTTGTAACAGAAAAGAAAACGGCGGAGAAAAATAATGAGTTTTACGAATTTTCAAATACATGCAAACCCAAATTACAAAAACCTATCAGCTCACAGCAGCCAGTAGGGCCATTAGCATAAATGCTGCAAACAATAAATGCTGAAGCGATTGTGGAGAAATGCGTACCCTCGATTCTAAGGGGGACGTGGTAAGAGCCACTAATGAAAACACAAAGGAGGTGCTTTGAAAGGGGAAACACGGTGCTACCAGTCAATGAATCACACCCACTGCTGGGCCTATCACCTGAGAAAATGAGAATCAAAAAGTCACAGGCTGGCAATCCTGCACTCCAACAATATTTACCATAGCCAAGACTTGGAAGAAATGAAAATGTCCATCAACCGAGGAATGCACAAAGTAGAAGTGGTCCACGTACACAGTGGAAAATTACTCCAATAAAAAATAAAAATTACATTTAAAAATCCAACAAAAGTAAGGAGACATCAGCTTGTGTGGGTTTCTCCAGGCACACTCCACTCTAATTTTTAACCGAGAAACACCACAGGCCGCAAGGGCTTTTCCCTAGTTACCAGGGTGGGGAACATAGAAAGGCTGCTGCCCTCTGGCAGTTACCTGCAAAAGCAGCTTTAAAGCCCGTGCTAATGGTCATTTCATAGGAACAAGTACTGCAGAACTGTAAATGAAACTTGCCCTCAAAATGTCTTGAGGGAGGTAATGGCCAAAATATTTCAAATGGTGACACATACTTTAAGAAAACACTTTGAAGAAATAAGCTCTAATCATAGCTGGAAAAATAAAAAGGACATGTCTAAAAGCTCAATTTCAACGCATTATGAGACACATGCAAATTCAACCACAAAGAGGTATCAGCTCACACCACTCAGAAGAACCATCAGCAAAAACTACAAAGAATAAATGCTGAAGGTGCTGGGAAGAAATGCATACCCTCAACTTTATGTGGGACGTAACCTGGAAAGAGCCACTAAAGAGAACAGAATAGAGGTGCCTTTAAAAGGTAAATATTGAGCTACCATAGGATCCAGCAGACCTATTCCTGGACCTATAAACTAAGAAGACAGAATTGGAAGGACACAGGTATGCAAATCTGCATTGCATAGTATTACAATAGCCAAGATACGGAAGTAACCAAAAAGTCCACCGACAGATGGGCGGACAAAGAAGAACTGCTACCTGTACAGATGGAATATGAGCTAGTGAAAAAATGAAACAATGCCATTTGCAGCACCATAGATGAGTCTAGACGTAATCACGCCACCTGTAGTAAGTGAGAAAGCAAAAGACACATATCCTATCATATCACTTTTAGGAGTTACTTAAAAATCGATACCAATGAAGATATTTCCACAAAGAGAGGCAATCGCAGATTCATTTAAAAACTTATGGTTCACCAAATAGAAAGGGATGAGGATTGGATACATTACCATATTGGGGTTAACAGAGATATACAAACCATGTGAAATATATAACCACCAAAGACGTACGGAAGACCAGGAGAAGACTACTCAACATTCCGTCATAACCTACATGAGAAAAGGATGCGAGGAAGAATAGATACCTGTATATGTGTGAAAGAGCCACATCTTGCACACCTAGAGCAAACAAACCATCGTAATCAAATTTGCTGGGATAAAAAATAAAACGTAAATTACAAATATGAACAAGAAGTAATGAGACATAAACTTAAAGGGCTTTTTCCTGGCATATTCCATTCTAATATACAACCTAGAACACCACTTCCATTAAGGCTCTGTTTCCCTCGTAACCAAATTTGGTAAAGGAGAAATGATGCCACCTTGTGGCCGTTACCTGCAAGAGCAGCTTTAAACTCACAGCTAATGGTCACTTAACATTCACAAAGACTCAGGGCTGTAAAGGACACCTGCCCTAAAATATTGTGCTGAAGTAGGGAGTGGACAATAAAATTCAAAACAGGCAAATGTTTCAAGAAGAGATTATGAAGAGTTAAGTTTTACTCACACTGTTTTTTTAAAAAAAAGGAACATGGATAAAAGCTCAACCTCAGGGAGTGTTAGACGCATGCAATCTAATCTACAAAAAGTTTCAACTTACACCAGTCGACTGACCATCAGCAAAAAGTCTACAAAAAATAAATGCTGAAGGGGTTTTACAGAACTGTGTACCCTCAACCTGCTGGTGAGACGTAAAAGGATAACAGCCAATAATGAGAACAGAAAGGAGCTGTGTTTAAAAGTAAAAATGGAGGTACCATTCAATCCAGCAGGCACACCATTGGACCTCTCACCTGAGAAGACAAGAATCGAGAAGACACAGGCCGCAAAAGCTGCAGTGCAGCCTTATTCACAATAGCCAAGACCGTGAAGCAATCAAAATATCCAACAAGAGGTGAATGGATAAAGAAGAAGTGGTCCAGGTACACAATGGAATATTGGCCATGGAAAACAATGAACCATTGCTCTCTGAGGCACCACAAATGAGTCTTTAGATAATCATGAATCATGAGGTAAGTCGGAAAGCAAAAGACCTATATTCTATGATATCACTTATAGGCGTTATCTAATAACTGACACAAATGAACATATTTCCACAGAGATACACACTCACAGACTTAGAAAACAAACTATGCTCATCTAAAAGGAAAGGTGGGGGGAATGGATAAATTAAGATTAGTGTTACTATATGTATACAAACACATATTATATACATATCTCAAAACTACCGACCATATAGCAAGGGAGGTCTGCAGAACCCTGTGTAACATTTTACATGGGAAGAGGATCTGTACTTGAATAGACATATATAATCTACAAATGAACCAGATTGTGTACACCTAGGACAAACAATATTCTAAGCTTTACTCAAATTTAAAAAAAAAATTATACCAAGAAGAAATAATGAGACATAAACTTAGGGGCGTTTCTCCATGCACATTCCAACGTAATTTACAACCTAGGAACACGACTTCCAGAAAGGCTCTGCTGCCCTAGTACCCAGATTTGGGAATGGAGAAATGCTGCCTGCTTGAGGCCACTTCCCACAAATCAGCTTTAAACCCATTGCTAAAGGTCACTAAATATTCACCAAACTTGCAGTTCGGTAAATGACACCTGCTCTCTGAAAAAATTCTGGGGTGGAAAATTGACCAAAAAATTCAAAAGAGGGCAACCTTCCAAGAAGACCATATCAAGAGTTATATTGTACTCCCAACTGTTTCCTTTTTTTAACAGAAAAGAAAACGGCGGAGAAAAATGATGAGTTTTAGGAATTTTCAGAGACATGCAAACCCAAATTACAAAAACCTATCAGCTCACAGCAGCCAGAAGGGCCATTAGCATAAATGCTGCAAACAATAAATGCTGAAACGATTGTGGAGAAATGTGTACCCTCGATTCTAAAGGGGACGTGGTAAGTGCCACTAATGAAAACACAAAGAAGGTGCTTTGAAAAGGGAAACACGGTGCTACCAGTCAGTCAATCACAACCACTGCTTGGCCTATCACCTGAGAAAATGAGAATCAAAAAGTCACAGGCTGGCAATCCTGCACTAAAACAATATTTACCATAGCCAACACTTGGAAGCAATGAAAATGTCCATCAACCGAGTAATGCACAAAGTAGAAGTGGTCCACGTACACAGTGGAAAATTACTCCAATAAAAAATAAAACTTACATTTAAAAATCCAACGAAAGTAAGGAGACATCAGCTTGTGTGGGTTTGTCCAGGCACACTCCACGCTAATTTATAACCGAGAAACACCACAGGGTGCAAGGGCTTTTCCCGAGTTACCAGGGTGGGGAACATAGAAAGGCTGCTGCCCTCTGGCAGTTACCTGCAAAAACAGCTTTAAGCCTGTGCTAATGGTCATTTCATAGGAACAAGTACTGCAGAACTGCAAATGAAACCTGCCCTCAAAATGTCTTGAGGGAGGTAATGGCCAATACATTTCAAAATGTGACACATACTTTAAGAGAACACTTTGAAGAACTAAGGGGTAATCACAGCTTGAAAAATAAAAAAGGACATGCCTTCAAGCTCATTTTCAATGGATTATGAGGCACGTGCGAATTCAACCACAAAGAGGTATCAGATCACACTTGTCAGAATAACCACCAGCAAGAAAACTACAAACAATAAATGCTGAAGGTGTTGTAGAGAAATGCATACCCTCAACTTCAAGGGGGACGTAACTTGGAAAGGGCCACGAACTAGAACAGAATGGAGGTGCCTTAAAAAGGTAAACATTGAGCTACCATATGATCCAGCAGGCCCACTCCTCGACCTATAATCTAAGAGGAGAGAATTGGAAAGACAGAGGCAGGAAATCTGCATTGCACAGTATTACAATAGCCAAGATATGGAAGTAACCAAAAAGGCCACCAACAGAAGGATGGACAAAGAAGAACTCCTCCATGTACAGATGGAATATTCGCTACTGAAAAAAATGAAACAATGCCATTTGCAGCACCATAGAAGATGAGTCTAGACGTAATCATGCCACCTGTAGTAAGTGAGAAAGCAAAAGACACATATCCTATCATACCACTTTTAGGAGTTACTTAAAAATTGATACCAATGAAGATATTTCAACAGAGAGAGGCAATCGCAGATTCATTTGAAAACTTATGGTTCACCAAATAGAAAGGGATGAGGATTGGATACATTACCATATTGGGGTTAACAGAGATATACATACCATGTGAAATATATAATCACCAAAGGCGTACGGAAGACCAGGAGAAGAATACTCAACATTCTGTCATAACCTAAATGGGAAAAGGATGCGAGGAAGAATAGATACACATATATGTGTGAAAGAACCACATCTTGCACACCAAGAAGAAACAAACCATTGTAATCAAATTTGCTGGGATAAAAAATAAAAAGTAAATTACAAATATGAACAAGAAGTAATGAGACATAAACTTAAAGGGCTTTTTCCTGGCACATTCCATTTTAATTTACAACCTAGAACACCACTTCCATTAAGGCTCTGTTTCCCTAGTAACCAAATTTGGTAAAGGAGAAATGCTGCCACCTTGTGACCGTTTCCTGCAAGAGCAGCTTTAAAGTCACAGCTAATGGTCACTTAACATTCACAAGGACTCAGGGCTGTAAGGACACCTGCCCTAAAAAATTGTGCTGAAGTAGGGAATGGACAAAAAATTTCAAAACAGGCAAATGTTTCAAGAAGAGAATATGAAGAGTTACGTTTTACTGACGCTCTTTTAAAAAAAAGGAAAATGGATAAAAGCTCAACCTCAGGGAGTGTTAGACCCATGCAATCTAATCTACAAAAAGTTTTCAACTTACACCAATCGACTGACCATCAGCAAAAAGTCTACGAACAATAAATGCTGAAGGGGTTTTAGAGAACTGTGAACCCTCTACCTGCTGTTGAGACGTAAAAGGGTAAGAGCCAATAATGAGAATAGAAAGGAGCTGTGTTTAAAAGTAAAAATGGAGGTACCATTCAATCCAGCAGGCACACCATTGGACCTCTCACCTGAGAAGGCAAGAATCGAGAAGACACAGGCCGCAAAAGCTGCAGTGCAGCCTTATTCACAATAGCCAAGACCGTGAAGCAATCAAAATATCCAACAAGAGGTGAATGGATAAAGAAGAAGTGGTCCATGTACACAATGGAATATTAGCCATGGAAAACAATGAACCATTGCTCTCTGAGGCACCACAAATGACTCTGGAGATAATCATGAAACATGAGGTAAGTCGGAAAGCAAAAGACCTATATTCTATGATATCACTTATAGGCGTTATCTAATAACTGACACAAATGAACATATTTCCACAGAGAAAGACACTCACAGACTTAGAAAACAAACTATGCTCATCTAAAAGGAAAGGTGGGGGGAATGGATAAATTAAGATTAGTGTTACTATATGTATACAAAAACATATTATATACATATCTCAAAACGACCGACCATATAGCAAGGGAGGTCTGCGGAACATTCTGTAACATTTTACATGGGAAGAGGATCTGTACTTGAATAGACATATATAATCTACAAATGAACCAGATTGTGTACACCTAGGACAAACAATATTCTAAGCTTTACCACAATTAATAAATTTTTAAAACCAAGAAGAAATAATGAGACATAAACTTATGGGGGTTTCTCCATGCACATTCCAATGTAATTTACAACCTAGGAACACGACTTCCAGAAAGGCTCTGCTGCCCTAGAAACCAGATTTGGGAATGGAGAAATGCTGCCTGCTTGAGGCCACTTCCCACAACAGCAGCTTTAAACCCATTTCTAAAGGTCAATAAATATTCACCAAACTTGCAGTTCGGGAAATGACACCTGCTCTCTAAAAAAACTCTGGGGTGGAAAATCGACCAAAAAATTCAAAAGAGGGCAACCTTCTAAGAAGACAGTTTCCAGAGTTATAATGTACTCCCATTTGTTTCCTTTTTGTAACAGAAAAGAAAACGGCGGAGAAAAATAATGAGTTTTACGAATTTTCAAATACATGCAAACCCAAATTACAAAAACCTATCAGCTCACAGCAGCCAGTAGGGCCATTAGCATAAATGCTGCAAACAATAAATGCTGAAGCGATTGTGGAGAAATGCGTACCCTCGATTCTAAGGGGGACGTGGTAAGAGCCACTAATGAAAACACAAAGGAGGTGCTTTGAAAGGGGAAACACGGTGCTACCAGTCAATGAATCACACCCACTGCTGGGCCTATCACCTGAGAAAATGAGAATCAAAAAGTCACAGGCTGGCAATCCTGCACTCCAACAATATTTACCATAGCCAACACTTGGAAGAAATGAAAATGTCCATCAACCGAGGAATGCACAAAGTAGAAGTGGTCCACGTACACAGTGGAAAATTACTCCAATAAAAAATAAAAATTACATTTAAAAATCCAACAAAAGTAAGGAGACATCAGCTTGTGTGGGTTTCTCCAGGCACACTCCACTCTAATTTTTAACCGAGAAACACCACAGGCCGCAAGGGCTTTTCCCTAGTTACCAGGGTGGGGAACATAGAAAGGCTGCTGCCCTCTGGCAGTTACCTGCAAAAGCAGCTTTAAAGCCCGTGCTAATGGTCATTTCATAGGAACAAGTACTGCAGAACTGTAAATGAAACTTGCCCTCAAAATGTCTTGAGGGAGGTAATGGCCAAAATATTTCAAATGGTGACACATACTTTAAGAAAACACTTTGAAGAAATAAGCTCTAATCATAGCTGGAAAAATAAAAAGGACATGTCTAAAAGCTCAATTTCAACGCATTATGAGACACATGCAAATTCAACCACAAAGAGGTATCAGCTCACACCACTCAGAAGAACCATCAGCAAAAACTACAAAGAATAAATGCTGAAGGTGCTGGGAAGAAATGCATACCCTCAACTTTATGTGGGACGTAACCTGGAAAGAGCCACTAAAGAGAACAGAATAGAGGTGCCTTTAAAAGGTAAATATTGAGCTACCATAGGATCCAGCAGACCTATTCCTGGACCTATAAACTAAGAAGACAGAATTGGAAGGACACAGGTATGCAAATCTGCATTGCATAGTATTACAATAGCCAAGATACGGAAGTAACCAAAAAGTCCACCGACAGATGGGCGGACAAAGAAGAACTGCTACCTGTACAGATGGAATATGAGCTAGTGAAAAAATGAAACAATGCCATTTGCAGCACCATAGATGAGTCTAGACGTAATCACGCCACCTGTAGTAAGTGAGAAAGCAAAAGACACATATCCTATCATATCACTTTTAGGAGTTACTTAAAAATCGATACCAATGAAGATATTTCCACAAAGAGAGGCAATCGCAGATTCATTTAAAAACTTATGGTTCACCAAATAGAAAGGGATGAGGATTGGATACATTACCATATTGGGGTTAACAGAGATATACAAACCATGTGAAATATATAACCACCAAAGACGTACGGAAGACCAGGAGAAGACTACTCAACATTCCGTCATAACCTACATGAGAAAAGGATGCGAGGAAGAATAGATACCTGTATATGTGTGAAAGAGCCACATCTTGCACACCTAGAGCAAACAAACCATCGTAATCAAATTTGCTGGGATAAAAAATAAAACGTAAATTACAAATATGAACAAGAAGTAATGAGACATAAACTTAAAGGGCTTTTTCCTGGCATATTCCATTCTAATATACAACCTAGAACACCACTTCCATTAAGGCTCTGTTTCCCTCGTAACCAAATTTGGTAAAGGAGAAATGATGCCACCTTGTGGCCGTTACCTGCAAGAGCAGCTTTAAACTCACAGCTAATGGTCACTTAACATTCACAAAGACTCAGGGCTGTAAAGGACACCTGCCCTAAAATATTGTGCTGAAGTAGGGAGTGGACAATAAAATTCAAAACAGGCAAATGTTTCAAGAAGAGATTATGAAGAGTTAAGTTTTACTCACACTGTTTTTTTAAAAAAAAGGAACATGGATAAAAGCTCAACCTCAGGGAGTGTTAGACGCATGCAATCTAATCTACAAAAAGTTTCAACTTACACCAGTCGACTGACCATCAGCAAAAAGTCTACAAAAAATAAATGCTGAAGGGGTTTTACAGAACTGTGTACCCTCAACCTGCTGGTGAGACGTAAAAGGATAACAGCCAATAATGAGAACAGAAAGGAGCTGTGTTTAAAAGTAAAAATGGAGGTACCATTCAATCCAGCAGGCACACCATTGGACCTCTCACCTGAGAAGACAAGAATCGAGAAGACACAGGCCGCAAAAGCTGCAGTGCAGCCTTATTCACAATAGCCAAGACCGTGAAGCAATCAAAATATCCAACAAGAGGTGAATGGATAAAGAAGAAGTGGTCCAGGTACACAATGGAATATTGGCCATGGAAAACAATGAACCATTGCTCTCTGAGGCACCACAAATGAGTCTTTAGATAATCATGAATCATGAGGTAAGTCGGAAAGCAAAAGACCTATATTCTATGATATCACTTATAGGCGTTATCTAATAACTGACACAAATGAACATATTTCCACAGAGATACACACTCACAGACTTAGAAAACAAACTATGCTCATCTAAAAGGAAAGGTGGGGGGAATGGATAAATTAAGATTAGTGTTACTATATGTATACAAACACATATTATATACATATCTCAAAACTACCGACCATATAGCAAGGGAGGTCTGCAGAACCCTGTGTAACATTTTACATGGGAAGAGGATCTGTACTTGAATAGACATATATAATCTACAAATGAACCAGATTGTGTACACCTAGGACAAACAATATTCTAAGCTTTACTCAAATTTAAAAAAAAAAATTATACCAAGAAGAAATAATGAGACATAAACTTAGGGGCGTTTCTCCATGCACATTCCAACGTAATTTACAACCTAGGAACACGACTTCCAGAAAGGCTCTGCTGCCCTAGTACCCAGATTTGGGAATGGAGAAATGCTGCCTGCTTGAGGCCACTTCCCACAAATCAGCTTTAAACCCATTGCTAAAGGTCACTAAATATTAACCAAACTTGCAGTTCGGTAAATGACACCTGCTCTCTGAAAAAATTCTGGGGTGGAAAATTGACCAAAAAATTCAAAAGAGGGCAACCTTCCAAGAAGACCATATCAAGAGTTATATTGTACTCCCAACTGTTTCCTTTTTTTAACAGAAAAGAAAACGGCGGAGAAAAATGATGAGTTTTAGGAATTTTCAGAGACATGCAAACCCAAATTACAAAAACCTATCAGCTCACAGCAGCCAGAAGGGCCATTAGCATAAATGCTGCAAACAATAAATGCTGAAACGATTGTGGAGAAATGTGTACCCTCGATTCTAAAGGGGACGTGGTAAGTGCCACTAATGAAAACACAAAGAAGGTGCTTTGAAAAGGGAAACACGGTGCTACCAGTCAGTCAATCACAACCACTGCTTGGCCTATCACCTGAGAAAATGAGAATCAAAAAGTCACAGGCTGGCAATCCTGCACTAAAACAATATTTACCATAGCCAACACTTGGAAGCAATGAAAATGTCCATCAACCGAGTAATGCACAAAGTAGAAGTGGTCCACGTACACAGTGGAAAATTACTCCAATAAAAAATAAAACTTACATTTAAAAATCCAACGAAAGTAAGGAGACATCAGCTTGTGTGGGTTTGTCCAGGCACACTCCACGCTAATTTATAACCGAGAAACACCACAGGGTGCAAGGGCTTTTCCCGAGTTACCAGGGTGGGGAACATAGAAAGGCTGCTGCCCTCTGGCAGTTACCTGCAAAAACAGCTTTAAGCCTGTGCTAATGGTCATTTCATAGGAACAAGTACTGCAGAACTGCAAATGAAACCTGCCCTCAAAATGTCTTGAGGGAGGTAATGGCCAATACATTTCAAAATGTGACACATACTTTAAGAGAACACTTTGAAGAACTAAGGGGTAATCACAGCTTGAAAAATAAAAAAGGACATGCCTTCAAGCTCATTTTCAATGGATTATGAGGCACGTGCGAATTCAACCACAAAGAGGTATCAGATCACACTTGTCAGAATAACCACCAGCAAGAAAACTACAAACAATAAATGCTGAAGGTGTTGTAGAGAAATGCATACCCTCAACTTCAAGGGGGACGTAACTTGGAAAGGGCCACGAACTAGAACAGAATGGAGGTGCCTTAAAAAGGTAAACATTGAGCTACCATATGATCCAGCAGGCCCACTCCTCGACCTATAATCTAAGAGGAGAGAATTGGAAAGACAGAGGCAGGAAATCTGCATTGCACAGTATTACAATAGCCAAGATATGGAAGTAACCAAAAAGGCCACCAACAGAAGGATGGACAAAGAAGAACTCCTCCATGTACAGATGGAATATTCGCTACTGAAAAAAATGAAACAATGCCATTTGCAGCACCATAGATGAGTCTAGACGTAATCATGCCACCTGTAGTAAGTGAGAAAGCAAAAGACACATATCCTATCATACCACTTTTAGGAGTTACTTAAAAATTGATACCAATGAAGATATTTCAACAGAGAGAGGCAATCGCAGATTCATTTGAAAACTTATGGTTCACCAAATAGAAAGGGATGAGGATTGGATACATTACCATATTGGGGTTAACAGAGATATACATACCATGTGAAATATATAATCACCAAAGGCGTACGGAAGACCAGGAGAAGAATACTCAACATTCTGTCATAACCTAAATGGGAAAAGGATGCGAGGAAGAATAGATACACATATATGTGTGAAAGAACCACATCTTGCACACCAAGAAGAAACAAACCATTGTAATCAAATTTGCTGGGATAAAAAATAAAAAGTAAATTACAAATATGAACAAGAAGTAATGAGACATAAACTTAAAGGGCTTTTTCCTGGCACATTCCATTTTAATTTACAACCTAGAACACCACTTCCATTAAGGCTCTGTTTCCCTAGTAACCAAATTTGGTAAAGGAGAAATGCTGCCACCTTGTGACCGTTTCCTGCAAGAGCAGCTTTAAAGTCACAGCTAATGGTCACTTAACATTCACAAGGACTCAGGGCTGTAAGGACACCTGCCCTAAAAAATTGTGCTGAAGTAGGGAATGGACAAAAAATTTCAAAACAGGCAAATGTTTCAAGAAGAGAATATGAAGAGTTACGTTTTACTGACGCTCTTTTAAAAAAAAGGAAAATGGATAAAAGCTCAACCTCAGGGAGTGTTAGACCCATGCAATCTAATCTACAAAAAGTTTTCAACTTACACCAATCGACTGACCATCAGCAAAAAGTCTACGAACAATAAATGCTGAAGGGGTTTTAGAGAACTGTGAACCCTCTACCTGCTGTTGAGACGTAAAAGGGTAACAGCCAATAATGAGAATAGAAAGGAGCTGTGTTTAAAAGTAAAAATGGAGGTACCATTCAATCCAGCAGGCACACCATTGGACCTCTCACCTGAGAAGGCAAGAATCGAGAAGACACAGGCCGCAAAAGCTGCAGTGCAGCCTTATTCACAATAGCCAAGACCGTGAAGCAATCAAAATATCCAACAAGAGGTGAATGGATAAAGAAGAAGTGGTCCATGTACACAATGGAATATTAGCCATGGAAAACAATGAACCATTGCTCTCTGAGGCACCACAAATGACTCTGGAGATAATCATGAAACATGAGGTAAGTCGGAAAGCAAAAGACCTATATTCTATGATATCACTTATAGGCGTTATCTAATAACTGACACAAATGAACATATTTCCACAGAGAAAGACACTCACAGACTTAGAAAACAAACTATGCTCATCTAAAAGGAAAGGTGGGGGGAATGGATAAATTAAGATTAGTGTTACTATATGTATACAAAAACATATTATATACATATCTCAAAACGACCGACCATATAGCAAGGGAGGTCTGCGGAACATTCTGTAACATTTTACATGGGAAGAGGATCTGTACTTGAATAGACATATATAATCTACAAATGAACCAGATTGTGTACACCTAGGACAAACAATATTCTAAGCTTTACCACAATTAATAAATTTTTAAAACCAAGAAGAAATAATGAGACATAAACTTATGGGGGTTTCTCCATGCACATTCCAATGTAATTTACAACCTAGGAACACGACTTCCAGAAAGGCTCTGCTGCCCTAGAAACCAGATTTGGGAATGGAGAAATGCTGCCTGCTTGAGGCCACTTCCCACAACAGCAGCTTTAAACCCATTTCTAAAGGTCAATAAATATTCACCAAACTTGCAGTTCGGGAAATGACACCTGCTCTCTAAAAAAACTCTGGGGTGGAAAATCGACCAAAAAATTCAAAAGAGGGCAACCTTCTAAGAAGACAGTTTCCAGAGTTATAATGTACTCCCATTTGTTTCCTTTTTGTAACAGAAAAGAAAACGGCGGAGAAAAATAATGAGTTTTACGAATTTTCAAATACATGCAAACCCAAATTACAAAAACCTATCAGCTCACAGCAGCCAGTAGGGCCATTAGCATAAATGCTGCAAACAATAAATGCTGAAGCGATTGTGGAGAAATGCGTACCCTCGATTCTAAGGGGGACGTGGTAAGAGCCACTAATGAAAACACAAAGGAGGTGCTTTGAAAGGGGAAACACGGTGCTACCAGTCAATGAATCACACCCACTGCTGGGCCTATCACCTGAGAAAATGAGAATCAAAAAGTCACAGGCTGGCAATCCTGCACTCCAACAATATTTACCATAGCCAAGACTTGGAAGAAATGAAAATGTCCATCAACCGAGGAATGCACAAAGTAGAAGTGGTCCACGTACACAGTGGAAAATTACTCCAATAAAAAATAAAAATTACATTTAAAAATCCAACAAAAGTAAGGAGACATCAGCTTGTGTGGGTTTCTCCAGGCACACTCCACTCTAATTTTTAACCGAGAAACACCACAGGCCGCAAGGGCTTTTCCCTAGTTACCAGGGTGGGGAACATAGAAAGGCTGCTGCCCTCTGGCAGTTACCTGCAAAAGCAGCTTTAAAGCCCGTGCTAATGGTCATTTCATAGGAACAAGTACTGCAGAACTGTAAATGAAACTTGCCCTCAAAATGTCTTGAGGGAGGTAATGGCCAAAATATTTCAAATGGTGACACATACTTTAAGAAAACACTTTGAAGAAATAAGCTCTAATCATAGCTGGAAAAATAAAAAGGACATGTCTAAAAGCTCAATTTCAACGCATTATGAGACACATGCAAATTCAACCACAAAGAGGTATCAGCTCACACCACTCAGAAGAACCATCAGCAAAAACTACAAAGAATAAATGCTGAAGGTGCTGGGAAGAAATGCATACCCTCAACTTTATGTGGGACGTAACCTGGAAAGAGCCACTAAAGAGAACAGAATAGAGGTGCCTTTAAAAGGTAAATATTGAGCTACCATAGGATCCAGCAGACCTATTCCTGGACCTATAAACTAAGAAGACAGAATTGGAAGGACACAGGTATGCAAATCTGCATTGCATAGTATTACAATAGCCAAGATACGGAAGTAACCAAAAAGTCCACCGACAGATGGGCGGACAAAGAAGAACTGCTACCTGTACAGATGGAATATGAGCTAGTGAAAAAATGAAACAATGCCATTTGCAGCACCATAGATGAGTCTAGACGTAATCACGCCACCTGTAGTAAGTGAGAAAGCAAAAGACACATATCCTATCATATCACTTTTAGGAGTTACTTAAAAATTGATACCAATGAAGATATTTCCACAAAGAGAGGCAATCGCAGATTCATTTAAAAACTTATGGTTCACCAAATAGAAAGGGATGAGGATTGGATACATTACCATATTGGGGTTAACAGAGATATACAAACCATGTGAAATATATAACCACCAAAGACGTACGGAAGACCAGGAGAAGACTACTCAACATTCCGTCATAACCTACATGAGAAAAGGATGCGAGGAAGAATAGATACCTGTATATGTGTGAAAGAGCCACATCTTGCACACCTAGAGCAAACAAACCATCGTAATCAAATTTGCTGGGATAAAAAATAAAACGTAAATTACAAATATGAACAAGAAGTAATGAGACATAAACTTAAAGGGCTTTTTCCTGGCATATTCCATTCTAATATACAACCTAGAACACCACTTCCATTAAGGCTCTGTTTCCCTCGTAACCAAATTTGGTAAAGGAGAAATGATGCCACCTTGTGGCCGTTACCTGCAAGAGCAGCTTTAAACTCACAGCTAATGGTCACTTAACATTCACAAAGACTCAGGGCTGTAAAGGACACCTGCCCTAAAATATTGTGCTGAAGTAGGGAGTGGACAATAAAATTCAAAACAGGCAAATGTTTCAAGAAGAGATTATGAAGAGTTAAGTTTTACTCACACTGTTTTTTTAAAAAAAAGGAACATGGATAAAAGCTCAACCTCAGGGAGTGTTAGACGCATGCAATCTAATCTACAAAAAGTTTCAACTTACACCAGTCGACTGACCATCAGCAAAAAGTCTACAAAAAATAAATGCTGAAGGGGTTTTACAGAACTGTGTACCCTCAACCTGCTGGTGAGACGTAAAAGGATAACAGCCAATAATGAGAACAGAAAGGAGCTGTGTTTAAAAGTAAAAATGGAGGTACCATTCAATCCAGCAGGCACACCATTGGACCTCTCACCTGAGAAGACAAGAATC
The DNA here is from genome assembly GCF_028021215.1 of Eschrichtius robustus. NCBI lineage: Eukaryota > Metazoa > Chordata > Mammalia > Artiodactyla > Eschrichtiidae > Eschrichtius > Eschrichtius robustus. The sequence continues at coordinate 20,838,691 of NC_090830.1, read as the reverse complement.
GAGAAGACACAGGCCGCAAAAGCTGCAGTGCAGCCTTATTCACAATAGCCAAGACCGTGAAGCAATCAAAATATCCAACAAGAGGTGAATGGATAAAGAAGAAGTGGTCCAGGTACACAATGGAATATTGGCCATGGAAAACAATGAACCATTGCTCTCTGAGGCACCACAAATGAGTCTTTAGATAATCATGAATCATGAGGTAAGTCGGAAAGCAAAAGACCTATATTCTATGATATCACTTGTAGGCGTTATCTAATAACTGACACAAATGAACATATTTCCACAGAGATACACACTCACAGACTTAGAAAACAAACTATGCTCATCTAAAAGGAAAGGTGGGGGGAATGGATAAATTAAGATTAGTGTTACTATATGTATACAAACACATATTATATACATATCTCAAAACTACCGACCATATAGCAAGGGAGGTCTGCAGAACCCTGTGTAACATTTTACATGGGAAGAGGATCTGTACTTGAATAGACATATATAATCTACAAATGAACCAGATTGTGTACACCTAGGACAAACAATATTCTAAGCTTTACTCAAATTTAAAAAAAAAAATTATACCAAGAAGAAATAATGAGACATAAACTTAGGGGCGTTTCTCCATGCACATTCCAACGTAATTTACAACCTAGGAACACGACTTCCAGAAAGGCTCTGCTGCCCTAGTACCCAGATTTGGGAATGGAGAAATGCTGCCTGCTTGAGGCCACTTCCCACAAATCAGCTTTAAACCCATTGCTAAAGGTCACTAAATATTCACCAAACTTGCAGTTCGGTAAATGACACCTGCTCTCTGAAAAAATTCTGGGGTGGAAAATTGACCAAAAAATTCAAAAGAGGGCAACCTTCCAAGAAGACCATATCAAGAGTTATATTGTACTCCCAACTGTTTCCTTTTTTTAACAGAAAAGAAAACGGCGGAGAAAAATGATGAGTTTTAGGAATTTTCAGAGACATGCAAACCCAAATTACAAAAACCTATCAGCTCACAGCAGCCAGAAGGGCCATTAGCATAAATGCTGCAAACAATAAATGCTGAAACGATTGTGGAGAAATGTGTACCCTCGATTCTAAAGGGGACGTGGTAAGTGCCACTAATGAAAACACAAAGAAGGTGCTTTGAAAAGGGAAACACGGTGCTACCAGTCAGTCAATCACAACCACTGCTTGGCCTATCACCTGAGAAAATGAGAATCAAAAAGTCACAGGCTGGCAATCCTGCACTAAAACAATATTTACCATAGCCAACACTTGGAAGCAATGAAAATGTCCATCAACCGAGTAATGCACAAAGTAGAAGTGGTCCACGTACACAGTGGAAAATTACTCCAATAAAAAATAAAACTTACATTTAAAAATCCAACGAAAGTAAGGAGACATCAGCTTGTGTGGGTTTGTCCAGGCACACTCCACGCTAATTTATAACCGAGAAACACCACAGGGTGCAAGGGCTTTTCCCGAGTTACCAGGGTGGGGAACATAGAAAGGCTGCTGCCCTCTGGCAGTTACCTGCAAAAACAGCTTTAAGCCTGTGCTAATGGTCATTTCATAGGAACAAGTACTGCAGAACTGCAAATGAAACCTGCCCTCAAAATGTCTTGAGGGAGGTAATGGCCAATACATTTCAAAATGTGACACATACTTTAAGAGAACACTTTGAAGAACTAAGGGGTAATCACAGCTTGAAAAATAAAAAAGGACATGCCTTCAAGCTCATTTTCAATGGATTATGAGGCACGTGCGAATTCAACCACAAAGAGGTATCAGATCACACTTGTCAGAATAACCACCAGCAAGAAAACTACAAACAATAAATGCTGAAGGTGTTGTAGAGAAATGCATACCCTCAACTTCAAGGGGGACGTAACTTGGAAAGGGCCACGAACTAGAACAGAATGGAGGTGCCTTAAAAAGGTAAACATTGAGCTACCATATGATCCAGCAGGCCCACTCCTCGACCTATAATCTAAGAGGAGAGAATTGGAAAGACAGAGGCAGGAAATCTGCATTGCACAGTATTACAATAGCCAAGATATGGAAGTAACCAAAAAGGCCACCAACAGAAGGATGGACAAAGAAGAACTCCTCCATGTACAGATGGAATATTCGCTACTGAAAAAAATGAAACAATGCCATTTGCAGCACCATAGAAGATGAGTCTAGACGTAATCATGCCACCTGTAGTAAGTGAGAAAGCAAAAGACACATATCCTATCATACCACTTTTAGGAGTTACTTAAAAATTGATACCAATGAAGATATTTCAACAGAGAGAGGCAATCGCAGATTCATTTGAAAACTTATGGTTCACCAAATAGAAAGGGATGAGGATTGGATACATTACCATATTGGGGTTAACAGAGATATACATACCATGTGAAATATATAATCACCAAAGGCGTACGGAAGACCAGGAGAAGAATACTCAACATTCTGTCATAACCTAAATGGGAAAAGGATGCGAGGAAGAATAGATACACATATATGTGTGAAAGAACCACATCTTGCACACCAAGAAGAAACAAACCATTGTAATCAAATTTGCTGGGATAAAAAATAAAAAGTAAATTACAAATATGAACAAGAAGTAATGAGACATAAACTTAAAGGGCTTTTTCCTGGCACATTCCATTTTAATTTACAACCTAGAACACCACTTCCATTAAGGCTCTGTTTCCCTAGTAACCAAATTTGGTAAAGGAGAAATGCTGCCACCTTGTGGCCGTTTCCTGCAAGAGCAGCTTTAAAGTCACAGCTAATGGTCACTTAACATTCACAAGGACTCAGGGCTGTAAGGACACCTGCCCTAAAAAATTGTGCTGAAGTAGGGAATGGACAAAAAATTTCAAAACAGGCAAATGTTTCAAGAAGAGAATATGAAGAGTTACGTTTTACTGACGCTCTTTTAAAAAAAAGGAAAATGGATAAAAGCTCAACCTCAGGGAGTGTTAGACCCATGCAATCTAATCTACAAAAAGTTTTCAACTTACACCAATCGACTGACCATCAGCAAAAAGTCTACGAACAATAAATGCTGAAGGGGTTTTAGAGAACTGTGAACCCTCTACCTGCTGTTGAGACGTAAAAGGGTAACAGCCAATAATGAGAATAGAAAGGAGCTGTGTTTAAAAGTAAAAATGGAGGTACCATTCAATCCAGCAGGCACACCATTGGACCTCTCACCTGAGAAGGCAAGAATCGAGAAGACACAGGCCGCAAAAGCTGCAGTGCAGCCTTATTCACAATAGCCAAGACCGTGAAGCAATCAAAATATCCAACAAGAGGTGAATGGATAAAGAAGAAGTGGTCCATGTACACAATGGAATATTAGCCATGGAAAACAATGAACCATTGCTCTCTGAGGCACCACAAATGACTCTGGAGATAATCATGAAACATGAGGTAAGTCGGAAAGCAAAAGACCTATATTCTATGATATCACTTATAGGCGTTATCTAATAACTGACACAAATGAACATATTTCCACAGAGAAAGACACTCACAGACTTAGAAAACAAACTATGCTCATCTAAAAGGAAAGGTGGGGGGAATGGATAAATTAAGATTAGTGTTACTATATGTATACAAACACATATTATATACATATCTCAAAACGACCGACCATATAGCAAGGGAGGTCTGCGGAACATTCTGTAACATTTTACATGGGAAGAGGATCTGTACTTGAATAGACATATATAATCTACAAATGAACCAGATTGTGTACACCTAGGACAAACAATATTCTAAGCTTTACCACAATTAATAAATTTTTAAAACCAAGAAGAAATAATGAGACATAAACTTATGGGGGTTTCTCCATGCACATTCCAATGTAATTTACAACCTAGGAACACGACTTCCAGAAAGGCTCTGCTGCCCTAGAAACCAGATTTGGGAATGGAGAAATGCTGCCTGCTTGAGGCCACTTCCCACAACAGCAGCTTTAAACCCATTTCTAAAGGTCAATAAATATTCACCAAACTTGCAGTTCGGGAAATGACACCTGCTCTCTAAAAAAACTCTGGGGTGGAAAATCGACCAAAAAATTCAAAAGAGGGCAACCTTCTAAGAAGACAGTTTCCAGAGTTATAATGTACTCCCATTTGTTTCCTTTTTGTAACAGAAAAGAAAACGGCGGAGAAAAATAATGAGTTTTACGAATTTTCAAATACATGCAAACCCAAATTACAAAAACCTATCAGCTCACAGCAGCCAGTAGGGCCATTAGCATAAATGCTGCAAACAATAAATGCTGAAGCGATTGTGGAGAAATGCGTACCCTCGATTCTAAGGGGGACGTGGTAAGAGCCACTAATGAAAACACAAAGGAGGTGCTTTGAAAGGGGAAACACGGTGCTACCAGTCAATGAATCACACCCACTGCTGGGCCTATCACCTGAGAAAATGAGAATCAAAAAGTCACAGGCTGGCAATCCTGCACTCCAACAATATTTACCATAGCCAAGACTTGGAAGAAATGAAAATGTCCATCAACCGAGGAATGCACAAAGTAGAAGTGGTCCACGTACACAGTGGAAAATTACTCCAATAAAAAATAAAAATTACATTTAAAAATCCAACAAAAGTAAGGAGACATCAGCTTGTGTGGGTTTCTCCAGGCACACTCCACTCTAATTTTTAACCGAGAAACACCACAGGCCGCAAGGGCTTTTCCCTAGTTACCAGGGTGGGGAACATAGAAAGGCTGCTGCCCTCTGGCAGTTACCTGCAAAAGCAGCTTTAAAGCCCGTGCTAATGGTCATTTCATAGGAACAAGTACTGCAGAACTGTAAATGAAACTTGCCCTCAAAATGTCTTGAGGGAGGTAATGGCCAAAATATTTCAAATGGTGACACATACTTTAAGAAAACACTTTGAAGAAATAAGCTCTAATCATAGCTGGAAAAATAAAAAGGACATGTCTAAAAGCTCAATTTCAACGCATTATGAGACACATGCAAATTCAACCACAAAGAGGTATCAGCTCACACCACTCAGAAGAACCATCAGCAAAAACTACAAAGAATAAATGCTGAAGGTGCTGGGAAGAAATGCATACCCTCAACTTTATGTGGGACGTAACCTGGAAAGAGCCACTAAAGAGAACAGAATAGAGGTGCCTTTAAAAGGTAAATATTGAGCTACCATAGGATCCAGCAGACCTATTCCTGGACCTATAAACTAAGAAGACAGAATTGGAAGGACACAGGTATGCAAATCTGCATTGCATAGTATTACAATAGCCAAGATACGGAAGTAACCAAAAAGTCCACCGACAGATGGGCGGACAAAGAAGAACTGCTACCTGTACAGATGGAATATGAGCTAGTGAAAAAATGAAACAATGCCATTTGCAGCACCATAGATGAGTCTAGACGTAATCACGCCACCTGTAGTAAGTGAGAAAGCAAAAGACACATATCCTATCATATCACTTTTAGGAGTTACTTAAAAATCGATACCAATGAAGATATTTCCACAAAGAGAGGCAATCGCAGATTCATTTAAAAACTTATGGTTCACCAAATAGAAAGGGATGAGGATTGGATACATTACCATATTGGGGTTAACAGAGATATACAAACCATGTGAAATATATAACCACCAAAGACGTACGGAAGACCAGGAGAAGACTACTCAACATTCCGTCATAACCTACATGAGAAAAGGATGCGAGGAAGAATAGATACCTGTATATGTGTGAAAGAGCCACATCTTGCACACCTAGAGCAAACAAACCATCGTAATCAAATTTGCTGGGATAAAAAATAAAACGTAAATTACAAATATGAACAAGAAGTAATGAGACATAAACTTAAAGGGCTTTTTCCTGGCATATTCCATTCTAATATACAACCTAGAACACCACTTCCATTAAGGCTCTGTTTCCCTCGTAACCAAATTTGGTAAAGGAGAAATGATGCCACCTTGTGGCCGTTACCTGCAAGAGCAGCTTTAAACTCACAGCTAATGGTCACTTAACATTCACAAAGACTCAGGGCTGTAAAGGACACCTGCCCTAAAATATTGTGCTGAAGTAGGGAGTGGACAATAAAATTCAAAACAGGCAAATGTTTCAAGAAGAGATTATGAAGAGTTAAGTTTTACTCACACTGTTTTTTTAAAAAAAAGGAACATGGATAAAAGCTCAACCTCAGGGAGTGTTAGACGCATGCAATCTAATCTACAAAAAGTTTCAACTTACACCAGTCGACTGACCATCAGCAAAAAGTCTACAAAAAATAAATGCTGAAGGGGTTTTACAGAACTGTGTACCCTCAACCTGCTGGTGAGACGTAAAAGGATAACAGCCAATAATGAGAACAGAAAGGAGCTGTGTTTAAAAGTAAAAATGGAGGTACCATTCAATCCAGCAGGCACACCATTGGACCTCTCACCTGAGAAGACAAGAATCGAGAAGACACAGGCCGCAAAAGCTGCAGTGCAGCCTTATTCACAATAGCCAAGACCGTGAAGCAATCAAAATATCCAACAAGAGGTGAATGGATAAAGAAGAAGTGGTCCAGGTACACAATGGAATATTGGCCATGGAAAACAATGAACCATTGCTCTCTGAGGCACCACAAATGAGTCTTTAGATAATCATGAATCATGAGGTAAGTCGGAAAGCAAAAGACCTATATTCTATGATATCACTTATAGGCGTTATCTAATAACTGACACAAATGAACATATTTCCACAGAGATACACACTCACAGACTTAGAAAACAAACTATGCTCATCTAAAAGGAAAGGTGGGGGGAATGGATAAATTAAGATTAGTGTTACTATATGTATACAAACACATATTATATACATATCTCAAAACTACCGACCATATAGCAAGGGAGGTCTGCAGAACCCTGTGTAACATTTTACATGGGAAGAGGATCTGTACTTGAATAGACATATATAATCTACAAATGAACCAGATTGTGTACACCTAGGACAAACAATATTCTAAGCTTTACTCAAATTTAAAAAAAAAAATTATACCAAGAAGAAATAATGAGACATAAACTTAGGGGCGTTTCTCCATGCACATTCCAACGTAATTTACAACCTAGGAACACGACTTCCAGAAAGGCTCTGCTGCCCTAGTACCCAGATTTGGGAATGGAGAAATGCTGCCTGCTTGAGGCCACTTCCCACAAATCAGCTTTAAACCCATTGCTAAAGGTCACTAAATATTCACCAAACTTGCAGTTCGGTAAATGACACCTGCTCTCTGAAAAAATTCTGGGGTGGAAAATTGACCAAAAAATTCAAAAGAGGGCAACCTTCCAAGAAGACCATATCAAGAGTTATATTGTACTCCCAACTGTTTCCTTTTTTTAACAGAAAAGAAAACGGCGGAGAAAAATGATGAGTTTTAGGAATTTTCAGAGACATGCAAACCCAAATTACAAAAACCTATCAGCTCACAGCAGCCAGAAGGGCCATTAGCATAAATGCTGCAAACAATAAATGCTGAAACGATTGTGGAGAAATGTGTACCCTCGATTCTAAAGGGGACGTGGTAAGTGCCACTAATGAAAACACAAAGAAGGTGCTTTGAAAAGGGAAACACGGTGCTACCAGTCAGTCAATCACAACCACTGCTTGGCCTATCACCTGAGAAAATGAGAATCAAAAAGTCACAGGCTGGCAATCCTGCACTAAAACAATATTTACCATAGCCAACACTTGGAAGCAATGAAAATGTCCATCAACCGAGTAATGCACAAAGTAGAAGTGGTCCACGTACACAGTGGAAAATTACTCCAATAAAAAATAAAACTTACATTTAAAAATCCAACGAAAGTAAGGAGACATCAGCTTGTGTGGGTTTGTCCAGGCACACTCCACGCTAATTTATAACCGAGAAACACCACAGGGTGCAAGGGCTTTTCCCGAGTTACCAGGGTGGGGAACATAGAAAGGCTGCTGCCCTCTGGCAGTTACCTGCAAAAACAGCTTTAAGCCTGTGCTAATGGTCATTTCATAGGAACAAGTACTGCAGAACTGCAAATGAAACCTGCCCTCAAAATGTCTTGAGGGAGGTAATGGCCAATACATTTCAAAATGTGACACATACTTTAAGAGAACACTTTGAAGAACTAAGGGGTAATCACAGCTTGAAAAATAAAAAAGGACATGCCTTCAAGCTCATTTTCAATGGATTATGAGGCACGTGCGAATTCAACCACAAAGAGGTATCAGATCACACTTGTCAGAATAACCACCAGCAAGAAAACTACAAACAATAAATGCTGAAGGTGTTGTAGAGAAATGCATACCCTCAACTTCAAGGGGGACGTAACTTGGAAAGGGCCACGAACTAGAACAGAATGGAGGTGCCTTAAAAAGGTAAACATTGAGCTACCATATGATCCAGCAGGCCCACTCCTCGACCTATAATCTAAGAGGAGAGAATTGGAAAGACAGAGGCAGGAAATCTGCATTGCACAGTATTACAATAGCCAAGATATGGAAGTAACCAAAAAGGCCACCAACAGAAGGATGGACAAAGAAGAACTCCTCCATGTACAGATGGAATATTCGCTACTGAAAAAAATGAAACAATGCCATTTGCAGCACCATAGAAGATGAGTCTAGACGTAATCATGCCACCTGTAGTAAGTGAGAAAGCAAAAGACACATATCCTATCATACCACTTTTAGGAGTTACTTAAAAATTGATACCAATGAAGATATTTCAACAGAGAGAGGCAATCGCAGATTCATTTGAAAACTTATGGTTCACCAAATAGAAAGGGATGAGGATTGGATACATTACCATATTGGGGTTAACAGAGATATACATACCATGTGAAATATATAATCACCAAAGGCGTACGGAAGACCAGGAGAAGAATACTCAACATTCTGTCATAACCTAAATGGGAAAAGGATGCGAGGAAGAATAGATACACATATATGTGTGAAAGAACCACATCTTGCACACCAAGAAGAAACAAACCATTGTAATCAAATTTGCTGGGATAAAAAATAAAAAGTAAATTACAAATATGAACAAGAAGTAATGAGACATAAACTTAAAGGGCTTTTTCCTGGCACATTCCATTTTAATTTACAACCTAGAACACCACTTCCATTAAGGCTCTGTTTCCCTAGTAACCAAATTTGGTAAAGGAGAAATGCTGCCACCTTGTGGCCGTTTCCTGCAAGAGCAGCTTTAAAGTCACAGCTAATGGTCACTTAACATTCACAAGGACTCAGGGCTGTAAGGACACCTGCCCTAAAAAATTGTGCTGAAGTAGGGAATGGACAAAAAATTTCAAAACAGGCAAATGTTTCAAGAAGAGAATATGAAGAGTTACGTTTTACTGACGCTCTTTTAAAAAAAAGGAAAATGGATAAAAGCTCAACCTCAGGGAGTGTTAGACCCATGCAATCTAATCTACAAAAAGTTTTCAACTTACACCAATCGACTGACCATCAGCAAAAAGTCTACGAACAATAAATGCTGAAGGGGTTTTAGAGAACTGTGAACCCTCTACCTGCTGTTGAGACGTAAAAGGGTAACAGCCAATAATGAGAATAGAAAGGAGCTGTGTTTAAAAGTAAAAATGGAGGTACCATTCAATCCAGCAGGCACACCATTGGACCTCTCACCTGAGAAGGCAAGAATCGAGAAGACACAGGCCGCAAAAGCTGCAGTGCAGCCTTATTCACAATAGCCAAGACCGTGAAGCAATCAAAATATCCAACAAGAGGTGAATGGATAAAGAAGAAGTGGTCCATGTACACAATGGAATATTAGCCATGGAAAACAATGAACCATTGCTCTCTGAGGCACCACAAATGACTCTGGAGATAATCATGAAACATGAGGTAAGTCGGAAAGCAAAAGACCTATATTCTATGATATCACTTATAGGCGTTATCTAATAACTGACACAAATGAACATATTTCCACAGAGAAAGACACTCACAGACTTAGAAAACAAACTATGCTCATCTAAAAGGAAAGGTGGGGGGAATGGATAAATTAAGATTAGTGTTACTATATGTATACAAACACATATTATATACATATCTCAAAACGACCGACCATATAGCAAGGGAGGTCTGCGGAACATTCTGTAACATTTTACATGGGAAGAGGATCTGTACTTGAATAGACATATATAATCTACAAATGAACCAGATTGTGTACACCTAGGACAAACAATATTCTAAGCTTTACCACAATTAATAAATTTTTAAAACCAAGAAGAAATAATGAGACATAAACTTATGGGGGTTTCTCCATGCACATTCCAATGTAATTTACAACCTAGGAACACGACTTCCAGAAAGGCTATGCTGCCCTAGAAACCAGATTTGGGAATGGAGAAATGCTGCCTGCTTGAGGCCACTTCCCACAACAGCAGCTTTAAACCCATTTCTAAAGGTCAATAAATATTCACCAAACTTGCAGTTCGGGAAATGACACCTGCTCTCTAAAAAAACTCTGGGGTGGAAAATCGACCAAAAAATTCAAAAGAGGGCAACCTTCTAAGAAGACAGTTTCCAGAGTTATAATGTACTCCCATTTGTTTCCTTTTTGTAACGGAAAAGAAAACGGCGGAGAAAAATAATGAGTTTTACGAATTTTCAAATACATGCAAACCCAAATTACAAAAACCTATCAGCTCACAGCAGCCAGTAGGGCCATTAGCATAAATGCTGCAAACAATAAATGCTGAAGCGATTGTGGAGAAATGCGTACCCTCGATTCTAAGGGGGACGTGGTAAGAGCCACTAATGAAAACACAAAGGAGGTGCTTTGAAAGGGGAAACACGGTGCTACCAGTCAATGAATCACACCCACTGCTGGGCCTATCACCTGAGAAAATGAGAATCAAAAAGTCACAGGCTGGCAATCCTGCACTCCAACAATATTTACCATAGCCAAGACTTGGAAGAAATGAAAATGTCCATCAACCGAGGAATGCACAAAGTAGAAGTGGTCCACGTACACAGTGGAAAATTACTCCAATAAAAAATAAAAATTACATTTAAAAATCCAACAAAAGTAAGGAGACATCAGCTTGTGTGGGTTTCTCCAGGCACACTCCACTCTAATTTTTAACCGAGAAACACCACAGGCCGCAAGGGCTTTTCCCTAGTTACCAGGGTGGGGAACATAGAAAGGCTGCTGCCCTCTGGCAGTTACCTGCAAAAGCAGCTTTAAAGCCCGTGCTAATGGTCATTTCATAGGAACAAGTACTGCAGAACTGTAAATGAAACTTGCCCTCAAAATGTCTTGAGGGAGGTAATGGCCAAAATATTTCAAATGGTGACACATACTTTAAGAAAACACTTTGAAGAAATAAGCTCTAATCATAGCTGGAAAAATAAAAAGGACATGTCTAAAAGCTCAATTTCAACGCATTATGAGACACATGCAAATTCAACCACAAAGAGGTATCAGCTCACACCACTCAGAAGAACCATCAGCAAAAACTACAAAGAATAAATGCTGAAGGTGCTGGGAAGAAATGCATACCCTCAACTTTATGTGGGACGTAACCTGGAAAGAGCCACTAAAGAGAACAGAATAGAGGTGCCTTTAAAAGGTAAATATTGAGCTACCATAGGATCCAGCAGACCTATTCCTGGACCTATAAACTAAGAAGACAGAATTGGAAGGACACAGGTATGCAAATCTGCATTGCATAGTATTACAATAGCCAAGATACGGAAGTAACCAAAAAGTCCACCGACAGATGGGCGGACAAAGAAGAACTGCTACCTGTACAGATGGAATATGAGCTAGTGAAAAAATGAAACAATGCCATTTGCAGCACCATAGATGAGTCTAGACGTAATCACGCCACCTGTAGTAAGTGAGAAAGCAAAAGACACATATCCTATCATATCACTTTTAGGAGTTACTTAAAAATCGATACCAATGAAGATATTTCCACAAAGAGAGGCAATCGCAGATTCATTTAAAAACTTATGGTTCACCAAATAGAAAGGGATGAGGATTGGATACATTACCATATTGGGGTTAACAGAGATATACAAACCATGTGAAATATATAACCACCAAAGACGTACGGAAGACCAGGAGAAGACTACTCAACATTCCGTCATAACCTACATGAGAAAAGGATGCGAGGAAGAATAGATACCTGTATATGTGTGAAAGAGCCACATCTTGCACACCTAGAGCAAACAAACCATCGTAATCAAATTTGCTGGGATAAAAAATAAAACGTAAATTACAAATATGAACAAGAAGTAATGAGACATAAACTTAAAGGGCTTTTTCCTGGCATATTCCATTCTAATATACAACCTAGAACACCACTTCCATTAAGGCTCTGTTTCCCTCGTAACCAAATTTGGTAAAGGAGAAATGATGCCACCTTGTGGCCGTTACCTGCAAGAGCAGCTTTAAACTCACAGCTAATGGTCACTTAACATTCACAAAGACTCAGGGCTGTAAAGGACACCTGCCCTAAAATATTGTGCTGAAGTAGGGAGTGGACAATAAAATTCAAAACAGGCAAATGTTTCAAGAAGAGATTATGAAGAGTTAAGTTTTACTCACACTGTTTTTTTAAAAAAAAGGAACATGGATAAAAGCTCAACCTCAGGGAGTGTTAGACGCATGCAATCTAATCTACAAAAAGTTTCAACTTACACCAGTCGACTGACCATCAGCAAAAAGTCTACAAAAAATAAATGCTGAAGGGGTTTTACAGAACTGTGTACCCTCAACCTGCTGGTGAGACGTAAAAGGATAACAGCCAATAATGAGAACAGAAAGGAGCTGTGTTTAAAAGTAAAAATGGAGGTACCATTCAATCCAGCAGGCACACCATTGGACCTCTCACCTGAGAAGACAAGAATCGAGAAGACACAGGCCGCAAAAGCTGCAGTGCAGCCTTATTCACAATAGCCAAGACCGTGAAGCAATCAAAATATCCAACAAGAGGTGAATGGATAAAGAAGAAGTGGTCCAGGTACACAATGGAATATTGGCCATGGAAAACAATGAACCATTGCTCTCTGAGGCACCACAAATGAGTCTTTAGATAATCATGAATCATGAGGTAAGTCGGAAAGCAAAAGACCTATATTCTATGATATCACTTGTAGGCGTTATCTAATAACTGACACAAATGAACATATTTCCACAGAGATACACACTCACAGACTTAGAAAACAAACTATGCTCATCTAAAAGGAAAGGTGGGGGGAATGGATAAATTAAGATTAGTGTTACTATATGTATACAAACACATATTATATACATATCTCAAAACTACCGACCATATAGCAAGGGAGGTCTGCAGAACCCTGTGTAACATTTTACATGGGAAGAGGATCTGTACTTGAATAGACATATATAATCTACAAATGAACCAGATTGTGTACACCTAGGACAAACAATATTCTAAGCTTTACTCAAATTTAAAAAAAAAAATTATACCAAGAAGAAATAATGAGACATAAACTTAGGGGCGTTTCTCCATGCACATTCCAACGTAATTTACAACCTAGGAACACGACTTCCAGAAAGGCTCTGCTGCCCTAGTACCCAGATTTGGGAATGGAGAAATGCTGCCTGCTTGAGGCCACTTCCCACAAATCAGCTTTAAACCCATTGCTAAAGGTCACTAAATATTCACCAAACTTGCAGTTCGGTAAATGACACCTGCTCTCTGAAAAAATTCTGGGGTGGAAAATTGACCAAAAAATTCAAAAGAGGGCAACCTTCCAAGAAGACCATATCAAGAGTTATATTGTACTCCCAACTGTTTCCTTTTTTTAACAGAAAAGAAAACGGCGGAGAAAAATGATGAGTTTTAGGAATTTTCAGAGACATGCAAACCCAAATTACAAAAACCTATCAGCTCACAGCAGCCAGAAGGGCCATTAGCATAAATGCTGCAAACAATAAATGCTGAAACGATTGTGGAGAAATGTGTACCCTCGATTCTAAAGGGGACGTGGTAAGTGCCACTAATGAAAACACAAAGAAGGTGCTTTGAAAAGGGAAACACGGTGCTACCAGTCAGTCAATCACAACCACTGCTTGGCCTATCACCTGAGAAAATGAGAATCAAAAAGTCACAGGCTGGCAATCCTGCACTAAAACAATATTTACCATAGCCAACACTTGGAAGCAATGAAAATGTCCATCAACCGAGTAATGCACAAAGTAGAAGTGGTCCACGTACACAGTGGAAAATTACTCCAATAAAAAATAAAACTTACATTTAAAAATCCAACGAAAGTAAGGAGACATCAGCTTGTGTGGGTTTGTCCAGGCACACTCCACGCTAATTTATAACCGAGAAACACCACAGGGTGCAAGGGCTTTTCCCGAGTTACCAGGGTGGGGAACATAGAAAGGCTGCTGCCCTCTGGCAGTTACCTGCAAAAACAGCTTTAAGCCTGTGCTAATGGTCATTTCATAGGAACAAGTACTGCAGAACTGCAAATGAAACCTGCCCTCAAAATGTCTTGAGGGAGGTAATGGCCAATACATTTCAAAATGTGACACATACTTTAAGAGAACACTTTGAAGAACTAAGGGGTAATCACAGCTTGAAAAATAAAAAAGGACATGCCTTCAAGCTCATTTTCAATGGATTATGAGGCACGTGCGAATTCAACCACAAAGAGGTATCAGATCACACTTGTCAGAATAACCACCAGCAAGAAAACTACAAACAATAAATGCTGAAGGTGTTGTAGAGAAATGCATACCCTCAACTTCAAGGGGGACGTAACTTGGAAAGGGCCACGAACTAGAACAGAATGGAGGTGCCTTAAAAAGGTAAACATTGAGCTACCATATGATCCAGCAGGCCCACTCCTCGACCTATAATCTAAGAGGAGAGAATTGGAAAGACAGAGGCAGGAAATCTGCATTGCACAGTATTACAATAGCCAAGATATGGAAGTAACCAAAAAGGCCACCAACAGAAGGATGGACAAAGAAGAACTCCTCCATGTACAGATGGAATATTCGCTACTGAAAAAAATGAAACAATGCCATTTGCAGCACCATAGAAGATGAGTCTAGACGTAATCATGCCACCTGTAGTAAGTGAGAAAGCAAAAGACACATATCCTATCATACCACTTTTAGGAGTTACTTAAAAATTGATACCAATGAAGATATTTCAACAGAGAGAGGCAATCGCAGATTCATTTGAAAACTTATGGTTCACCAAATAGAAAGGGATGAGGATTGGATACATTACCATATTGGGGTTAACAGAGATATACATACCATGTGAAATATATAATCACCAAAGGCGTACGGAAGACCAGGAGAAGAATACTCAACATTCTGTCATAACCTAAATGGGAAAAGGATGCGAGGAAGAATAGATACACATATATGTGTGAAAGAACCACATCTTGCACACCAAGAAGAAACAAACCATTGTAATCAAATTTGCTGGGATAAAAAATAAAAAGTAAATTACAAATATGAACAAGAAGTAATGAGACATAAACTTAAAGGGCTTTTTCCTGGCACATTCCATTTTAATTTACAACCTAGAACACCACTTCCATTAAGGCTCTGTTTCCCTAGTAACCAAATTTGGTAAAGGAGAAATGCTGCCACCTTGTGGCCGTTTCCTGCAAGAGCAGCTTTAAAGTCACAGCTAATGGTCACTTAACATTCACAAGGACTCAGGGCTGTAAGGACACCTGCCCTAAAAAATTGTGCTGAAGTAGGGAATGGACAAAAAATTTCAAAACAGGCAAATGTTTCAAGAAGAGAATATGAAGAGTTACGTTTTACTGACGCTCTTTTAAAAAAAAGGAAAATGGATAAAAGCTCAACCTCAGGGAGTGTTAGACCCATGCAATCTAATCTACAAAAAGTTTTCAACTTACACCAATCGACTGACCATCAGCAAAAAGTCTACGAACAATAAATGCTGAAGGGGTTTTAGAGAACTGTGAACCCTCTACCTGCTGTTGAGACGTAAAAGGGTAACAGCCAATAATGAGAATAGAAAGGAGCTGTGTTTAAAAGTAAAAATGGAGGTACCATTCAATCCAGCAGGCACACCATTGGACCTCTCACCTGAGAAGGCAAGAATCGAGAAGACACAGGCCGCAAAAGCTGCAGTGCAGCCTTATTCACAATAGCCAAGACCGTGAAGCAATCAAAATATCCAACAAGAGGTGAATGGATAAAGAAGAAGTGGTCCATGTACACAATGGAATATTAGCCATGGAAAACAATGAACCATTGCTCTCTGAGGCACCACAAATGACTCTGGAGATAATCATGAAACATGAGGTAAGTCGGAAAGCAAAAGACCTATATTCTATGATATCACTTATAGGCGTTATCTAATAACTGACACAAATGAACATATTTCCACAGAGAAAGACACTCACAGACTTAGAAAACAAACTATGCTCATCTAAAAGGAAAGGTGGGGGGAATGGATAAATTAAGATTAGTGTTACTATATGTATACAAACACATATTATATACATATCTCAAAACGACCGACCATATAGCAAGGGAGGTCTGCGGAACATTCTGTAACATTTTACATGGGAAGAGGATCTGTACTTGAATAGACATATATAATCTACAAATGAACCAGATTGTGTACACCTAGGACAAACAATATTCTAAGCTTTACCACAATTAATAAATTTTTA
Source organism: Eschrichtius robustus (assembly GCF_028021215.1). NCBI lineage: Eukaryota > Metazoa > Chordata > Mammalia > Artiodactyla > Eschrichtiidae > Eschrichtius > Eschrichtius robustus. The sequence continues at coordinate 20,822,016 of NC_090830.1, read as the reverse complement.
AAACCAAGAAGAAATAATGAGACATAAACTTATGGGGGTTTCTCCATGCACATTCCAATGTAATTTACAACCTAGGAACACGACTTCCAGAAAGGCTCTGCTGCCCTAGAAACCAGATTTGGGAATGGAGAAATGCTGCCTGCTTGAGGCCACTTCCCACAACAGCAGCTTTAAACCCATTTCTAAAGGTCAATAAATATTCACCAAACTTGCAGTTCGGGAAATGACACCTGCTCTCTAAAAAAACTCTGGGGTGGAAAATCGACCAAAAAATTCAAAAGAGGGCAACCTTCTAAGAAGACAGTTTCCAGAGTTATAATGTACTCCCATTTGTTTCCTTTTTGTAACAGAAAAGAAAACGGCGGAGAAAAATAATGAGTTTTACGAATTTTCAAATACATGCAAACCCAAATTACAAAAACCTATCAGCTCACAGCAGCCAGTAGGGCCATTAGCATAAATGCTGCAAACAATAAATGCTGAAGCGATTGTGGAGAAATGCGTACCCTCGATTCTAAGGGGGACGTGGTAAGAGCCACTAATGAAAACACAAAGGAGGTGCTTTGAAAGGGGAAACACGGTGCTACCAGTCAATGAATCACACCCACTGCTGGGCCTATCACCTGAGAAAATGAGAATCAAAAAGTCACAGGCTGGCAATCCTGCACTCCAACAATATTTACCATAGCCAAGACTTGGAAGAAATGAAAATGTCCATCAACCGAGGAATGCACAAAGTAGAAGTGGTCCACGTACACAGTGGAAAATTACTCCAATAAAAAATAAAAATTACATTTAAAAATCCAACAAAAGTAAGGAGACATCAGCTTGTGTGGGTTTCTCCAGGCACACTCCACTCTAATTTTTAACCGAGAAACACCACAGGCCGCAAGGGCTTTTCCCTAGTTACCAGGGTGGGGAACATAGAAAGGCTGCTGCCCTCTGGCAGTTACCTGCAAAAGCAGCTTTAAAGCCCGTGCTAATGGTCATTTCATAGGAACAAGTACTGCAGAACTGTAAATGAAACTTGCCCTCAAAATGTCTTGAGGGAGGTAATGGCCAAAATATTTCAAATGGTGACACATACTTTAAGAAAACACTTTGAAGAAATAAGCTCTAATCATAGCTGGAAAAATAAAAAGGACATGTCTAAAAGCTCAATTTCAACGCATTATGAGACACATGCAAATTCAACCACAAAGAGGTATCAGCTCACACCACTCAGAAGAACCATCAGCAAAAACTACAAAGAATAAATGCTGAAGGTGCTGGGAAGAAATGCATACCCTCAACTTTATGTGGGACGTAACCTGGAAAGAGCCACTAAAGAGAACAGAATAGAGGTGCCTTTAAAAGGTAAATATTGAGCTACCATAGGATCCAGCAGACCTATTCCTGGACCTATAAACTAAGAAGACAGAATTGGAAGGACACAGGTATGCAAATCTGCATTGCATAGTATTACAATAGCCAAGATACGGAAGTAACCAAAAAGTCCACCGACAGATGGGCGGACAAAGAAGAACTGCTACCTGTACAGATGGAATATGAGCTAGTGAAAAAATGAAACAATGCCATTTGCAGCACCATAGATGAGTCTAGACGTAATCACGCCACCTGTAGTAAGTGAGAAAGCAAAAGACACATATCCTATCATATCACTTTTAGGAGTTACTTAAAAATCGATACCAATGAAGATATTTCCACAAAGAGAGGCAATCGCAGATTCATTTAAAAACTTATGGTTCACCAAATAGAAAGGGATGAGGATTGGATACATTACCATATTGGGGTTAACAGAGATATACAAACCATGTGAAATATATAACCACCAAAGACGTACGGAAGACCAGGAGAAGACTACTCAACATTCCGTCATAACCTACATGAGAAAAGGATGCGAGGAAGAATAGATACCTGTATATGTGTGAAAGAGCCACATCTTGCACACCTAGAGCAAACAAACCATCGTAATCAAATTTGCTGGGATAAAAAATAAAACGTAAATTACAAATATGAACAAGAAGTAATGAGACATAAACTTAAAGGGCTTTTTCCTGGCATATTCCATTCTAATATACAACCTAGAACACCACTTCCATTAAGGCTCTGTTTCCCTCGTAACCAAATTTGGTAAAGGAGAAATGATGCCACCTTGTGGCCGTTACCTGCAAGAGCAGCTTTAAACTCACAGCTAATGGTCACTTAACATTCACAAAGACTCAGGGCTGTAAAGGACACCTGCCCTAAAATATTGTGCTGAAGTAGGGAGTGGACAATAAAATTCAAAACAGGCAAATGTTTCAAGAAGAGATTATGAAGAGTTAAGTTTTACTCACACTGTTTTTTTAAAAAAAAGGAACATGGATAAAAGCTCAACCTCAGGGAGTGTTAGACGCATGCAATCTAATCTACAAAAAGTTTCAACTTACACCAGTCGACTGACCATCAGCAAAAAGTCTACAAAAAATAAATGCTGAAGGGGTTTTACAGAACTGTGTACCCTCAACCTGCTGGTGAGACGTAAAAGGATAACAGCCAATAATGAGAACAGAAAGGAGCTGTGTTTAAAAGTAAAAATGGAGGTACCATTCAATCCAGCAGGCACACCATTGGACCTCTCACCTGAGAAGACAAGAATCGAGAAGACACAGGCCGCAAAAGCTGCAGTGCAGCCTTATTCACAATAGCCAAGACCGTGAAGCAATCAAAATATCCAACAAGAGGTGAATGGATAAAGAAGAAGTGGTCCAGGTACACAATGGAATATTGGCCATGGAAAACAATGAACCATTGCTCTCTGAGGCACCACAAATGAGTCTTTAGATAATCATGAATCATGAGGTAAGTCGGAAAGCAAAAGACCTATATTCTATGATATCACTTGTAGGCGTTATCTAATAACTGACACAAATGAACATATTTCCACAGAGATACACACTCACAGACTTAGAAAACAAACTATGCTCATCTAAAAGGAAAGGTGGGGGGAATGGATAAATTAAGATTAGTGTTACTATATGTATACAAACACATATTATATACATATCTCAAAACTACCGACCATATAGCAAGGGAGGTCTGCAGAACCCTGTGTAACATTTTACATGGGAAGAGGATCTGTACTTGAATAGACATATATAATCTACAAATGAACCAGATTGTGTACACCTAGGACAAACAATATTCTAAGCTTTACTCAAATTTAAAAAAAAAAATTATACCAAGAAGAAATAATGAGACATAAACTTAGGGGCGTTTCTCCATGCACATTCCAACGTAATTTACAACCTAGGAACACGACTTCCAGAAAGGCTCTGCTGCCCTAGTACCCAGATTTGGGAATGGAGAAATGCTGCCTGCTTGAGGCCACTTCCCACAAATCAGCTTTAAACCCATTGCTAAAGGTCACTAAATATTCACCAAACTTGCAGTTCGGTAAATGACACCTGCTCTCTGAAAAAATTCTGGGGTGGAAAATTGACCAAAAAATTCAAAAGAGGGCAACCTTCCAAGAAGACCATATCAAGAGTTATATTGTACTCCCAACTGTTTCCTTTTTTTAACAGAAAAGAAAACGGCGGAGAAAAATGATGAGTTTTAGGAATTTTCAGAGACATGCAAACCCAAATTACAAAAACCTATCAGCTCACAGCAGCCAGAAGGGCCATTAGCATAAATGCTGCAAACAATAAATGCTGAAACGATTGTGGAGAAATGTGTACCCTCGATTCTAAAGGGGACGTGGTAAGTGCCACTAATGAAAACACAAAGAAGGTGCTTTGAAAAGGGAAACACGGTGCTACCAGTCAGTCAATCACAACCACTGCTTGGCCTATCACCTGAGAAAATGAGAATCAAAAAGTCACAGGCTGGCAATCCTGCACTAAAACAATATTTACCATAGCCAACACTTGGAAGCAATGAAAATGTCCATCAACCGAGGAATGCACAAAGTAGAAGTGGTCCACGTACACAGTGGAAAATTACTCCAATAAAAAATAAAACTTACATTTAAAAATCCAACGAAAGTAAGGAGACATCAGCTTGTGTGGGTTTGTCCAGGCACACTCCACGCTAATTTATAACCGAGAAACACCACAGGGTGCAAGGGCTTTTCCCGAGTTACCAGGGTGGGGAACATAGAAAGGCTGCTGCCCTCTGGCAGTTACCTGCAAAAACAGCTTTAAGCCTGTGCTAATGGTCATTTCATAGGAACAAGTACTGCAGAACTGCAAATGAAACCTGCCCTCAAAATGTCTTGAGGGAGGTAATGGCCAATACATTTCAAAATGTGACACATACTTTAAGAGAACACTTTGAAGAACTAAGGGGTAATCACAGCTTGAAAAATAAAAAAGGACATGCCTTCAAGCTCATTTTCAATGGATTATGAGGCACGTGCGAATTCAACCACAAAGAGGTATCAGATCACACTTGTCAGAATAACCACCAGCAAGAAAACTACAAACAATAAATGCTGAAGGTGTTGTAGAGAAATGCATACCCTCAACTTCAAGGGGGACGTAACTTGGAAAGGGCCACGAACTAGAACAGAATGGAGGTGCCTTAAAAAGGTAAACATTGAGCTACCATATGATCCAGCAGGCCCACTCCTCGACCTATAATCTAAGAGGAGAGAATTGGAAAGACAGAGGCAGGAAATCTGCATTGCACAGTATTACAATAGCCAAGATATGGAAGTAACCAAAAAGGCCACCAACAGAAGGATGGACAAAGAAGAACTCCTCCATGTACAGATGGAATATTCGCTACTGAAAAAAATGAAACAATGCCATTTGCAGCACCATAGAAGATGAGTCTAGACGTAATCATGCCACCTGTAGTAAGTGAGAAAGCAAAAGACACATATCCTATCATACCACTTTTAGGAGTTACTTAAAAATTGATACCAATGAAGATATTTCAACAGAGAGAGGCAATCGCAGATTCATTTGAAAACTTATGGTTCACCAAATAGAAAGGGATGAGGATTGGATACATTACCATATTGGGGTTAACAGAGATATACATACCATGTGAAATATATAATCACCAAAGGCGTACGGAAGACCAGGAGAAGAATACTCAACATTCTGTCATAACCTAAATGGGAAAAGGATGCGAGGAAGAATAGATACACATATATGTGTGAAAGAACCACATCTTGCACACCAAGAAGAAACAAACCATTGTAATCAAATTTGCTGGGATAAAAAATAAAAAGTAAATTACAAATATGAACAAGAAGTAATGAGACATAAACTTAAAGGGCTTTTTCCTGGCACATTCCATTTTAATTTACAACCTAGAACACCACTTCCATTAAGGCTCTGTTTCCCTAGTAACCAAATTTGGTAAAGGAGAAATGCTGCCACCTTGTGGCCGTTTCCTGCAAGAGCAGCTTTAAAGTCACAGCTAATGGTCACTTAACATTCACAAGGACTCAGGGCTGTAAGGACACCTGCCCTAAAAAATTGTGCTGAAGTAGGGAATGGACAAAAAATTTCAAAACAGGCAAATGTTTCAAGAAGAGAATATGAAGAGTTACGTTTTACTGACGCTCTTTTAAAAAAAAGGAAAATGGATAAAAGCTCAACCTCAGGGAGTGTTAGACCCATGCAATCTAATCTACAACAAGTTTTCAACTTACACCAATCGACTGACCATCAGCAAAAAGTCTACGAACAATAAATGCTGAAGGGGTTTTAGAGAACTGTGAACCCTCTACCTGCTGTTGAGACGTAAAAGGGTAACAGCCAATAATGAGAATAGAAAGGAGCTGTGTTTAAAAGTAAAAATGGAGGTACCATTCAATCCAGCAGGCACACCATTGGACCTCTCACCTGAGAAGGCAAGAATCGAGAAGACACAGGCCGCAAAAGCTGCAGTGCAGCCTTATTCACAATAGCCAAGACCGTGAAGCAATCAAAATATCCAACAAGAGGTGAATGGATAAAGAAGAAGTGGTCCATGTACACAATGGAATATTAGCCATGGAAAACAATGAACCATTGCTCTCTGAGGCACCACAAATGACTCTGGAGATAATCATGAAACATGAGGTAAGTCGGAAAGCAAAAGACCTATATTCTATGATATCACTTATAGGCGTTATCTAATAACTGACACAAATGAACATATTTCCACAGAGAAAGACACTCACAGACTTAGAAAACAAACTATGCTCATCTAAAAGGAAAGGTGGGGGGAATGGATAAATTAAGATTAGTGTTACTATATGTATACAAACACATATTATATACATATCTCAAAACGACCGACCATATAGCAAGGGAGGTCTGCGGAACATTCTGTAACATTTTACATGGGAAGAGGATCTGTACTTGAATAGACATATATAATCTACAAATGAACCAGATTGTGTACACCTAGGACAAACAATATTCTAAGCTTTACCACAATTAATAAATTTTTAAAACCAAGAAGAAATAATGAGACATAAACTTATGGGGGTTTCTCCATGCACATTCCAATGTAATTTACAACCTAGGAACACGACTTCCAGAAAGGCTCTGCTGCCCTAGAAACCAGATTTGGGAATGGAGAAATGCTGCCTGCTTGAGGCCACTTCCCACAACAGCAGCTTTAAACCCATTTCTAAAGGTCAATAAATATTCACCAAACTTGCAGTTCGGGAAATGACACCTGCTCTCTAAAAAAACTCTGGGGTGGAAAATCGACCAAAAAATTCAAAAGAGGGCAACCTTCTAAGAAGACAGTTTCCAGAGTTATAATGTACTCCCATTTGTTTCCTTTTTGTAACAGAAAAGAAAACGGCGGAGAAAAATAATGAGTTTTACGAATTTTCAAATACATGCAAACCCAAATTACAAAAACCTATCAGCTCACAGCAGCCAGTAGGGCCATTAGCATAAATGCTGCAAACAATAAATGCTGAAGCGATTGTGGAGAAATGCGTACCCTCGATTCTAAGGGGGACGTGGTAAGAGCCACTAATGAAAACACAAAGGAGGTGCTTTGAAAGGGGAAACACGGTGCTACCAGTCAATGAATCACACCCACTGCTGGGCCTATCACCTGAGAAAATGAGAATCAAAAAGTCACAGGCTGGCAATCCTGCACTCCAACAATATTTACCATAGCCAAGACTTGGAAGAAATGAAAATGTCCATCAACCGAGGAATGCACAAAGTAGAAGTGGTCCACGTACACAGTGGAAAATTACTCCAATAAAAAATAAAAATTACATTTAAAAATCCAACAAAAGTAAGGAGACATCAGCTTGTGTGGGTTTCTCCAGGCACACTCCACTCTAATTTTTAACCGAGAAACACCACAGGCCGCAAGGGCTTTTCCCTAGTTACCAGGGTGGGGAACATAGAAAGGCTGCTGCCCTCTGGCAGTTACCTGCAAAAGCAGCTTTAAAGCCCGTGCTAATGGTCATTTCATAGGAACAAGTACTGCAGAACTGTAAATGAAACTTGCCCTCAAAATGTCTTGAGGGAGGTAATGGCCAAAATATTTCAAATGGTGACACATACTTTAAGAAAACACTTTGAAGAAATAAGCTCTAATCATAGCTGGAAAAATAAAAAGGACATGTCTAAAAGCTCAATTTCAACGCATTATGAGACACATGCAAATTCAACCACAAAGAGGTATCAGCTCACACCACTCAGAAGAACCATCAGCAAAAACTACAAAGAATAAATGCTGAAGGTGCTGGGAAGAAATGCATACCCTCAACTTTATGTGGGACGTAACCTGGAAAGAGCCACTAAAGAGAACAGAATAGAGGTGCCTTTAAAAGGTAAATATTGAGCTACCATAGGATCCAGCAGACCTATTCCTGGACCTATAAACTAAGAAGACAGAATTGGAAGGACACAGGTATGCAAATCTGCATTGCATAGTATTACAATAGCCAAGATACGGAAGTAACCAAAAAGTCCACCGACAGATGGGCGGACAAAGAAGAACTGCTACCTGTACAGATGGAATATGAGCTAGTGAAAAAATGAAACAATGCCATTTGCAGCACCATAGATGAGTCTAGACGTAATCACGCCACCTGTAGTAAGTGAGAAAGCAAAAGACACATATCCTATCATATCACTTTTAGGAGTTACTTAAAAATCGATACCAATGAAGATATTTCCACAAAGAGAGGCAATCGCAGATTCATTTAAAAACTTATGGTTCACCAAATAGAAAGGGATGAGGATTGGATACATTACCATATTGGGGTTAACAGAGATATACAAACCATGTGAAATATATAACCACCAAAGACGTACGGAAGACCAGGAGAAGACTACTCAACATTCCGTCATAACCTACATGAGAAAAGGATGCGAGGAAGAATAGATACCTGTATATGTGTGAAAGAGCCACATCTTGCACACCTAGAGCAAACAAACCATCGTAATCAAATTTGCTGGGATAAAAAATAAAACGTAAATTACAAATATGAACAAGAAGTAATGAGACATAAACTTAAAGGGCTTTTTCCTGGCATATTCCATTCTAATATACAACCTAGAACACCACTTCCATTAAGGCTCTGTTTCCCTCGTAACCAAATTTGGTAAAGGAGAAATGATGCCACCTTGTGGCCGTTACCTGCAAGAGCAGCTTTAAACTCACAGCTAATGGTCACTTAACATTCACAAAGACTCAGGGCTGTAAAGGACACCTGCCCTAAAATATTGTGCTGAAGTAGGGAGTGGACAATAAAATTCAAAACAGGCAAATGTTTCAAGAAGAGATTATGAAGAGTTAAGTTTTACTCACACTGTTTTTTTTAAAAAAAGGAACATGGATAAAAGCTCAACCTCAGGGAGTGTTAGACGCATGCAATCTAATCTACAAAAAGTTTCAACTTACACCAGTCGACTGACCATCAGCAAAAAGTCTACAAAAAATAAATGCTGAAGGGGTTTTACAGAACTGTGTACCCTCAACCTGCTGGTGAGACGTAAAAGGATAACAGCCAATAATGAGAACAGAAAGGAGCTGTGTTTAAAAGTAAAAATGGAGGTACCATTCAATCCAGCAGGCACACCATTGGACCTCTCACCTGAGAAGACAAGAATCGAGAAGACACAGGCCGCAAAAGCTGCAGTGCAGCCTTATTCACAATAGCCAAGACCGTGAAGCAATCAAAATATCCAACAAGAGGTGAATGGATAAAGAAGAAGTGGTCCAGGTACACAATGGAATATTGGCCATGGAAAACAATGAACCATTGCTCTCTGAGGCACCACAAATGAGTCTTTAGATAATCATGAATCATGAGGTAAGTCGGAAAGCAAAAGACCTATATTCTATGATATCACTTATAGGCGTTATCTAATAACTGACACAAATGAACATATTTCCACAGAGATACACACTCACAGACTTAGAAAACAAACTATGCTCATCTAAAAGGAAAGGTGGGGGGAATGGATAAATTAAGATTAGTGTTACTATATGTATACAAACACATATTATATACATATCTCAAAACTACCGACCATATAGCAAGGGAGGTCTGCAGAACCCTGTGTAACATTTTACATGGGAAGAGGATCTGTACTTGAATAGACATATATAATCTACAAATGAACCAGATTGTGTACACCTAGGACAAACAATATTCTAAGCTTTACTCAAATTTAAAAAAAAAAATTATACCAAGAAGAAATAATGAGACATAAACTTAGGGGCGTTTCTCCATGCACATTCCAACGTAATTTACAACCTAGGAACACGACTTCCAGAAAGGCTCTGCTGCCCTAGTACCCAGATTTGGGAATGGAGAAATGCTGCCTGCTTGAGGCCACTTCCCACAAATCAGCTTTAAACCCATTGCTAAAGGTCACTAAATATTCACCAAACTTGCAGTTCGGTAAATGACACCTGCTCTCTGAAAAAATTCTGGGGTGGAAAATTGACCAAAAAATTCAAAAGAGGGCAACCTTCCAAGAAGACCATATCAAGAGTTATATTGTACTCCCAACTGTTTCCTTTTTTTAACAGAAAAGAAAACGGCGGAGAAAAATGATGAGTTTTAGGAATTTTCAGAGACATGCAAACCCAAATTACAAAAACCTATCAGCTCACAGCAGCCAGAAGGGCCATTAGCATAAATGCTGCAAACAATAAATGCTGAAACGATTGTGGAGAAATGTGTACCCTCGATTCTAAAGGGGACGTGGTAAGTGCCACTAATGAAAACACAAAGAAGGTGCTTTGAAAAGGGAAACACGGTGCTACCAGTCAGTCAATCACAACCACTGCTTGGCCTATCACCTGAGAAAATGAGAATCAAAAAGTCACAGGCTGGCAATCCTGCACTAAAACAATATTTACCATAGCCAACACTTGGAAGCAATGAAAATGTCCATCAACCGAGTAATGCACAAAGTAGAAGTGGTCCACGTACACAGTGGAAAATTACTCCAATAAAAAATAAAACTTACATTTAAAAATCCAACGAAAGTAAGGAGACATCAGCTTGTGTGGGTTTGTCCAGGCACACTCCACGCTAATTTATAACCGAGAAACACCACAGGGTGCAAGGGCTTTTCCCGAGTTACCAGGGTGGGGAACATAGAAAGGCTGCTGCCCTCTGGCAGTTACCTGCAAAAACAGCTTTAAGCCTGTGCTAATGGTCATTTCATAGGAACAAGTACTGCAGAACTGCAAATGAAACCTGCCCTCAAAATGTCTTGAGGGAGGTAATGGCCAATACATTTCAAAATGTGACACATACTTTAAGAGAACACTTTGAAGAACTAAGGGGTAATCACAGCTTGAAAAATAAAAAAGGACATGCCTTCAAGCTCATTTTCAATGGATTATGAGGCACGTGCGAATTCAACCACAAAGAGGTATCAGATCACACTTGTCAGAATAACCACCAGCAAGAAAACTACAAACAATAAATGCTGAAGGTGTTGTAGAGAAATGCATACCCTCAACTTCAAGGGGGACGTAACTTGGAAAGGGCCACGAACTAGAACAGAATGGAGGTGCCTTAAAAAGGTAAACATTGAGCTACCATATGATCCAGCAGGCCCACTCCTCGACCTATAATCTAAGAGGAGAGAATTGGAAAGACAGAGGCAGGAAATCTGCATTGCACAGTATTACAATAGCCAAGATATGGAAGTAACCAAAAAGGCCACCAACAGAAGGATGGACAAAGAAGAACTCCTCCATGTACAGATGGAATATTCGCTACTGAAAAAAATGAAACAATGCCATTTGCAGCACCATAGAAGATGAGTCTAGACGTAATCATGCCACCTGTAGTAAGTGAGAAAGCAAAAGACACATATCCTATCATACCACTTTTAGGAGTTACTTAAAAATTGATACCAATGAAGATATTTCAACAGAGAGAGGCAATCGCAGATTCATTTGAAAACTTATGGTTCACCAAATAGAAAGGGATGAGGATTGGATACATTACCATATTGGGGTTAACAGAGATATACATACCATGTGAAATATATAATCACCAAAGGCGTACGGAAGACCAGGAGAAGAATACTCAACATTCTGTCATAACCTAAATGGGAAAAGGATGCGAGGAAGAATAGATACACATATATGTGTGAAAGAACCACATCTTGCACACCAAGAAGAAACAAACCATTGTAATCAAATTTGCTGGGATAAAAAATAAAAAGTAAATTACAAATATGAACAAGAAGTAATGAGACATAAACTTAAAGGGCTTTTTCCTGGCACATTCCATTTTAATTTACAACCTAGAACACCACTTCCATTAAGGCTCTGTTTCCCTAGTAACCAAATTTGGTAAAGGAGAAATGCTGCCACCTTGTGGCCGTTTCCTGCAAGAGCAGCTTTAAAGTCACAGCTAATGGTCACTTAACATTCACAAGGACTCAGGGCTGTAAGGACACCTGCCCTAAAAAATTGTGCTGAAGTAGGGAATGGACAAAAAATTTCAAAACAGGCAAATGTTTCAAGAAGAGAATATGAAGAGTTACGTTTTACTGACGCTCTTTTAAAAAAAAGGAAAATGGATAAAAGCTCAACCTCAGGGAGTGTTAGACCCATGCAATCTAATCTACAAAAAGTTTTCAACTTACACCAATCGACTGACCATCAGCAAAAAGTCTACGAACAATAAATGCTGAAGGGGTTTTAGAGAACTGTGAACCCTCTACCTGCTGTTGAGACGTAAAAGGGTAACAGCCAATAATGAGAATAGAAAGGAGCTGTGTTTAAAAGTAAAAATGGAGGTACCATTCAATCCAGCAGGCACACCATTGGACCTCTCACCTGAGAAGGCAAGAATCGAGAAGACACAGGCCGCAAAAGCTGCAGTGCAGCCTTATTCACAATAGCCAAGACCGTGAAGCAATCAAAATATCCAACAAGAGGTGAATGGATAAAGAAGAAGTGGTCCATGTACACAATGGAATATTAGCCATGGAAAACAATGAACCATTGCTCTCTGAGGCACCACAAATGACTCTGGAGATAATCATGAAACATGAGGTAAGTCGGAAAGCAAAAGACCTATATTCTATGATATCACTTATAGGCGTTATCTAATAACTGACACAAATGAACATATTTCCACAGAGAAAGACACTCACAGACTTAGAAAACAAACTATGCTCATCTAAAAGGAAAGGTGGGGGGAATGGATAAATTAAGATTAGTGTTACTATATGTATACAAACACATATTATATACATATCTCAAAACGACCGACCATATAGCAAGGGAGGTCTGCGGAACATTCTGTAACATTTTACATGGGAAGAGGATCTGTACTTGAATAGACATATATAATCTACAAATGAACCAGATTGTGTACACCTAGGACAAACAATATTCTAAGCTTTACCACAATTAATAAATTTTTAAAACCAAGAAGAAATAATGAGACATAAACTTATGGGGGTTTCTCCATGCACATTCCAATGTAATTTACAACCTAGGAACACGACTTCCAGAAAGGCTCTGCTGCCCTAGAAACCAGATTTGGGAATGGAGAAATGCTGCCTGCTTGAGGCCACTTCCCACAACAGCAGCTTTAAACCCATTTCTAAAGGTCAATAAATATTCACCAAACTTGCAGTTCGGGAAATGACACCTGCTCTCTAAAAAAACTCTGGGGTGGAAAATCGACCAAAAAATTCAAAAGAGGGCAACCTTCTAAGAAGACAGTTTCCAGAGTTATAATGTACTCCCATTTGTTTCCTTTTTGTAACAGAAAAGAAAACGGCGGAGAAAAATAATGAGTTTTACGAATTTTCAAATACATGCAAACCCAAATTACAAAAACCTATCAGCTCACAGCAGCCAGTAGGGCCATTAGCATAAATGCTGCAAACAATAAATGCTGAAGCGATTGTGGAGAAATGCGTACCCTCGATTCTAAGGGGGACGTGGTAAGAGCCACTAATGAAAACACAAAGGAGGTGCTTTGAAAGGGGAAACACGGTGCTACCAGTCAATGAATCACACCCACTGCTGGGCCTATCACCTGAGAAAATGAGAATCAAAAAGTCACAGGCTGGCAATCCTGCACTCCAACAATATTTACCATAGCCAAGACTTGGAAGAAATGAAAATGTCCATCAACCGAGGAATGCACAAAGTAGAAGTGGTCCACGTACACAGTGGAAAATTACTCCAATAAAAAATAAAAATTACATTTAAAAATCCAACAAAAGTAAGGAGACATCAGCTTGTGTGGGTTTCTCCAGGCACACTCCACTCTAATTTTTAACCGAGAAACACCACAGGCCGCAAGGGCTTTTCCCTAGTTACCAGGGTGGGGAACATAGAAAGGCTGCTGCCCTCTGGCAGTTACCTGCAAAAGCAGCTTTAAAGCCCGTGCTAATGGTCATTTCATAGGAACAAGTACTGCAGAACTGTAAATGAAACTTGCCCTCAAAATGTCTTGAGGGAGGTAATGGCCAAAATATTTCAAATGGTGACACATACTTTAAGAAAACACTTTGAAGAAATAAGCTCTAATCATAGCTGGAAAAATAAAAAGGACATGTCTAAAAGCTCAATTTCAACGCATTATGAGACACATGCAAATTCAACCACAAAGAGGTATCAGCTCACACCACTCAGAAGAACCATCAGCAAAAACTACAAAGAATAAATGCTGAAGGTGCTGGGAAGAAATGCATACCCTCAACTTTATGTGGGACGTAACCTGGAAAGAGCCACTAAAGAGAACAGAATAGAGGTGCCTTTAAAAGGTAAATATTGAGCTACCATAGGATCCAGCAGACCTATTCCTGGACCTATAAACTAAGAAGACAGAATTGGAAGGACACAGGTATGCAAATCTGCATTGCATAGTATTACAATAGCCAAGATACGGAAGTAACCAAAAAGTCCACCGACAGATGGGCGGACAAAGAAGAACTGCTACCTGTACAGATGGAATATGAGCTAGTGAAAAAATGAAACAATGCCATTTGCAGCACCATAGATGAGTCTAGACGTAATCACGCCACCTGTAGTAAGTGAGAAAGCAAAAGACACATATCCTATCATATCACTTTTAGGAGTTACTTAAAAATCGATACCAATGAAGATATTTCCACAAAGAGAGGCAATCGCAGATTCATTTAAAAACTTATGGTTCACCAAATAGAAAGGGATGAGGATTGGATACATTACCATATTGGGGTTAACAGAGATATACAAACCATGTGAAATATATAACCACCAAAGACGTACGGAAGACCAGGAGAAGACTACTCAACATTCCGTCATAACCTACATGAGAAAAGGATGCGAGGAAGAATAGATACCTGTATATGTGTGAAAGAGCCACATCTTGCACACCTAGAGCAAACAAACCATCGTAATCAAATTTGCTGGGATAAAAAATAAAACGTAAATTACAAATATGAACAAGAAGTAATGAGACATAAACTTAAAGGGCTTTTTCCTGGCATATTCCATTCTAATATACAACCTAGAACACCACTTCCATTAAGGCTCTGTTTCCCTCGTAACCAAATTTGGTAAAGGAGAAATGATGCCACCTTGTGGCCGTTACCTGCAAGAGCAGCTTTAAACTCACAGCTAATGGTCACTTAACATTCACAAAGACTCAGGGCTGTAAAGGACACCTGCCCTAAAATATTGTGCTGAAGTAGGGAGTGGACAATAAAATTCAAAACAGGCAAATGTTTCAAGAAGAGATTATGAAGAGTTAAGTTTTACTCACACTGTTTTTTTAAAAAAAAGGAACATGGATAAAAGCTCAACCTCAGGGAGTGTTAGACGCATGCAATCTAATCTACAAAAAGTTTCAACTTACACCAGTCGACTGACCATCAGCAAAAAGTCTACAAAAAATAAATGCTGAAGGGGTTTTACAGAACTGTGTACCCTCAACCTGCTGGTGAGACGTAAAAGGATAACAGCCAATAATGAGAACAGAAAGGAGCTGTGTTTAAAAGTAAAAATGGAGGTACCATTCAATCCAGCAGGCACACCATTGGACCTCTCACCTGAGAAGACAAGAATCGAGAAGACACAGGCCGCAAAAGCTGCAGTGCAGCCTTATTCACAATGGCCAAGACCGTGAAGCAATCAAAATATCCAACAAGAGGTGAATGGATAAAGAAGAAGTGGTCCAGGTACACAATGGAATATTGGCCATGGAAAACAATGAACCATTGCTCTCTGAGGCACCACAAATGAGTCTTTAGATAATCATGAATCATGAGGTAAGTCGGAAAGCAAAAGACCTATATTCTATGATATCACTTGTAGGCGTTATCTAATAACTGACACAAATGAACATATTTCCACAGAGATACACACTCACAGACTTAGAAAACAAACTATGCTCATCTAAAAGGAAAGGTGGGGGGAATGGATAAATTAAGATTAGTGTTACTATATGTATACAAACACATATTATATACATATCTCAAAACTACCGACCATATAGCAAGGGAGGTCTGCAGAACCCTGTGTAACATTTTACATGGGAAGAGGATCTGTACTTGAATAGACATATATAATCTACAAATGAACCAGATTGTGTACACCTAGGACAAACAATATTCTAAGCTTTACTCAAATTTAAAAAAAAAAATTATACCAAGAAGAAATAATGAGACATAAACTTAGGGGCGTTTCTCCATGCACATTCCAACGTAATTTACAACCTAGGAACACGACTTCCAGAAAGGCTCTGCTGCCCTAGTACCCAGATTTGGGAATGGAGAAATGCTGCCTGCTTGAGGCCACTTCCCACAAATCAGCTTTAAACCCATTGCTAAAGGTCACTAAATATTCACCAAACTTGCAGTTCGGTAAATGACACCTGCTCTCTGAAAAAATTCTGGGGTGGAAAATTGACCAAAAAATTCAAAAGAGGGCAACCTTCCAAGAAGACCATATCAAGAGTTATATTGTACTCCCAACTGTTTCCTTTTTTTAACAGAAAAGAAAACGGCGGAGAAAAATGATGAGTTTTAGGAATTTTCAGAGACATGCAAACCCAAATTACAAAAACCTATCAGCTCACAGCAGCCAGAAGGGCCATTAGCATAAATGCTGCAAACAATAAATGCTGAAACGATTGTGGAGAAATGTGTACCCTCGATTCTAAAGGGGACGTGGTAAGTGCCACTAATGAAAACACAAAGAAGGTGCTTTGAAAAGGGAAACACGGTGCTACCAGTCAGTCAATCACAACCACTGCTTGGCCTATCACCTGAGAAAATGAGAATCAAAAAGTCACAGGCTGGCAATCCTGCACTAAAACAATATTTACCATAGCCAACACTTGGAAGCAATGAAAATGTCCATCAACCGAGGAATGCACAAAGTAGAAGTGGTCCACGTACACAGTGGAAAATTACTCCAATAAAAAATAAAACTTACATTTAAAAATCCAACGAAAGTAAGGAGACATCAGCTTGTGTGGGTTTGTCCAGGCACACTCCACGCTAATTTATAACCGAGAAACACCACAGGGTGCAAGGGCTTTTCCCGAGTTACCAGGGTGGGGAACATAGAAAGGCTGCTGCCCTCTGGCAGTTACCTGCAAAAACAGCTTTAAGCCTGTGCTAATGGTCATTTCATAGGAACAAGTACTGCAGAACTGCAAATGAAACCTGCCCTCAAAATGTCTTGAGGGAGGTAATGGCCAATACATTTCAAAATGTGACACATACTTTAAGAGAACACTTTGAAGAACTAAGGGGTAATCACAGCTTGAAAAATAAAAAAGGACATGCCTTCAAGCTCATTTTCAATGGATTATGAGGCACGTGCGAATTCAACCACAAAGAGGTATCAGATCACACTTGTCAGAATAACCACCAGCAAGAAAACTACAAACAATAAATGCTGAAGGTGTTGTAGAGAAATGCATACCCTCAACTTCAAGGGGGACGTAACTTGGAAAGGGCCACGAACTAGAACAGAATGGAGGTGCCTTAAAAAGGTAAACATTGAGCTACCATATGATCCAGCAGGCCCACTCCTCGACCTATAATCTAAGAGGAGAGAATTGGAAAGACAGAGGCAGGAAATCTGCATTGCACAGTATTACAATAGCCAAGATATGGAAGTAACCAAAAAGGCCACCAACAGAAGGATGGACAAAGAAGAACTCCTCCATGTACAGATGGAATATTCGCTACTGAAAAAAATGAAACAATGCCATTTGCAGCACCATAGAAGATGAGTCTAGACGTAATCATGCCACCTGTAGTAAGTGAGAAAGCAAAAGACACATATCCTATCATACCACTTTTAGGAGTTACTTAAAAATTGATACCAATGAAGATATTTCAACAGAGAGAGGCAATCGCAGATTCATTTGAAAACTTATGGTTCACCAAATAGAAAGGGATGAGGATTGGATACATTACCATATTGGGGTTAACAGAGATATACATACCATGTGAAATATATAATCACCAAAGGCGTACGGAAGACCAGGAGAAGAATACTCAACATTCTGTCATAACCTAAATGGGAAAAGGATGCGAGGAAGAATAGATACACATATATGTGTGAAAGAACCACATCTTGCACACCAAGAAGAAACAAACCATTGTAATCAAATTTGCTGGGATAAAAAATAAAAAGTAAATTACAAATATGAACAAGAAGTAATGAGACATAAACTTAAAGGGCTTTTTCCTGGCACATTCCATTTTAATTTACAACCTAGAACACCACTTCCATTAAGGCTCTGTTTCCCTAGTAACCAAATTTGGTAAAGGAGAAATGCTGCCACCTTGTGGCCGTTTCCTGCAAGAGCAGCTTTAAAGTCACAGCTAATGGTCACTTAACATTCACAAGGACTCAGGGCTGTAAGGACACCTGCCCTAAAAAATTGTGCTGAAGTAGGGAATGGACAAAAAATTTCAAAACAGGCAAATGTTTCAAGAAGAGAATATGAAGAGTTACGTTTTACTGACGCTCTTTTAAAAAAAAGGAAAATGGATAAAAGCTCAACCTCAGGGAGTGTTAGACCCATGCAATCTAATCTACAAAAAGTTTTCAACTTACACCAATCGACTGACCATCAGCAAAAAGTCTACGAACAATAAATGCTGAAGGGGTTTTAGAGAACTGTGAACCCTCTACCTGCTGTTGAGACGTAAAAGGGTAACAGCCAATAATGAGAATAGAAAGGAGCTGTGTTTAAAAGTAAAAATGGAGGTACCATTCAATCCAGCAGGCACACCATTGGACCTCTCACCTGAGAAGGCAAGAATCGAGAAGACACAGGCCGCAAAAGCTGCAGTGCAGCCTTATTCACAATAGCCAAGACCGTGAAGCAATCAAAATATCCAACAAGAGGTGAATGGATAAAGAAGAAGTGGTCCATGTACACAATGGAATATTAGCCATGGAAAACAATGAACCATTGCTCTCTGAGGCACCACAAATGACTCTGGAGATAATCATGAAACATGAGGTAAGTCGGAAAGCAAAAGACCTATATTCTATGATATCACTTATAGGCGTTATCTAATAACTGACACAAATGAACATATTTCCACAGAGAAAGACACTCACAGACTTAGAAAACAAACTATGCTCATCTAAAAGGAAAGGTGGGGGGAATGGATAAATTAAGATTAGTGTTACTATATGTATACAAACACATATTATATACATATCTCAAAACGACCGACCATATAGCAAGGGAGGTCTGCGGAACATTCTGTAACATTTTACATGGGAAGAGGATCTGTACTTGAATAGACATATATAATCTACAAATGAACCAGATTGTGTACACCTAGGACAAACAATATTCTAAGCTTTACCACAATTAATAAATTTTTAAAACCAAGAAGAAATAATGAGACATAAACTTATGGGGGTTTCTCCATGCACATTCCAATGTAATTTACAACCTAGGAACACGACTTCCAGAAAGGCTCTGCTGCCCTAGAAACCAGATTTGGGAATGGAGAAATGCTGCCTGCTTGAGGCCACTTCCCACAACAGCAGCTTTAAACCCATTTCTAAAGGTCAATAAATATTCACCAAACTTGCAGTTCGGGAAATGACACCTGCTCTCTAAAAAAACTCTGGGGTGGAAAATCGACCAAAAAATTCAAAAGAGGGCAACCTTCTAAGAAGACAGTTTCCAGAGTTATAATGTACTCCCATTTGTTTCCTTTTTGTAACGGAAAAGAAAACGGCGGAGAAAAATAATGAGTTTTACGAATTTTCAAATACATGCAAACCCAAATTACAAAAACCTATCAGCTCACAGCAGCCAGTAGGGCCATTAGCATAAATGCTGCAAACAATAAATGCTGAAGCGATTGTGGAGAAATGCGTACCCTCGATTCTAAGGGGGACGTGGTAAGAGCCACTAATGAAAACACAAAGGAGGTGCTTTGAAAGGGGAAACACGGTGCTACCAGTCAATGAATCACACCCACTGCTGGGCCTATCACCTGAGAAAATGAGAATCAAAAAGTCACAGGCTGGCAATCCTGCACTCCAACAATATTTACCATAGCCAAGACTTGGAAGAAATGAAAATGTCCATCAACCGAGGAATGCACAAAGTAGAAGTGGTCCACGTACACAGTGGAAAATTACTCCAATAAAAAATAAAAATTACATTTAAAAATCCAACAAAAGTAAGGAGACATCAGCTTGTGTGGGTTTCTCCAGGCACACTCCACTCTAATTTTTAACCGAGAAACACCACAGGCCGCAAGGGCTTTTCCCTAGTTACCAGGGTGGGGAACATAGAAAGGCTGCTGCCCTCTGGCAGTTACCTGCAAAAGCAGCTTTAAAGCCCGTGCTAATGGTCATTTCATAGGAACAAGTACTGCAGAACTGTAAATGAAACTTGCCCTCAAAATGTCTTGAGGGAGGTAATGGCCAAAATATTTCAAATGGTGACACATACTTTAAGAAAACACTTTGAAGAAATAAGCTCTAATCATAGCTGGAAAAATAAAAAGGACATGTCTAAAAGCTCAATTTCAACGCATTATGAGACACATGCAAATTCAACCACAAAGAGGTATCAGCTCACACCACTCAGAAGAACCATCAGCAAAAACTACAAAGAATAAATGCTGAAGGTGCTGGGAAGAAATGCATACCCTCAACTTTATGTGGGACGTAACCTGGAAAGAGCCACTAAAGAGAACAGAATAGAGGTGCCTTTAAAAGGTAAATATTGAGCTACCATAGGATCCAGCAGACCTATTCCTGGACCTATAAACTAAGAAGACAGAATTGGAAGGACACAGGTATGCAAATCTGCATTGCATAGTATTACAATAGCCAAGATACGGAAGTAACCAAAAAGTCCACCGACAGATGGGCGGACAAAGAAGAACTGCTACCTGTACAGATGGAATATGAGCTAGTGAAAAAATGAAACAATGCCATTTGCAGCACCATAGATGAGTCTAGACGTAATCACGCCACCTGTAGTAAGTGAGAAAGCAAAAGACACATATCCTATCATATCACTTTTAGGAGTTACTTAAAAATCGATACCAATGAAGATATTTCCACAAAGAGAGGCAATCGCAGATTCATTTAAAAACTTATGGTTCACCAAATAGAAAGGGATGAGGATTGGATACATTACCATATTGGGGTTAACAGAGATATACAAACCATGTGAAATATATAACCACCAAAGACGTACGGAAGACCAGGAGAAGACTACTCAACATTCCGTCATAACCTACATGAGAAAAGGATGCGAGGAAGAATAGATACCTGTATATGTGTGAAAGAGCCACATCTTGCACACCTAGAGCAAACAAACCATCGTAATCAAATTTGCTGGGATAAAAAATAAAACGTAAATTACAAATATGAACAAGAAGTAATGAGACATAAACTTAAAGGGCTTTTTCCTGGCATATTCCATTCTAATATACAACCTAGAACACCACTTCCATTAAGGCTCTGTTTCCCTCGTAACCAAATTTGGTAAAGGAGAAATGATGCCACCTTGTGGCCGTTACCTGCAAGAGCAGCTTTAAACTCACAGCTAATGGTCACTTAACATTCACAAAGACTCAGGGCTGTAAAGGACACCTGCCCTAAAATATTGTGCTGAAGTAGGGAGTGGACAATAAAATTCAAAACAGGCAAATGTTTCAAGAAGAGATTATGAAGAGTTAAGTTTTACTCACACTGTTTTTTTAAAAAAAAGGAACATGGATAAAAGCTCAACCTCAGGGAGTGTTAGACGCATGCAATCTAATCTACAAAAAGTTTCAACTTACACCAGTCGACTGACCATCAGCAAAAAGTCTACAAAAAATAAATGCTGAAGGGGTTTTACAGAACTGTGTACCCTCAACCTGCTGGTGAGACGTAAAAGGATAACAGCCAATAATGAGAACAGAAAGGAGCTGTGTTTAAAAGTAAAAATGGAGGTACCATTCAATCCAGCAGGCACACCATTGGACCTCTCACCTGAGAAGACAAGAATCGAGAAGACACAGGCCGCAAAAGCTGCAGTGCAGCCTTATTCACAATAGCCAAGACCGTGAAGCAATCAAAATATCCAACAAGAGGTGAATGGATAAAGAAGAAGTGGTCCAGGTACACAATGGAATATTGGCCATGGAAAACAATGAACCATTGCTCTCTGAGGCACCACAAATGAGTCTTTAGATAATCATGAATCATGAGGTAAGTCGGAAAGCAAAAGACCTATATTCTATGATATCACTTGTAGGCGTTATCTAATAACTGACACAAATGAACATATTTCCACAGAGATACACACTCACAGACTTAGAAAACAAACTATGCTCATCTAAAAGGAAAGGTGGGGGGAATGGATAAATTAAGATTAGTGTTACTATATGTATACAAACACATATTATATACATATCTCAAAACTACCGACCATATAGCAAGGGAGGTCTGCAGAACCCTGTGTAACATTTTACATGGGAAGAGGATCTGTACTTGAATAGACATATATAATCTACAAATGAACCAGATTGTGTACACCTAGGACAAACAATATTCTAAGCTTTACTCAAATTTAAAAAAAAAAATTATACCAAGAAGAAATAATGAGACATAAACTTAGGGGCGTTTCTCCATGCACATTCCAACGTAATTTACAACCTAGGAACACGACTTCCAGAAAGGCTCTGCTGCCCTAGTACCCAGATTTGGGAATGGAGAAATGCTGCCTGCTTGAGGCCACTTCCCACAAATCAGCTTTAAACCCATTGCTAAAGGTCACTAAATATTCACCAAACTTGCAGTTCGGTAAATGACACCTGCTCTCTGAAAAAATTCTGGGGTGGAAAATTGACCAAAAAATTCAAAAGAGGGCAACCTTCCAAGAAGACCATATCAAGAGTTATATTGTACTCCCAACTGTTTCCTTTTTTTAACAGAAAAGAAAACGGCGGAGAAAAATGATGAGTTTTAGGAATTTTCAGAGACATGCAAACCCAAATTACAAAAACCTATCAGCTCACAGCAGCCAGAAGGGCCATTAGCATAAATGCTGCAAACAATAAATGCTGAAACGATTGTGGAGAAATGTGTACCCTCGATTCTAAAGGGGACGTGGTAAGTGCCACTAATGAAAACACAAAGAAGGTGCTTTGAAAAGGGAAACACGGTGCTACCAGTCAGTCAATCACAACCACTGCTTGGCCTATCACCTGAGAAAATGAGAATCAAAAAGTCACAGGCTGGCAATCCTGCACTAAAACAATATTTACCATAGCCAACACTTGGAAGCAATGAAAATGTCCATCAACCGAGTAATGCACAAAGTAGAAGTGGTCCACGTACACAGTGGAAAATTACTCCAATAAAAAATAAAACTTACATTTAAAAATCCAACGAAAGTAAGGAGACATCAGCTTGTGTGGGTTTGTCCAGGCACACTCCACGCTAATTTATAACCGAGAAACACCACAGGGTGCAAGGGCTTTTCCCGAGTTACCAGGGTGGGGAACATAGAAAGGCTGCTGCCCTCTGGCAGTTACCTGCAAAAACAGCTTTAAGCCTGTGCTAATGGTCATTTCATAGGAACAAGTACTGCAGAACTGCAAATGAAACCTGCCCTCAAAATGTCTTGAGGGAGGTAATGGCCAATACATTTCAAAATGTGACACATACTTTAAGAGAACACTTTGAAGAACTAAGGGGTAATCACAGCTTGAAAAATAAAAAAGGACATGCCTTCAAGCTCATTTTCAATGGATTATGAGGCACGTGCGAATTCAACCACAAAGAGGTATCAGATCACACTTGTCAGAATAACCACCAGCAAGAAAACTACAAACAATAAATGCTGAAGGTGTTGTAGAGAAATGCATACCCTCAACTTCAAGGGGGACGTAACTTGGAAAGGGCCACGAACTAGAACAGAATGGAGGTGCCTTAAAAAGGTAAACATTGAGCTACCATATGATCCAGCAGGCCCACTCCTCGACCTATAATCTAAGAGGAGAGAATTGGAAAGACAGAGGCAGGAAATCTGCATTGCACAGTATTACAATAGCCAAGATATGGAAGTAACCAAAAAGGCCACCAACAGAAGGATGGACAAAGAAGAACTCCTCCATGTACAGATGGAATATTCGCTACTGAAAAAAATGAAACAATGCCATTTGCAGCACCATAGAAGATGAGTCTAGACGTAATCATGCCACCTGTAGTAAGTGAGAAAGCAAAAGACACATATCCTATCATACCACTTTTAGGAGTTACTTAAAAATTGATACCAATGAAGATATTTCAACAGAGAGAGGCAATCGCAGATTCATTTGAAAACTTATGGTTCACCAAATAGAAAGGGATGAGGATTGGATACATTACCATATTGGGGTTAACAGAGATATACATACCATGTGAAATATATAATCACCAAAGGCGTACGGAAGACCAGGAGAAGAATACTCAACATTCTGTCATAACCTAAATGGGAAAAGGATGCGAGGAAGAATAGATACACATATATGTGTGAAAGAACCACATCTTGCACACCAAGAAGAAACAAACCATTGTAATCAAATTTGCTGGGATAAAAAATAAAAAGTAAATTACAAATATGAACAAGAAGTAATGAGACATAAACTTAAAGGGCTTTTTCCTGGCACATTCCATTTTAATTTACAACCTAGAACACCACTTCCATTAAGGCTCTGTTTCCCTAGTAACCAAATTTGGTAAAGGAGAAATGCTGCCACCTTGTGGCCGTTTCCTGCAAGAGCAGCTTTAAAGTCACAGCTAATGGTCACTTAACATTCACAAGGACTCAGGGCTGTAAGGACACCTGCCCTAAAAAATTGTGCTGAAGTAGGGAATGGACAAAAAATTTCAAAACAGGCAAATGTTTCAAGAAGAGAATATGAAGAGTTACGTTTTACTGACGCTCTTTTAAAAAAAAGGAAAATGGATAAAAGCTCAACCTCAGGGAGTGTTAGACCCATGCAATCTAATCTACAAAAAGTTTTCAACTTACACCAATCGACTGACCATCAGCAAAAAGTCTACGAACAATAAATGCTGAAGGGGTTTTAGAGAACTGTGAACCCTCTACCTGCTGTTGAGACGTAAAAGGGTAACAGCCAATAATGAGAATAGAAAGGAGCTGTGTTTAAAAGTAAAAATGGAGGTACCATTCAATCCAGCAGGCACACCATTGGACCTCTCACCTGAGAAGGCAAGAATCGAGAAGACACAGGCCGCAAAAGCTGCAGTGCAGCCTTATTCACAATAGCCAAGACCGTGAAGCAATCAAAATATCCAACAAGAGGTGAATGGATAAAGAAGAAGTGGTCCATGTACACAATGGAATATTAGCCATGGAAAACAATGAACCATTGCTCTCTGAGGCACCACAAATGACTCTGGAGATAATCATGAAACATGAGGTAAGTCGGAAAGCAAAAGACCTATATTCTATGATATCACTTATAGGCGTTATCTAATAACTGACACAAATGAACATATTTCCACAGAGAAAGACACTCACAGACTTAGAAAACAAACTATGCTCATCTAAAAGGAAAGGTGGGGGGAATGGATAAATTAAGATTAGTGTTACTATATGTATACAAACACATATTATATACATATCTCAAAACGACCGACCATATAGCAAGGGAGGTCTGCGGAACATTCTGTAACATTTTACATGGGAAGAGGATCTGTACTTGAATAGACATATATAATCTACAAATGAACCAGATTGTGTACACCTAGGACAAACAATATTCTAAGCTTTACCACAATTAATAAATTTTTAAAACCAAGAAGAAATAATGAGACATAAACTTATGGGGGTTTCTCCATGCACATTCCAATGTAATTTACAACCTAGGAACACGACTTCCAGAAAGGCTCTGCTGCCCTAGAAACCAGATTTGGGAATGGAGAAATGCTGCCTGCTTGAGGCCACTTCCCACAACAGCAGCTTTAAACCCATTTCTAAAGGTCAATAAATATTCACCAAACTTGCAGTTCGGGAAATGACACCTGCTCTCTAAAAAAACTCTGGGGTGGAAAATCGACCAAAAAATTCAAAAGAGGGCAACCTTCTAAGAAGACAGTTTCCAGAGTTATAATGTACTCCCATTTGTTTCCTTTTTGTAACAGAAAAGAAAACGGCGGAGAAAAATAATGAGTTTTACGAATTTTCAAATACATGCAAACCCAAATTAAAAAAACCTATCAGCTCACAGCAGCCAGTAGGGCCATTAGCATAAATGCTGCAAACAATAAATGCTGAAGCGATTGTGGAGAAATGCGTACCCTCGATTCTAAGGGGGACGTGGTAAGAGCCACTAATGAAAACACAAAGGAGGTGCTTTGAAAGGGGAAACACGGTGCTACCAGTCAATGAATCACACCCACTGCTGGGCCTATCACCTGAGAAAATGAGAATCAAAAAGTCACAGGCTGGCAATCCTGCACTCCAACAATATTTACCATAGCCAAGACTTGGAAGAAATGAAAATGTCCATCAACCGAGGAATGCACAAAGTAGAAGTGGTCCACGTACACAGTGGAAAATTACTCCAATAAAAAATAAAAATTACATTTAAAAATCCAACAAAAGTAAGGAGACATCAGCTTGTGTGGGTTTCTCCAGGCACACTCCACTCTAATTTTTAACCGAGAAACACCACAGGCCGCAAGGGCTTTTCCCTAGTTACCAGGGTGGGGAACATAGAAAGGCTGCTGCCCTCTGGCAGTTACCTGCAAAAGCAGCTTTAAAGCCCGTGCTAATGGTCATTTCATAGGAACAAGTACTGCAGAACTGTAAATGAAACTTGCCCTCAAAATGTCTTGAGGGAGGTAATGGCCAAAATATTTCAAATGGTGACACATACTTTAAGAAAACACTTTGAAGAAATAAGCTCTAATCATAGCTGGAAAAATAAAAAGGACATGTCTAAAAGCTCAATTTCAACGCATTATGAGACACATGCAAATTCAACCACAAAGAGGTATCAGCTCACACCACTCAGAAGAACCATCAGCAAAAACTACAAAGAATAAATGCTGAAGGTGCTGGGAAGAAATGCATACCCTCAACTTTATGTGGGACGTAACCTGGAAAGAGCCACTAAAGAGAACAGAATAGAGGTGCCTTTAAAAGGTAAATATTGAGCTACCATAGGATCCAGCAGACCTATTCCTGGACCTATAAACTAAGAAGACAGAATTGGAAGGACACAGGTATGCAAATCTGCATTGCATAGTATTACAATAGCCAAGATACGGAAGTAACCAAAAAGTCCACCGACAGATGGGCGGACAAAGAAGAACTGCTACCTGTACAGATGGAATATGAGCTAGTGAAAAAATGAAACAATGCCATTTGCAGCACCATAGATGAGTCTAGACGTAATCACGCCACCTGTAGTAAGTGAGAAAGCAAAAGACACATATCCTATCATATCACTTTTAGGAGTTACTTAAAAATCGATACCAATGAAGATATTTCCACAAAGAGAGGCAATCGCAGATTCATTTAAAAACTTATGGTTCACCAAATAGAAAGGGATGAGGATTGGATACATTACCATATTGGGGTTAACAGAGATATACAAACCATGTGAAATATATAACCACCAAAGACGTACGGAAGACCAGGAGAAGACTACTCAACATTCCGTCATAACCTACATGAGAAAAGGATGCGAGGAAGAATAGATACCTGTATATGTGTGAAAGAGCCACATCTTGCACACCTAGAGCAAACAAACCATCGTAATCAAATTTGCTGGGATAAAAAATAAAACGTAAATTACAAATATGAACAAGAAGTAATGAGACATAAACTTAAAGGGCTTTTTCCTGGCATATTCCATTCTAATATACAACCTAGAACACCACTTCCATTAAGGCTCTGTTTCCCTCGTAACCAAATTTGGTAAAGGAGAAATGATGCCACCTTGTGGCCGTTACCTGCAAGAGCAGCTTTAAACTCACAGCTAATGGTCACTTAACATTCACAAAGACTCAGGGCTGTAAAGGACACCTGCCCTAAAATATTGTGCTGAAGTAGGGAGTGGACAATAAAATTCAAAACAGGCAAATGTTTCAAGAAGAGATTATGAAGAGTTAAGTTTTACTCACACTGTTTTTTTAAAAAAAAGGAACATGGATAAAAGCTCAACCTCAGGGAGTGTTAGACGCATGCAATCTAATCTACAAAAAGTTTCAACTTACACCAGTCGACTGACCATCAGCAAAAAGTCTACAAAAAATAAATGCTGAAGGGGTTTTACAGAACTGTGTACCCTCAACCTGCTGGTGAGACGTAAAAGGATAACAGCCAATAATGAGAACAGAAAGGAGCTGTGTTTAAAAGTAAAAATGGAGGTACCATTCAATCCAGCAGGCACACCATTGGACCTCTCACCTGAGAAGACAAGAATCGAGAAGACACAGGCCGCAAAAGCTGCAGTGCAGCCTTATTCACAATAGCCAAGACCGTGAAGCAATCAAAATATCCAACAAGAGGTGAATGGATAAAGAAGAAGTGGTCCAGGTACACAATGGAATATTGGCCATGGAAAACAATGAACCATTGCTCTCTGAGGCACCACAAATGAGTCTTTAGATAATCATGAATCATGAGGTAAGTCGGAAAGCAAAAGACCTATATTCTATGATATCACTTGTAGGCGTTATCTAATAACTGACACAAATGAACATATTTCCACAGAGATACACACTCACAGACTTAGAAAACAAACTATGCTCATCTAAAAGGAAAGGTGGGGGGAATGGATAAATTAAGATTAGTGTTACTATATGTATACAAACACATATTATATACATATCTCAAAACTACCGACCATATAGCAAGGGAGGTCTGCAGAACCCTGTGTAACATTTTACATGGGAAGAGGATCTGTACTTGAATAGACATATATAATCTACAAATGAACCAGATTGTGTACACCTAGGACAAACAATATTCTAAGCTTTACTCAAATTTAAAAAAAAAAATTATACCAAGAAGAAATAATGAGACATAAACTTAGGGGCGTTTCTCCATGCACATTCCAACGTAATTTACAACCTAGGAACACGACTTCCAGAAAGGCTCTGCTGCCCTAGTACCCAGATTTGGGAATGGAGAAATGCTGCCTGCTTGAGGCCACTTCCCACAAATCAGCTTTAAACCCATTGCTAAAGGTCACTAAATATTCACCAAACTTGCAGTTCGGTAAATGACACCTGCTCTCTAAAAAAATTCTGGGGTGGAAAATTGACCAAAAAATTCAAAAGAGGGCAACCTTCCAAGAAGACCATATCAAGAGTTATATTGTACTCCCAACTGTTTCCTTTTTTTAACAGAAAAGAAAACGGCGGAGAAAAATGATGAGTTTTAGGAATTTTCAGAGACATGCAAACCCAAATTACAAAAACCTATCAGCTCACAGCAGCCAGAAGGGCCATTAGCATAAATGCTGCAAACAATAAATGCTGAAACGATTGTGGAGAAATGTGTACCCTCGATTCTAAAGGGGACGTGGTAAGTGCCACTAATGAAAACACAAAGAAGGTGCTTTGAAAAGGGAAACACGGTGCTACCAGTCAGTCAATCACAACCACTGCTTGGCCTATCACCTGAGAAAATGAGAATCAAAAAGTCACAGGCTGGCAATCCTGCACTAAAACAATATTTACCATAGCCAACACTTGGAAGCAATGAAAATGTCCATCAACCGAGGAATGCACAAAGTAGAAGTGGTCCACGTACACAGTGGAAAATTACTCCAATAAAAAATAAAACTTACATTTAAAAATCCAACGAAAGTAAGGAGACATCAGCTTGTGTGGGTTTGTCCAGGCACACTCCACGCTAATTTATAACCGAGAAACACCACAGGGTGCAAGGGCTTTTCCCGAGTTACCAGGGTGGGGAACATAGAAAGGCTGCTGCCCTCTGGCAGTTACCTGCAAAAACAGCTTTAAGCCTGTGCTAATGGTCATTTCATAGGAACAAGTACTGCAGAACTGCAAATGAAACCTGCCCTCAAAATGTCTTGAGGGAGGTAATGGCCAATACATTTCAAAATGTGACACATACTTTAAGAGAACACTTTGAAGAACTAAGGGGTAATCACAGCTTGAAAAATAAAAAAGGACATGCCTTCAAGCTCATTTTCAATGGATTATGAGGCACGTGCGAATTCAACCACAAAGAGGTATCAGATCACACTTGTCAGAATAACCACCAGCAAGAAAACTACAAACAATAAATGCTGAAGGTGTTGTAGAGAAATGCATACCCTCAACTTCAAGGGGGACGTAACTTGGAAAGGGCCACGAACTAGAACAGAATGGAGGTGCCTTAAAAAGGTAAACATTGAGCTACCATATGATCCAGCAGGCCCACTCCTCGACCTATAATCTAAGAGGAGAGAATTGGAAAGACAGAGGCAGGAAATCTGCATTGCACAGTATTACAATAGCCAAGATATGGAAGTAACCAAAAAGGCCACCAACAGAAGGATGGACAAAGAAGAACTCCTCCATGTACAGATGGAATATTCGCTACTGAAAAAAATGAAACAATGCCATTTGCAGCACCATAGAAGATGAGTCTAGACGTAATCATGCCACCTGTAGTAAGTGAGAAAGCAAAAGACACATATCCTATCATACCACTTTTAGGAGTTACTTAAAAATTGATACCAATGAAGATATTTCAACAGAGAGAGGCAATCGCAGATTCATTTGAAAACTTATGGTTCACCAAATAGAAAGGGATGAGGATTGGATACATTACCATATTGGGGTTAACAGAGATATACATACCATGTGAAATATATAATCACCAAAGGCGTACGGAAGACCAGGAGAAGAATACTCAACATTCTGTCATAACCTAAATGGGAAAAGGATGCGAGGAAGAATAGATACACATATATGTGTGAAAGAACCACATCTTGCACACCAAGAAGAAACAAACCATTGTAATCAAATTTGCTGGGATAAAAAATAAAAAGTAAATTACAAATATGAACAAGAAGTAATGAGACATAAACTTAAAGGGCTTTTTCCTGGCACATTCCATTTTAATTTACAACCTAGAACACCACTTCCATTAAGGCTCTGTTTCCCTAGTAACCAAATTTGGTAAAGGAGAAATGCTGCCACCTTGTGGCCGTTTCCTGCAAGAGCAGCTTTAAAGTCACAGCTAATGGTCACTTAACATTCACAAGGACTCAGGGCTGTAAGGACACCTGCCCTAAAAAATTGTGCTGAAGTAGGGAATGGACAAAAAATTTCAAAACAGGCAAATGTTTCAAGAAGAGAATATGAAGAGTTACGTTTTACTGACGCTCTTTTAAAAAAAAGGAAAATGGATAAAAGCTCAACCTCAGGGAGTGTTAGACCCATGCAATCTAATCTACAAAAAGTTTTCAACTTACACCAATCGACTGACCATCAGCAAAAAGTCTACGAACAATAAATGCTGAAGGGGTTTTAGAGAACTGTGAACCCTCTACCTGCTGTTGAGACGTAAAAGGGTAACAGCCAATAATGAGAATAGAAAGGAGCTGTGTTTAAAAGTAAAAATGGAGGTACCATTCAATCCAGCAGGCACACCATTGGACCTCTCACCTGAGAAGGCAAGAATCGAGAAGACACAGGCCGCAAAAGCTGCAGTGCAGCCTTATTCACAATAGCCAAGACCGTGAAGCAATCAAAATATCCAACAAGAGGTGAATGGATAAAGAAGAAGTGGTCCATGTACACAATGGAATATTAGCCATGGAAAACAATGAACCATTGCTCTCTGAGGCACCACAAATGACTCTGGAGATAATCATGAAACATGAGGTAAGTCGGAAAGCAAAAGACCTATATTCTATGATATCACTTATAGGCGTTATCTAATAACTGACACAAATGAACATATTTCCACAGAGAAAGACACTCACAGACTTAGAAAACAAACTATGCTCATCTAAAAGGAAAGGTGGGGGGAATGGATAAATTAAGATTAGTGTTACTATATGTATACAAACACATATTATATACATATCTCAAAACGACCGACCATATAGCAAGGGAGGTCTGCGGAACATTCTGTAACATTTTACATGGGAAGAGGATCTGTACTTGAATAGACATATATAATCTACAAATGAACCAGATTGTGTACACCTAGGACAAACAATATTCTAAGCTTTACCACAATTAATAAATTTTTAAAACCAAGAAGAAATAATGAGACATAAACTTATGGGGGTTTCTCCATGCACATTCCAATGTAATTTACAACCTAGGAACACGACTTCCAGAAAGGCTCTGCTGCCCTAGAAACCAGATTTGGGAATGGAGAAATGCTGCCTGCTTGAGGCCACTTCCCACAACAGCAGCTTTAAACCCATTTCTAAAGGTCAATAAATATTCACCAAACTTGCAGTTCGGGAAATGACACCTGCTCTCTAAAAAAACTCTGGGGTGGAAAATCGACCAAAAAATTCAAAAGAGGGCAACCTTCTAAGAAGACAGTTTCCAGAGTTATAATGTACTCCCATTTGTTTCCTTTTTGTAACAGAAAAGAAAACGGCGGAGAAAAATAATGAGTTTTACGAATTTTCAAATACATGCAAACCCAAATTACAAAAACCTATCAGCTCACAGCAGCCAGTAGGGCCATTAGCATAAATGCTGCAAACAATAAATGCTGAAGCGATTGTGGAGAAATGCGTACCCTCGATTCTAAGGGGGACGTGGTAAGAGCCACTAATGAAAACACAAAGGAGGTGCTTTGAAAGGGGAAACACGGTGCTACCAGTCAATGAATCACACCCACTGCTGGGCCTATCACCTGAGAAAATGAGAATCAAAAAGTCACAGGCTGGCAATCCTGCACTCCAACAATATTTACCATAGCCAAGACTTGGAAGAAATGAAAATGTCCATCAACCGAGGAATGCACAAAGTAGAAGTGGTCCACGTACACAGTGGAAAATTACTCCAATAAAAAATAAAAATTACATTTAAAAATCCAACAAAAGTAAGGAGACATCAGCTTGTGTGGGTTTCTCCAGGCACACTCCACTCTAATTTTTAACCGAGAAACACCACAGGCCGCAAGGGCTTTTCCCTAGTTACCAGGGTGGGGAACATAGAAAGGCTGCTGCCCTCTGGCAGTTACCTGCAAAAGCAGCTTTAAAGCCCGTGCTAATGGTCATTTCATAGGAACAAGTACTGCAGAACTGTAAATGAAACTTGCCCTCAAAATGTCTTGAGGGAGGTAATGGCCAAAATATTTCAAATGGTGACACATACTTTAAGAAAACACTTTGAAGAAATAAGCTCTAATCATAGCTGGAAAAATAAAAAGGACATGTCTAAAAGCTCAATTTCAACGCATTATGAGACACATGCAAATTCAACCACAAAGAGGTATCAGCTCACACCACTCAGAATAACCATCAGCAAAAACTACAAAGAATAAATGCTGAAGGTGCTGGGAAGAAATGCATACCCTCAACTTTATGTGGGACGTAACCTGGAAAGAGCCACTAAAGAGAACAGAATAGAGGTGCCTTTAAAAGGTAAATATTGAGCTACCATAGGATCCAGCAGACCTATTCCTGGACCTATAAACTAAGAAGACAGAATTGGAAGGACACAGGTATGCAAATCTGCATTGCATAGTATTACAATAGCCAAGATACGGAAGTAACCAAAAAGTCCACCGACAGATGGGCGGACAAAGAAGAACTGCTACCTGTACAGATGGAATATGAGCTAGTGAAAAAATGAAACAATGCCATTTGCAGCACCATAGATGAGTCTAGACGTAATCACGCCACCTGTAGTAAGTGAGAAAGCAAAAGACACATATCCTATCATATCACTTTTAGGAGTTACTTAAAAATCGATACCAATGAAGATATTTCCACAAAGAGAGGCAATCGCAGATTCATTTAAAAACTTATGGTTCACCAAATAGAAAGGGATGAGGATTGGATACATTACCATATTGGGGTTAACAGAGATATACAAACCATGTGAAATATATAACCACCAAAGACGTACGGAAGACCAGGAGAAGACTACTCAACATTCCGTCATAACCTACATGAGAAAAGGATGCGAGGAAGAATAGATACCTGTATATGTGTGAAAGAGCCACATCTTGCACACCTAGAGCAAACAAACCATCGTAATCAAATTTGCTGGGATAAAAAATAAAACGTAAATTACAAATATGAACAAGAAGTAATGAGACATAAACTTAAAGGGCTTTTTCCTGGCATATTCCATTCTAATATACAACCTAGAACACCACTTCCATTAAGGCTCTGTTTCCCTCGTAACCAAATTTGGTAAAGGAGAAATGATGCCACCTTGTGGCCGTTACCTGCAAGAGCAGCTTTAAACTCACAGCTAATGGTCACTTAACATTCACAAAGACTCAGGGCTGTAAAGGACACCTGCCCTAAAATATTGTGCTGAAGTAGGGAGTGGACAATAAAATTCAAAACAGGCAAATGTTTCAAGAAGAGATTATGAAGAGTTAAGTTTTACTCACACTGTTTTTTTTAAAAAAAGGAACATGGATAAAAGCTCAACCTCAGGGAGTGTTAGACGCATGCAATCTAATCTACAAAAAGTTTCAACTTACACCAGTCGACTGACCATCAGCAAAAAGTCTACAAAAAATAAATGCTGAAGGGGTTTTACAGAACTGTGTACCCTCAACCTGCTGGTGAGACGTAAAAGGATAACAGCCAATAATGAGAACAGAAAGGAGCTGTGTTTAAAAGTAAAAATGGAGGTACCATTCAATCCAGCAGGCACACCATTGGACCTCTCACCTGAGAAGACAAGAATCGAGAAGACACAGGCCGCAAAAGCTGCAGTGCAGCCTTATTCACAATAGCCAAGACCGTGAAGCAATCAAAATATCCAACAAGAGGTGAATGGATAAAGAAGAAGTGGTCCAGGTACACAATGGAATATTGGCCATGGAAAACAATGAACCATTGCTCTCTGAGGCACCACAAATGAGTCTTTAGATAATCATGAATCATGAGGTAAGTCGGAAAGCAAAAGACCTATATTCTATGATATCACTTATAGGCGTTATCTAATAACTGACACAAATGAACATATTTCCACAGAGATACACACTCACAGACTTAGAAAACAAACTATGCTCATCTAAAAGGAAAGGTGGGGGGAATGGATAAATTAAGATTAGTGTTACTATATGTATACAAACACATATTATATACATATCTCAAAACTACCGACCATATAGCAAGGGAGGTCTGCAGAACCCTGTGTAACATTTTACATGGGAAGAGGATCTGTACTTGAATAGACATATATAATCTACAAATGAACCAGATTGTGTACACCTAGGACAAACAATATTCTAAGCTTTACTCAAATTTAAAAAAAAAAATTATACCAAGAAGAAATAATGAGACATAAACTTAGGGGCGTTTCTCCATGCACATTCCAACGTAATTTACAACCTAGGAACACGACTTCCAGAAAGGCTCTGCTGCCCTAGTACCCAGATTTGGGAATGGAGAAATGCTGCCTGCTTGAGGCCACTTCCCACAAATCAGCTTTAAACCCATTGCTAAAGGTCACTAAATATTCACCAAACTTGCAGTTCGGTAAATGACACCTGCTCTCTGAAAAAATTCTGGGGTGGAAAATTGACCAAAAAATTCAAAAGAGGGCAACCTTCCAAGAAGACCATATCAAGAGTTATATTGTACTCCCAACTGTTTCCTTTTTTTAACAGAAAAGAAAACGGCGGAGAAAAATGATGAGTTTTAGGAATTTTCAGAGACATGCAAACCCAAATTACAAAAACCTATCAGCTCACAGCAGCCAGAAGGGCCATTAGCATAAATGCTGCAAACAATAAATGCTGAAACGATTGTGGAGAAATGTGTACCCTCGATTCTAAAGGGGACGTGGTAAGTGCCACTAATGAAAACACAAAGAAGGTGCTTTGAAAAGGGAAACACGGTGCTACCAGTCAGTCAATCACAACCACTGCTTGGCCTATCACCTGAGAAAATGAGAATCAAAAAGTCACAGGCTGGCAATCCTGCACTAAAACAATATTTACCATAGCCAACACTTGGAAGCAATGAAAATGTCCATCAACCGAGTAATGCACAAAGTAGAAGTGGTCCACGTACACAGTGGAAAATTACTCCAATAAAAAATAAAACTTACATTTAAAAATCCAACGAAAGTAAGGAGACATCAGCTTGTGTGGGTTTGTCCAGGCACACTCCACGCTAATTTATAACCGAGAAACACCACAGGGTGCAAGGGCTTTTCCCGAGTTACCAGGGTGGGGAACATAGAAAGGCTGCTGCCCTCTGGCAGTTACCTGCAAAAACAGCTTTAAGCCTGTGCTAATGGTCATTTCATAGGAACAAGTACTGCAGAACTGCAAATGAAACCTGCCCTCAAAATGTCTTGAGGGAGGTAATGGCCAATACATTTCAAAATGTGACACATACTTTAAGAGAACACTTTGAAGAACTAAGGGGTAATCACAGCTTGAAAAATAAAAAAGGACATGCCTTCAAGCTCATTTTCAATGGATTATGAGGCACGTGCGAATTCAACCACAAAGAGGTATCAGATCACACTTGTCAGAATAACCACCAGCAAGAAAACTACAAACAATAAATGCTGAAGGTGTTGTAGAGAAATGCATACCCTCAACTTCAAGGGGGACGTAACTTGGAAAGGGCCACGAACTAGAACAGAATGGAGGTGCCTTAAAAAGGTAAACATTGAGCTACCATATGATCCAGCAGGCCCACTCCTCGACCTATAATCTAAGAGGAGAGAATTGGAAAGACAGAGGCAGGAAATCTGCATTGCACAGTATTACAATAGCCAAGATATGGAAGTAACCAAAAAGGCCACCAACAGAAGGATGGACAAAGAAGAACTCCTCCATGTACAGATGGAATATTCGCTACTGAAAAAAAATGAAACAATGCCATTTGCAGCACCATAGAAGATGAGTCTAGACGTAATCATGCCACCTGTAGTAAGTGAGAAAGCAAAAGACACATATCCTATCATACCACTTTTAGGAGTTACTTAAAAATTGATACCAATGAAGATATTTCAACAGAGAGAGGCAATCGCAGATTCATTTGAAAACTTATGGTTCACCAAATAGAAAGGGATGAGGATTGGATACATTACCATATTGGGGTTAACAGAGATATACATACCATGTGAAATATATAATCACCAAAGGCGTACGGAAGACCAGGAGAAGAATACTCAACATTCTGTCATAACCTAAATGGGAAAAGGATGCGAGGAAGAATAGATACACATATATGTGTGAAAGAACCACATCTTGCACACCAAGAAGAAACAAACCATTGTAATCAAATTTGCTGGGATAAAAAATAAAAAGTAAATTACAAATATGAACAAGAAGTAATGAGACATAAACTTAAAGGGCTTTTTCCTGGCACATTCCATTTTAATTTACAACCTAGAACACCACTTCCATTAAGGCTCTGTTTCCCTAGTAACCAAATTTGGTAAAGGAGAAATGCTGCCACCTTGTGGCCGTTTCCTGCAAGAGCAGCTTTAAAGTCACAGCTAATGGTCACTTAACATTCACAAGGACTCAGGGCTGTAAGGACACCTGCCCTAAAAAATTGTGCTGAAGTAGGGAATGGACAAAAAATTTCAAAACAGGCAAATGTTTCAAGAAGAGAATATGAAGAGTTACGTTTTACTGACGCTCTTTTAAAAAAAAGGAAAATGGATAAAAGCTCAACCTCAGGGAGTGTTAGACCCATGCAATCTAATCTACAAAAAGTTTTCAACTTACACCAATCGACTGACCATCAGCAAAAAGTCTACGAACAATAAATGCTGAAGGGGTTTTAGAGAACTGTGAACCCTCTACCTGCTGTTGAGACGTAAAAGGGTAACAGCCAATAATGAGAATAGAAAGGAGCTGTGTTTAAAAGTAAAAATAGAGGTACCATTCAATCCAGCAGGCACACCATTGGACCTCTCACCTGAGAAGGCAAGAATCGAGAAGACACAGGCCGCAAAAGCTGCAGTGCAGCCTTATTCACAATAGCCAAGACCGTGAAGCAATCAAAATATCCAACAAGAGGTGAATGGATAAAGAAGAAGTGGTCCATGTACACAATGGAATATTAGCCATGGAAAACAATGAACCATTGCTCTCTGAGGCACCACAAATGACTCTGGAGATAATCATGAAACATGAGGTAAGTCGGAAAGCAAAAGACCTATATTCTATGATATCACTTATAGGCGTTATCTAATAACTGACACAAATGAACATATTTCCACAGAGAAAGACACTCACAGACTTAGAAAACAAACTATGCTCATCTAAAAGGAAAGGTGGGGGGAATGGATAAATTAAGATTAGTGTTACTATATGTATACAAACACATATTATATACATATCTCAAAACGACCGACCATATAGCAAGGGAGGTCTGCGGAACATTCTGTAACATTTTACATGGGAAGAGGATCTGTACTTGAATAGACATATATAATCTACAAATGAACCAGATTGTGTACACCTAGGACAAACAATATTCTAAGCTTTACCACAATTAATAAATTTTTAAAACCAAGAAGAAATAATGAGACATAAACTTATGGGGGTTTCTCCATGCACATTCCAATGTAATTTACAACCTAGGAACACGACTTCCAGAAAGGCTCTGCTGCCCTAGAAACCAGATTTGGGAATGGAGAAATGCTGCCTGCTTGAGGCCACTTCCCACAACAGCAGCTTTAAACCCATTTCTAAAGGTCAATAAATATTCACCAAACTTGCAGTTCGGGAAATGACACCTGCTCTCTAAAAAAACTCTGGGGTGGAAAATCGACCAAAAAATTCAAAAGAGGGCAACCTTCTAAGAAGACAGTTTCCAGAGTTATAATGTACTCCCATTTGTTTCCTTTTTGTAACAGAAAAGAAAACGGCGGAGAAAAATAATGAGTTTTACGAATTTTCAAATACATGCAAACCCAAATTACAAAAACCTATCAGCTCACAGCAGCCAGTAGGGCCATTAGCATAAATGCTGCAAACAATAAATGCTGAAGCGATTGTGGAGAAATGCGTACCCTCGATTCTAAGGGGGACGTGGTAAGAGCCACTAATGAAAACACAAAGGAGGTGCTTTGAAAGGGGAAACACGGTGCTACCAGTCAATGAATCACACCCACTGCTGGGCCTATCACCTGAGAAAATGAGAATCAAAAAGTCACAGGCTGGCAATCCTGCACTCCAACAATATTTACCATAGCCAAGACTTGGAAGAAATGAAAATGTCCATCAACCGAGGAATGCACAAAGTAGAAGTGGTCCACGTACACAGTGGAAAATTACTCCAATAAAAAATAAAAATTACATTTAAAAATCCAACAAAAGTAAGGAGACATCAGCTTGTGTGGGTTTCTCCAGGCACACTCCACTCTAATTTTTAACCGAGAAACACCACAGGCCGCAAGGGCTTTTCCCTAGTTACCAGGGTGGGGAACATAGAAAGGCTGCTGCCCTCTGGCAGTTACCTGCAAAAGCAGCTTTAAAGCCCGTGCTAATGGTCATTTCATAGGAACAAGTACTGCAGAACTGTAAATGAAACTTGCCCTCAAAATGTCTTGAGGGAGGTAATGGCCAAAATATTTCAAATGGTGACACATACTTTAAGAAAACACTTTGAAGAAATAAGCTCTAATCATAGCTGGAAAAATAAAAAGGACATGTCTAAAAGCTCAATTTCAACGCATTATGAGACACATGCAAATTCAACCACAAAGAGGTATCAGCTCACACCACTCAGAAGAACCATCAGCAAAAACTACAAAGAATAAATGCTGAAGGTGCTGGGAAGAAATGCATACCCTCAACTTTATGTGGGACGTAACCTGGAAAGAGCCACTAAAGAGAACAGAATAGAGGTGCCTTTAAAAGGTAAATATTGAGCTACCATAGGATCCAGCAGACCTATTCCTGGACCTATAAACTAAGAAGACAGAATTGGAAGGACACAGGTATGCAAATCTGCATTGCATAGTATTACAATAGCCAAGATACGGAAGTAACCAAAAAGTCCACCGACAGATGGGCGGACAAAGAAGAACTGCTACCTGTACAGATGGAATATGAGCTAGTGAAAAAATGAAACAATGCCATTTGCAGCACCATAGATGAGTCTAGACGTAATCACGCCACCTGTAGTAAGTGAGAAAGCAAAAGACACATATCCTATCATATCACTTTTAGGAGTTACTTAAAAATCGATACCAATGAAGATATTTCCACAAAGAGAGGCAATCGCAGATTCATTTAAAAACTTATGGTTCACCAAATAGAAAGGGATGAGGATTGGATACATTACCATATTGGGGTTAACAGAGATATACAAACCATGTGAAATATATAACCACCAAAGACGTACGGAAGACCAGGAGAAGACTACTCAACATTCCGTCATAACCTACATGAGAAAAGGATGCGAGGAAGAATAGATACCTGTATATGTGTGAAAGAGCCACATCTTGCACACCTAGAGCAAACAAACCATCGTAATCAAATTTGCTGGGATAAAAAATAAAACGTAAATTACAAATATGAACAAGAAGTAATGAGACATAAACTTAAAGGGCTTTTTCCTGGCATATTCCATTCTAATATACAACCTAGAACACCACTTCCATTAAGGCTCTGTTTCCCTCGTAACCAAATTTGGTAAAGGAGAAATGATGCCACCTTGTGGCCGTTACCTGCAAGAGCAGCTTTAAACTCACAGCTAATGGTCACTTAACATTCACAAAGACTCAGGGCTGTAAAGGACACCTGCCCTAAAATATTGTGCTGAAGTAGGGAGTGGACAATAAAATTCAAAACAGGCAAATGTTTCAAGAAGAGATTATGAAGAGTTAAGTTTTACTCACACTGTTTTTTTAAAAAAAAGGAACATGGATAAAAGCTCAACCTCAGGGAGTGTTAGACGCATGCAATCTAATCTACAAAAAGTTTCAACTTACACCAGTCGACTGACCATCAGCAAAAAGTCTACAAAAAATAAATGCTGAAGGGGTTTTACAGAACTGTGTACCCTCAACCTGCTGGTGAGACGTAAAAGGATAACAGCCAATAATGAGAACAGAAAGGAGCTGTGTTTAAAAGTAAAAATGGAGGTACCATTCAATCCAGCAGGCACACCATTGGACCTCTCACCTGAGAAGACAAGAATCGAGAAGACACAGGCCGCAAAAGCTGCAGTGCAGCCTTATTCACAATAGCCAAGACCGTGAAGCAATCAAAATATCCAACAAGAGGTGAATGGATAAAGAAGAAGTGGTCCAGGTACACAATGGAATATTGGCCATGGAAAACAATGAACCATTGCTCTCTGAGGCACCACAAATGAGTCTTTAGATAATCATGAATCATGAGGTAAGTCGGAAAGCAAAAGACCTATATTCTATGATATCACTTATAGGCGTTATCTAATAACTGACACAAATGAACATATTTCCACAGAGATACACACTCACAGACTTAGAAAACAAACTATGCTCATCTAAAAGGAAAGGTGGGGGGAATGGATAAATTAAGATTAGTGTTACTATATGTATACAAACACATATTATATACATATCTCAAAACTACCGACCATATAGCAAGGGAGGTCTGCAGAACCCTGTGTAACATTTTACATGGGAAGAGGATCTGTACTTGAATAGACATATATAATCTACAAATGAACCAGATTGTGTACACCTAGGACAAACAATATTCTAAGCTTTACTCAAATTTAAAAAAAAAAATTATACCAAGAAGAAATAATGAGACATAAACTTAGGGGCGTTTCTCCATGCACATTCCAACGTAATTTACAACCTAGGAACACGACTTCCAGAAAGGCTCTGCTGCCCTAGTACCCAGATTTGGGAATGGAGAAATGCTGCCTGCTTGAGGCCACTTCCCACAAATCAGCTTTAAACCCATTGCTAAAGGTCACTAAATATTCACCAAACTTGCAGTTCGGTAAATGACAC
The DNA here is from genome assembly GCF_028021215.1 of Eschrichtius robustus. Lineage (NCBI taxonomy): Eukaryota > Metazoa > Chordata > Mammalia > Artiodactyla > Eschrichtiidae > Eschrichtius > Eschrichtius robustus. Next base: position 20,779,932 of record NC_090830.1, on the reverse strand, counting down.
CTGCTCTCTGAAAAAATTCTGGGGTGGAAAATTGACCAAAAAATTCAAAAGAGGGCAACCTTCCAAGAAGACCATATCAAGAGTTATATTGTACTCCCAACTGTTTCCTTTTTTTAACAGAAAAGAAAACGGCGGAGAAAAATGATGAGTTTTAGGAATTTTCAGAGACATGCAAACCCAAATTACAAAAACCTATCAGCTCACAGCAGCCAGAAGGGCCATTAGCATAAATGCTGCAAACAATAAATGCTGAAACGATTGTGGAGAAATGTGTACCCTCGATTCTAAAGGGGACGTGGTAAGTGCCACTAATGAAAACACAAAGAAGGTGCTTTGAAAAGGGAAACACGGTGCTACCAGTCAGTCAATCACAACCACTGCTTGGCCTATCACCTGAGAAAATGAGAATCAAAAAGTCACAGGCTGGCAATCCTGCACTAAAACAATATTTACCATAGCCAACACTTGGAAGCAATGAAAATGTCCATCAACCGAGTAATGCACAAAGTAGAAGTGGTCCACGTACACAGTGGAAAATTACTCCAATAAAAAATAAAACTTACATTTAAAAATCCAACGAAAGTAAGGAGACATCAGCTTGTGTGGGTTTGTCCAGGCACACTCCACGCTAATTTATAACCGAGAAACACCACAGGGTGCAAGGGCTTTTCCCGAGTTACCAGGGTGGGGAACATAGAAAGGCTGCTGCCCTCTGGCAGTTACCTGCAAAAACAGCTTTAAGCCTGTGCTAATGGTCATTTCATAGGAACAAGTACTGCAGAACTGCAAATGAAACCTGCCCTCAAAATGTCTTGAGGGAGGTAATGGCCAATACATTTCAAAATGTGACACATACTTTAAGAGAACACTTTGAAGAACTAAGGGGTAATCACAGCTTGAAAAATAAAAAAGGACATGCCTTCAAGCTCATTTTCAATGGATTATGAGGCACGTGCGAATTCAACCACAAAGAGGTATCAGATCACACTTGTCAGAATAACCACCAGCAAGAAAACTACAAACAATAAATGCTGAAGGTGTTGTAGAGAAATGCATACCCTCAACTTCAAGGGGGACGTAACTTGGAAAGGGCCACGAACTAGAACAGAATGGAGGTGCCTTAAAAAGGTAAACATTGAGCTACCATATGATCCAGCAGGCCCACTCCTCGACCTATAATCTAAGAGGAGAGAATTGGAAAGACAGAGGCAGGAAATCTGCATTGCACAGTATTACAATAGCCAAGATATGGAAGTAACCAAAAAGGCCACCAACAGAAGGATGGACAAAGAAGAACTCCTCCATGTACAGATGGAATATTCGCTACTGAAAAAAAATGAAACAATGCCATTTGCAGCACCATAGAAGATGAGTCTAGACGTAATCATGCCACCTGTAGTAAGTGAGAAAGCAAAAGACACATATCCTATCATACCACTTTTAGGAGTTACTTAAAAATTGATACCAATGAAGATATTTCAACAGAGAGAGGCAATCGCAGATTCATTTGAAAACTTATGGTTCACCAAATAGAAAGGGATGAGGATTGGATACATTACCATATTGGGGTTAACAGAGATATACATACCATGTGAAATATATAATCACCAAAGGCGTACGGAAGACCAGGAGAAGAATACTCAACATTCTGTCATAACCTAAATGGGAAAAGGATGCGAGGAAGAATAGATACACATATATGTGTGAAAGAACCACATCTTGCACACCAAGAAGAAACAAACCATTGTAATCAAATTTGCTGGGATAAAAAATAAAAAGTAAATTACAAATATGAACAAGAAGTAATGAGACATAAACTTAAAGGGCTTTTTCCTGGCACATTCCATTTTAATTTACAACCTAGAACACCACTTCCATTAAGGCTCTGTTTCCCTAGTAACCAAATTTGGTAAAGGAGAAATGCTGCCACCTTGTGGCCGTTTACTGCAAGAGCAGCTTTAAAGTCACAGCTAATGGTCACTTAACATTCACAAGGACTCAGGGCTGTAAGGACACCTGCCCTAAAAAATTGTGCTGAAGTAGGGAATGGACAAAAAATTTCAAAACAGGCAAATGTTTCAAGAAGAGAATATGAAGAGTTACGTTTTACTGACGCTCTTTTAAAAAAAAGGAAAATGGATAAAAGCTCAACCTCAGGGAGTGTTAGACCCATGCAATCTAATCTACAACAAGTTTTCAACTTACACCAATCGACTGACCATCAGCAAAAAGTCTACGAACAATAAATGCTGAAGGGGTTTTAGAGAACTGTGAACCCTCTACCTGCTGTTGAGACGTAAAAGGGTAACAGCCAATAATGAGAATAGAAAGGAGCTGTGTTTAAAAGTAAAAATGGAGGTACCATTCAATCCAGCAGGCACACCATTGGACCTCTCACCTGAGAAGGCAAGAATCGAGAAGACACAGGCCGCAAAAGCTGCAGTGCAGCCTTATTCACAATAGCCAAGACCGTGAAGCAATCAAAATATCCAACAAGAGGTGAATGGATAAAGAAGAAGTGGTCCATGTACACAATGGAATATTAGCCATGGAAAACAATGAACCATTGCTCTCTGAGGCACCACAAATGACTCTGGAGATAATCATGAAACATGAGGTAAGTCGGAAAGCAAAAGACCTATATTCTATGATATCACTTATAGGCGTTATCTAATAACTGACACAAATGAACATATTTCCACAGAGAAAGACACTCACAGACTTAGAAAACAAACTATGCTCATCTAAAAGGAAAGGTGGGGGGAATGGATAAATTAAGATTAGTGTTACTATATGTATACAAACACATATTATATACATATCTCAAAACGACCGACCATATAGCAAGGGAGGTCTGCGGAACATTCTGTAACATTTTACATGGGAAGAGGATCTGTACTTGAATAGACATATATAATCTACAAATGAACCAGATTGTGTACACCTAGGACAAACAATATTCTAAGCTTTACCACAATTAATAAATTTTTAAAACCAAGAAGAAATAATGAGACATAAACTTATGGGGGTTTCTCCATGCACATTCCAATGTAATTTACAACCTAGGAACACGACTTCCAGAAAGGCTCTGCTGCCCTAGAAACCAGATTTGGGAATGGAGAAATGCTGCCTGCTTGAGGCCACTTCCCACAACAGCAGCTTTAAACCCATTTCTAAAGGTCAATAAATATTCACCAAACTTGCAGTTCGGGAAATGACACCTGCTCTCTAAAAAAACTCTGGGGTGGAAAATCGACCAAAAAATTCAAAAGAGGGCAACCTTCTAAGAAGACAGTTTCCAGAGTTATAATGTACTCCCATTTGTTTCCTTTTTGTAACAGAAAAGAAAACGGCGGAGAAAAATAATGAGTTTTACGAATTTTCAAATACATGCAAACCCAAATTACAAAAACCTATCAGCTCACAGCAGCCAGTAGGGCCATTAGCATAAATGCTGCAAACAATAAATGCTGAAGCGATTGTGGAGAAATGCGTACCCTCGATTCTAAGGGGGACGTGGTAAGAGCCACTAATGAAAACACAAAGGAGGTGCTTTGAAAGGGGAAACACGGTGCTACCAGTCAATGAATCACACCCACTGCTGGGCCTATCACCTGAGAAAATGAGAATCAAAAAGTCACAGGCTGGCAATCCTGCACTCCAACAATATTTACCATAGCCAAGACTTGGAAGAAATGAAAATGTCCATCAACCGAGGAATGCACAAAGTAGAAGTGGTCCACGTACACAGTGGAAAATTACTCCAATAAAAAATAAAAATTACATTTAAAAATCCAACAAAAGTAAGGAGACATCAGCTTGTGTGGGTTTCTCCAGGCACACTCCACTCTAATTTTTAACCGAGAAACACCACAGGCCGCAAGGGCTTTTCCCTAGTTACCAGGGTGGGGAACATAGAAAGGCTG